>NC_060913.1:35685799-36041839 GCF_021234035.1 Daphnia pulicaria
ACGGCGATGGACTTCTTCACCGTTTAGTCAGACAAAACAACTACAAAGAGTTAGCGAAAGTGTCGCCGGGCCCGGGGGTAAATTGCCAGAACAATCGAATGGAGACTCCATTGATTGTGGCGGCACAAGCTAGCGCAATCCGCATCATCTCATCCTTAACAGCTCTGGGAGCTGACGTCGACGCGCAAGACGCCCAAGGAAACACAGCTTTGCATTACGCGGTTCTAAATTCATCAGAGAGGGCTATTGATTCTCTCTCGTACGTGTACGTGAATTTCAATATTCTCAACTCTGTTGGACGAACCGCAATGCATTTTCTGTCAATTAGTAATAGTCCTAACTTGGCAAAACAATTAAGTCGCGATGTGTTCAGAATAGATATGGAGATTACTGATCGGGATGGCAACACCCCATTCATGGCTGCTGTCAGATATGACAGCAGTCGGATGGTCCAATATTTCCTTCAAATTCGCTATAGGCCTGACAAAAAATAAAAAGATGGCAACACGCTGTTACTCCTTGCGTGCGCAGGGCCATCAATAGTAATTTTAAAGCACGTATTAGAACATTGCTCGGAGGTCCGAACGCACAATGTAGCCGGAGACACTGCGCTGCATTTGGCGTCCGTGGCCAAAGGGCCTAACGTTATTTTCGAGCTATGTAAAAGGGGGGCGAATGTAACAGCACAGGATTGTCTTGGAAGAACACCTTTAATGATAGCCATAATGTCGAGTAATCGACAAGCCGCAGCGGTACAGTTAGAATGGCAATTTGCTGTAGGGACAGATTTACTCGGGAAAGTAGATTCACAAGGGTTAAACGAGTCGCAATATTGTGACCTATTCGCAGATCAAGAAACAAAAGAAAATATTCGAAAACTAGAAATCGCATTAAGAATAAGCCAAAAAAGCACCGTCCAAACTAGGACAATTTATTTTAACGCAGCAACGGAAAGGATTGATGTAGACGACGAGGTTAACGACCCACTCACAGAAAATTACGACGATTCCACTAACTCGTCACGAGACATGCCAGACCTCACCCTGTAGCCGACCATTTTTTTTTCTTCATTTCCCTTCATCTACCTCTTTAATTATTTTTTTTTTCTTCCTCTTCTCTTGCTCTCCTCGCCAACGAACTTACGTCAAAGCCCTTATAGTCGGGAAAAAACATTTTTGTTTTACTCTCCCCGTCATTTTTTTTTCTCTCCTCCGTAAACTTTTTTAACACTATTCATACCTTTCCCGCCTCTTGTCGTTTCCCCTCTCCTTTTCCTCTTCTCTCAGTTTCTATTGCCCATGCAAACGTTTTTTGTTTTTTTTGCAATTTGGTCCATCATTTCATATATTACCCAGATAACGTAGGCCTAAGCCTATATCGTTTTTTTTTCTCTTACTCCTTACTCTATCTTCAATGTCCCAGATATTCCTTATGAAAAACGTAAAATCGGGGAAAATACGCTCGTAGAAATCGCCGCCTCGATAAAGTGATAAAAACGATCTAGTGCGCACTGCGCAACGGATGAGAAGGAAAGCCGTCGGATGCTAGGGCGCGCAAGAATAAAATGGCCCGTCAAGGCCGTTACCTTATTTTACCCTACATTCAGTAGTCTTTTTTATGCACTCGTTTACTCTGCGAATCGATGTTCTTCATACCGTGCTTTAAGAAAAAGGCCCAAAAAGGCCTAAGAAGAAAGAGAAAAATAGCGGCTAATCAATGTTCGTCATGCCATGCTTCGGGGAATGGCCCATCTAGGCCTACAGAAGAAAGAGAAAGAAAATAGAGGCGAATCGATGTTCGTCGTTGACGATTAAAATTATTTATACTAATTGTAATACCCCGTTGGGTGATTCGGTGAAGCGTAGACACGTAGGAAGAGGACAAGCCGATGTATTAGAGGTCTGGTCGATAGGAAGGAAGTACAGCGAATATTATGACTATCTTACTAGATTCAAAACCGGATTTCTTTCATCCGTCTTACCTTGAGATTCCAGGCGTCTTACGGCAGAAATCGGGGATTTAACGGAAAGGTGAGGGTAAACAAGCACTCTCACTCTTTCAACCAAAATTTATGAGAGGCAAATCGGTGTTTGTCGAAACGGGTAAAAGCAATAAAAATAACAAAGTAAACATGGCATGACAATGGCTATACCCCATTTACAGTTTTAGCACGTAAGTTACATTTACGTTGAAATCGCAATATTGCTTTTCTAATATTGGACAAAAGCCGACAATAAGATAGACGTCCCACCGATCTTGACATGGTCATTCAGACAGACAGGTTAAATCACGACAACGTCGTGAAGTTTTTTTTTCTCGCTTCCTATTTTTTTCTCAATACGAAAAAGTCCGTTCGTCACCATTAGTTCCCAAATCAAGTGCTTGTTGTACGAAGTTGTTTTTGCGAATTTTAATTTTTTTTTTGGGGGGGGGGGAGGGAAGATCGAGAACGTACCAAATAAGTTATATCGCTGAACCGTCTGACATGTGCGCTATAAAAGCGAATTAGCTGAAGCAAGGAACGCTGAGGCTTGGACGTTGTTATAAACCACACAGCAGAGTGTGTCGCAGCGACGAAATAAAAAATTTTGCAATCAAAGAGAGAGGGGGATTACGGATTTAATCCCATGAGTTGACATGAAGTAAGATGAAAACAATGATGTAAAGGACTTTTAAAAAGAAAGAAGGCCTCAGTAAAAAGAAAATTTCAAAAGAAAAGCCGTCGGAGACCAATCATGAAAAGATAAAACGTGGCGAGTAAAAATATCGGAAATCAGGAAATAAAAGTGGCTCAGTAGACTGCATTTTGGGCGGCAACGATTAACGCTGTCCCCTTTCGATTGTTTGTCAATACACGGGGCCAGTTGACGTACGTTCTCTATCCCGCTTGCACTATTTGCTCGTGCATGTTTATGTAAAACACTATAGTCAAGACGAATAAGAAAAAGATGAATGGTTCATCCTCATCCCGGCAGTCGAAAAACCAGTGGGATCAAGGCATTTTTCCAGAGAGAAAAAAAAAAAAATGAAATGTCTTCAATCAATGGGGCAAAATTTTTTTGTGGAGGGGAATATTGAGTCTCTGCCCTAATAAAGATAACGGGAGGGTGGAAACAATAAAAAGAGATAAAACTGGGATGGGACGCCAGAAAAGTAAAAATAACAGCCACGGACAAAGTTCAAGGCATCTGGTTTAAGAGAGGGTATCACAAAAGAAAGCAAGCCTATCGAAAAACCAAAAGCCGAGTCTCAGTCGCGGCTGAAATCGTTAAAGCCAACCCATGACCAAAACACAAATGTAAAGAGGAGACTTCTTTACAGTATAAAAGACGAGCAAAAACGGTAAATAAACAAAAGGGAAAGGTAATAAAATTTCCGTGATCCAATGGTTTGCCCTCGTTTCTAAAAATAAAAACGAATTGTCGGCGATGACGTCAGGTCGTGACGTCGTGACGTCCTTGACGACGCCCATCTTGAAGTAGGCAGGGCTACCGCCTAAGCATTACATACATTCGTTGGTGTCTTCTGTCTTTATCGTTCTTCCAGTTGTCTTTTCAATTTTGCTGGTATACTAACAGTAATGTTTCAGTACTTCCAAGCGATCGACTATAAGGATCTTTTAAGCATTGCAGAGTCGTTTCTTTTAAGACAGACTCTCGGAGTCAACATTTTAGTAAAGAATACATTATATAGAGATGGCGAGAAAAGAAAAACCTAAGGGTGGAAAAAAAAGTTCCAAAGCGGAAACGTTTTACAAATAAGGAAATAAAAACTGGGAGGGGTATATCACAAGAAATTAAATTAGATCGATCGTCGAAGAAGACGCCCCGGTTATATAAACATATTTAGAGATGCCTAAGCCAAAATGATATTGTTGTTCTACCCCAATGCAAAACGTTTTGTTTCTTTTCTTTAATATTAAAATGTGGCGAATAAGTGTAACCCGATTCTTCCGGTTGTTGATGAGGGGGAATTGACCGGTTGCTTCTCGACGTCCAGTCGCCCATAGATGCCCCGCGAATAGACTATCACAAGCTATTCAATATTTTTTTTTCTCTCCCTCTCACTCTAAATTTCTGATACCGTTATTCATATTAGGCTAGTTTTTCACATAAGGGTAACTCGATTCTCTCGGTTGTTTTTTGTGTGGGGGGAGGGATCCCAATGAATGCAAACTCGTTCGCGAATAAGTAAGAAAAGTTATCGGCACAGGAGATATACATGGATTCGATCCATGATATCCATAATGAGTTGCCAAGAAGGGAAGGGAACTCTTTGCGGCCGATTAAAATTCATTTTTTTAAGGCCTATGGGTTTATTAGTTCCCCATTTAATTCCGACGTACCTATTCACCTTTCTTCCGGTGACAAGGAAAGAAGGAAACAAATAGTAAAAAGGAAAGTGAACTTTCGCCACTTCCACAATTTTTTTTTCTCACTCCATCCAATTATCCCCATCCTTTAGAGCCGACCCGGGATCAACATTAAATTTGGGGGGGGGGGGGGGTATACACTAGGTACACATTAAGTACACCCCAGATAAAATTAGTACGTATTAAGTAGACCAGAGAGGAGGGACTACTTGCCCGTAATATCTTCGTGAATACGAATTTCGCCGGAAATACGAATGCCGAACTGGACGGCCGTGTAAAAGAAAAGGAGGTACCTACCTCTTTTGTCGTAGTCTGATTAATTTGCGTTTTTCCTGTAAGCAAGAAGACATTTTTTTTTCTTGTTTCCTTCTCCACCCGAATAAAAAAATTTGGGGGGTTTTCAATAGTTCGCTAACGTTTTAAAGTGGGTCCAGTATATATAGTGGGGCTAATGGGGGCAAGAATGACCCCAGTGGGAATTCACTAAAAAAAAGGGGGGTCCAGTTGGCACAGTAGAAAACGGAATTCGTGTCACCAGGTGTACACGGATTTAAACAGAAGGTTCCCGAAGAAAAAAAAACCTAAGCGCTCTTGCTGCAGTATCTAAAAAAAGTAAAAGGGAACACAACAATTATATTTCGGCATCTCTTTTACTTCTCGACGTGATATACATGTGGTATATCGTAATTGATCCAGTCAGTCAAGGACTCGATTGTTGGTATCGTTTAAATTCGCGGTCCAATGGTTCACTAACGTCTCTGTATTTTTTTTTTTTTTTTTTTTTTTTTTTTTTTTGTATTATGTGTCGGGAAACGTTGTTCAAAGTTTCCAATAACGTCGAACCTGGCAAAGGTAAATAGGAGGGAACGAAGATGACGAAAACCGTCAGTCTCTTTTCTCCGCGTGCTGCTTCCGACCACTGTGATGCTAGGTTGGCGACTGTCAAATTGTACAGCAGCCAGAATAGCATCAAAAGCCAGAAACAGGACTATAAATAAAATTATCGGGGTATTTCACAAAAGGGGAGGGGGGTAACCACCATCCTATTCAGTCTACCAAATTTGGTTGTCAGCAAACGTCAAGGGAATAAATTCAGCGACAAGGAAGGAGCTGTCAGTTTAGGGACCCTCGGAAAGTGTGACCAGCAGGTGTTCACACCTTAAACTGCTTGGGTACAGGGTCACTGCAGCAATTCATTGTACAACTGAATGAAATAGTAAACAAGTATCAAAAACACAAAAGACAAATTGAAACGGAAAACCAGAAATTTCAATACGAAACGGGAATTTTCAATCCACCAATTGCGGAGATAACAGCAACGTTGCACTTTGCTTCCACCAAAGCAATCAAAAAAAAAATATCAAACACAGGGCACTGGAAAAGAAAAGTGTAACCATACCAGACAAGAAAACGTTTATGGCAACACACGAGTACCAAGTCAAATGTAAGGTCCTACCCCACAGTAAATACAAATAACTTGAAAGTCCCCCAGTTGTAAGGAAAAAGTAATTAAATAGTTATACAGCCAAAATCGTCGGACGCGTGCCCGCTGACAGCGCCCTAGCTTTGGCGTTCCAGTGACGATTCATTGCACATCAATGAAAATATACAGCTCTTGCTGTGGGACGAGATTTCACCTCGCAGGGAAAGGAAATATTATACAAGAAACAAAAATGGGAAGGGAAGGGTAAAATTGTTGACCTGTTTGTCCGACAGAAAACAAACTGTGCACAACGATACAAGGCTGTCGAAAAATTTTTTTAGAAAAACTCAATTTTGGGGTCAAGACTTCTTTTCAAGCCAACCGCCACGAATAGCAGAAATAAAGGCAGTTATTGACGGCAATATCAAGGGAAAACATATTCGTAGGGGCGGAAAGTATAGGTGCTGGACAACGGTATTTAGACGTGTAGTGTATACGCTGAAGTACAAGAGAAAGAGGTTTTCTATAAAAATGGTTTAAACTTAATCTTTCGGGCACGGGTACTGGCCATATGTACAGAACGTTTGTTAAGTCATCTCAAAAGAAGAAAATAAAGTGAGAAACTACGAGACGAGTTCTATGCACCATTATTCGTCACGAAAAGAAAAAAGAAACAATAACAAACAAACTCGAGTAGCAATGACCTTGCGCAACGAAAAGGGAAGGGACAGTGCTAACACGCACAGGGTACATATATACATATTTTTTTTCTCTCTTTCTTTAAAAAAGGGGGGGGGGATATCCCAGTCCCCAAAGACCCAACACCTGGCACAAAACCAAATTCCCAACTAAACCAAATTACCCTAAATGAAAAGTCGAAAAAAAAATAACTCTGGAATTTTTTTTTCCTCTCCTCTCTACATACCCATCGCCAGAAACTACGCCCAAATTTCGACCCCTAATCATTTCTGTTTTCATTTTATTATTTTTAACCTTCTTCTCTCTTTTACTCTCCAAATAAATAAATTTTATCCACATACAATTTTTTCTTTTCTCTCTTCTTCTGTGTTTCTCCTTCACACCTTACTCCAACCCCCAGTGAGCTGAACATTTTAGCATGTACAGTGCTAAGAACAAGTTGTGCGAGTGATCAAAACTTTCCGACGGCGTTTTAACTGATACGTCAGTGCCCAAGTGCTCACGTTTTCCCCCGAAAGCATCGTTTTTTTTATTATTTGTTGTTCGCGCTTATCCAATTTTTTCAAAACTCAGAATTGAATTCAAAGGCAGCCGTAACCATAGTGGCAAACGGTAAGCACATCCGTGCTTATTTTATCACCAATTTGGCCATAACTTTGGTCCGTCAAACCATCGCCACAGCTCTGGGATGTGTCCTCCGCCCGGTGTTCGGTCTGGACACGTCGTTCGTAGACCCGGTGACGTCCCGTGATTTCCCCATCCTATGGGAAACGCGGATTAACATCAGCTACAGCAACCGATCGGAGACGGTCGTGGCGTATGTAGTTAAGGACGAGGAGATAGGCTTTCCCCTCCTCGCAGGAATGGATACGATTCTGTCGTTACAAGGATGTAATGCCCCGGCGGCACCCCCGCCCTCTTCAAGATGGCCGCCGCCACTGACGTCACGCCCTGACGTCACGACCCGACGTCACGACCAGCACCACTGACGTCACCCCCACAGCGTCACCCCAACGTCACGCGGGAACTGCAAGGCAGCTCATCTTCCTGAGTCGTTCCAGGTTGGCGCAGAAAGTCGTTCCCGGCTGGCGTGGCAAGTCGTTTCGAGCTTGCAAGTGCTGACCGGTCACTTCTCCCCAATATAAATCGCTTGTACACATGTCCCTCTCGCTCTCCGCTGCTCTCTGCTGTACTCCCTTCCTGTCGGTCAGACACGCAATACAACCGATTGGCACCTTTTCCTCTGATCTACTTGGTTCTCTGTAATAGCCCAATCCGGGTATTACAATTGGCGACCTTGCCTTTTTCGGCACCTGGAATCTCAACAAGGTAAGATCGGATGAATCCGAATTTAGATCACTCCAAGTATTATGTTAGTACACTAGACGACAACGGTGAACGACCAATTATTGGCCCTAATTTTAAATACTTGAACCAGGCCTAATTAGATTATTGTACAAAGAAAGTAGCAGTAAAACTATTACAGTTAAATTTTGCAAGAAATAAGATAATTACATCAATACAAGACGCTAGGGCGACAACAGGTCACGAAGACGGTGCTTGTAAACGAAAGGAGATAAATTAACTAGGGAAATAAGAATATTAGAAACTAAATTCGACGAACTTTCGACCCCAAATTTTCCTATCTGTAGATTATCTCGTAAGGTTCGAATTGGAAGAGTTACCTTACCAGCAGGGGTTACAGTCTATTTAACAAAACTTCAGAAAACAAAGTCAGCCCCCCATACACCAGTAGAGCCCGATTTACTTGCAGAGGCAACAGGTGGGATATCACCGATCCCGAGAGTTACTGAGGAAATTAAGTGGAGGCCAACAGTAGAGACAGAAACAAACACTAGCATTTTTGATAACGTCGACGAATTTATTCAACTACCGGTAGATGATATAATTAAACGTTTGCAAGAAGAACGGATAAGCGGCTCACCGGACGTAAGAAACAGAGCTAAAGTACTAGACCAATTGTGGAAAGCAGATTTATCACCAGAATTTGATTGGAATACTTATTCCGGGGAATTAAACGAAACAACAGGCTTTAGAGGGTGGGAAAGTGACGACGATACCCTTAGTACTTTTGATCTTGATTTAATATACCCAACAGACGAGATGGCTTTAACACAGGCAGCAATTTACACACTGCAAGTAGCAGGACAAGCTAATACGGCAGCATTAGTAACAGGCATGCGTACCTTAGCAGCACAGAGAAAACTAGAAAATATTCCAATTTTTTCAGGCGAAAGTAATTGTCCGTTAGTCATAGAAGAATGGTTTAAAATAGCGGAAAGAACAGCCCGGTTAGCAGGATGGAATGAAGACCAAAAGATAGCATTCTTCCAAGAGAAATTAACCAAATCAGCGGCCAATTTTAACGATTCATTGACAGCCCAAGAAAGAGAAGACTACGATGACTGGAAAGCGTTACTTATAGGAGGGTTGCATGATAATACAACAAAAGCTATTAAAAAGGGAGAATTAAAAGATTTAAAACAGGAGCCAGGTGAAAGAGTCAGGGATTTTCAAACACGTATAGACGACATGTATCGGGTAGCTTATGGAGCTGGGCCAGCGAATAGCAACGACGCTAACGTAGTATTAGTCCGAGACGACATGAAGAAAGAAATTCTGTTGGCAGGCCTACGCAGGGAAATTGCCACACTAGTTTGGAATAGAGTACAAGCCGACGCGACGTACGCTAATACAGTAGATACAGCGATAGAATGCAAAAAAGTGACAGAAGTAAAAAAGATAGCACAGAGTAAAGGACGCATCACAGCAATTAGACGAGACACAGGAAAAGTGGCACACGACAGATAAAGAAGCATATGCAATATATCACGCGTTAAAAACATTTTATCATTATTTGTACGGTACGAAATTTACGGTAGAAACCGACCACGAAGCATTAAAAAACTTTCCCAAAATTACAGATAATATGTCGAGAAAAGTAATTAGATGGGCTTTGTTTGCCAATGAGTTCGATTTTCAAACAGTTTTTAGGCCTGGAGTAGCTAACCAAAATGCCGACGGGCTGAGTAGAATACCAGAACAAAAGGAGGCAATAACAACGTCTGACCAGACACAAAGTATAAAAGCTCTAACAACAGAAATGTTTTTGCAAGAACAGGAAAAAGACGAATTTTGTAAAAAAGCGAAGAAAAAGTGTATAAAAGAACAGCATAGACGAACCAAATTCATGGAAGAATATTTGGCGGCTGAAACCGACGGGAGGGAACATGATAAGGAACATAGGGAAAACAACGAAAACGAGAACGACCTCGACGAAGAGGAACAATTAAAAGAATTTAATAATGGCTTAATCGGCACGGCCGACGGAAAAATATTGGTACCAGAATCATTAAGAGAGAAAATATTAATAAGATTTCATGATAGCCTATTCGCGGGGCGTAAAAAAAACAACGGCGAGAATTCAAAGACGTTTTAAATGGCCGTTTATGGTAAAAGAAATTAGAGATTATATACGTAAATGTGAATTATGCGCAAAGAGAAAAGTAGGTGGAGACAACAAGTCTCCTTTGAACCCAATCCCTCCCCCAGATCATGTATGGCAATTTATGGCTATGGATATTGTAGGCCCATTAACCCCATCAGGCCCCGAAAATCATACATATATTTTAGTTATGGGAGAATATTTAACTAGATATATAACAGTCGCATCAATGCCAGATAGCACTGCGGAGTCGATAGCTAAAGCCTTCTATAAAAATATTATAACACGCCACGGCGTGCCAGAAATGGTATTAACCGACCAAGGTCAAAATTTCTTATCAAAAGTAATGGAATGTTTGTATAAGCAATGTGGAGTAGAAGCCATTCGAACGTCGGCCTATCGCCCTCAGTGTGAAGGTATGGTAGAGCGCGCAAATCGAACGCTGGCCGACATAATTTCTTGTTATGTTAAAGACAACCCTCATACATGGACAGACTTTTTAGATGTAGCAGCTTTTGTTATTAATACCGCAGTCCACTCGAGCACGGGTTATAGTCCTTTTTATTTAATGTACGGAAGAGAGGCGCGAGAGCCGGACGATTTAATGCCGCCCGTGCGAAACCGGAATTTAACAGATATTAACATGATTTTTTCACAGCAATGGTATGATGCGATTAAAATAGCAAAAGAAAGATTAATTGAAGCGAAAGAGAAACAGAAATATTAATATGATAGAACAGCAAAAAGAGTTGATTTTAAAATAGGCGACAGAATTTTGTTTAAGCAGTTGGCCATCGTGCCCGGAAAATTTAACATGCGCTGGGAAGGACCATATACAGTGGTGGAAAAGAAAAGCAACGTAAGCTATAAAATCGGATCAGATGACGGGAAGAAACGAATGGTGGTACATGCCGATCGCATGAAAAAATTCCAAGGCCGAGAGAGCCCTCAGGCTACTAACATTGTAGCACCCGGCAGAGTGACAAAGTCCAAAGCGCGAGTTGCCCCAAAGCACAATGTAGTACAACATAGATATAATTTAAGAGAAACAATAAAAGCACCAAAAAGATATAGTAATTAATAAAAGAAATGTTTTAGATGGACGGTAAACTCGCGCTGGGACTGCTGTCGACTCTCGCTTTTGCCACGGTAACAGGAGTAAATATTACTATTTGCGACTGCAAAACTCCCAAGGCAATCAGCTTGCTGGACGCGGAGCTCCCATCGTTTTGTCAAGAGAAAGATACCATCCAACCGATTTTCAAAAAGTACCAATTTTTCATTAAGGAAGAACTTCATGCACATTGGGAGGGATATGTATGTGGATCATGGGCGAAAACTTAAAAGATAGTAGGATATTTCTTCGGATCTTACGATACAACATTTACAACTTTTTCGCGACCAGTGGCTGAAAAAGAATGTTGGGAAATGGCCCTATATAATCGTTGCGTAAATAACATAATGGAAGGATCAGCAGATTCTTTCTCTTTCACCACGTCACCAGAAGGCGACGGGGTGTGGATGCAAACAAAAGAATACAGCGTAATTAACTGCATGCTCCAAAAGATAATTATTAGAAAAGACTGCATTTACTGTCCAATAACTTCCCCTTTTGGTCTATTAACTAACAGCTCGGAAGTGTCTTTTGTTCGCCATCATGACTCTGTCATAGTATGGGACGCAACAAAGGCTAACATTTCAGGACAATGTAATTTAAGAGAATTAAAAAGCGGATCAGGATTTGTACACAAAGTAGACAGTAATTCTGTAAAATTGATAGACGACAACGCTCAATTGGAATATTTTTATTACGAAAACATAGAAGCAATTTGCAACAAGGCCCTACATAAATTAAAAAATTTAGATTCTGCATATCTCCGAATACTCGCGCAGGATTGGACCCACATTTCGAATGCGGAAACTAAACTTTGCCTAGATAATAATTTGGAGGAAGTAATATGCACTAGCCAACAAACACAAGAATGTGTCTTAGACAAAAATGAACTTGCTTTAAATCTGACGCACCTAGCGAAAACGAAAAAAAATTGTTTAATGCCAGTTTGGCTACATGAATTATATAATAACATGGAAAAAATGCAGGGAAAAGAGAGGGATAACATACGATATTTTTACGTCATATCAACGGATTGCGATAGAAAGCAAAATTTTCGCTGGAATAGCGAAACGTTTGAAATAATGGCCTACATGCCCAATAGGCGAGAAGGTTGCTTAACAGCAATAAAAGGTAGCCAACCCACCCTTAAAAATTGTACACAAGAAAAAAATCAAAAATGGATATTTGGCCCACCCGAGATTCCTATCAAACGGAAGACGGAAGATAGCCAACCCCTTTTGCTTCAACACCACCAGTATATGGAACGTCAAGCGACAGTTCATGAAAATGTGTTGGAAAAAGAAATACAGAAAATTTATTGTGGAAACCTTCAAGTGCGTAAATATACATTAATTCTACTGGCGGAGCAAAACGGGCTGTTAGCCGCCCGCGCAAACAAACTTCTTATGTGTAAGCGACTTAAAACTTATGGTGAATATTTTATGGTGCAACAATGTACGGCAATAAACATTTCAGTTGGAATGAAAGAAACGAGATGCGGCCCTGAGCCTATTTACAAAGACTTTACAGTAGGCAAAGACGGATTTTCGTTACATCCCTTCGAAGAGTGTTTTTGGCCTAATAAAGTTGTCAATTTAAATGGAAAACCCCATATATGGAAAGATGGAGAGTGGACCTCAATGCAGCCATCGTCTCATCTTTCTACCCTCCGCCTCACAGCAAAATTCGAAGAATTGGAGGATAACGAAGCTCAATATGTAATCAATTCCCACGACATTGTTTACAGACAAGAGTATGAAGCAATAAATTCAGTGAACGAAATAGTCGGTCGAATCCATGAATCAAATTCAAAGAGCCTGTCAGCAATAATAGTGAACGAGCACGAAAAATCACGCCACTGGGACCTCCGGAGATGGACATCGAAACTCCAAACATCATTAATCTCAGTAATTGCCGCGTCTATATTCTCCGTAATTGTACTTGGTATAATTTGGAAATATAAGTCACGGATAATGGGACTGAGGGACATACTGGAACAGCTCGCCGTCCACATGCAAGAAAGACGGCGCCAGAGAGCCAATATGCTGACAGAGTAAAAACAAAAAGAAAAAAAATATATACATGTATCGGGTATCGATGGGCGTCGATACAGAGTAGTTAACGCAGCTGTCAATCGTCCATCAAACAATTAAAAGACCAAAAGTTTTTTCGGTCCCACGCAACCACAACCCATTTTTGTCAGTGCAGTTTTGACTTCGGTGCGCAACAGTGCCTAAAAACTTTTTGTGTCGCGGAAAAGTAACGAGATGAGTGCCTCAAAACGAATCATTAAGAAGAATGTGGGCTCCGAGCCGTTGAATGGTGATAGTGTTTTGCACAAATGTGCACGAGCCAACAGCGCGGGTGGAATCGAATGTGCAGCATCAACTAGCCACATGAACGGAAAAAACAACCGGCAGGAGACAGCATTGATCGTCGCCGCGCAGAACTCAGCCTGCCGTGCGATGGCCGCACTGATCCGGCAAGGAGCAGAGGTAGATCATCAAGACGGAAACGGTAACACTGCCCTACATTACTCTATTCTAACCGTATCCGAAAAAGCGGTGGGGATTCTCTCCACCGCCGCAGCAGATTTTAACATCCCAAATGCCGATGGGCAAACGGCAATACACTTGCTAGCCCGATCGAATAACTTTAAATTAGCCAAACTAGTATGTAGAAAGTTGCCCTTATTGAAAATGGATGTAATTGACCAAAACGGATACAATCCGTTCATTGCGGCTGTCGTACACGGCAGCCTCAGAATGGTCGATTACTTCCTCCATTTAGGTTACGATCCAACGACAAGAACGCGCTTGAATAAGACACCTTTACACATCGCCATAGAATTAAATAATCTTGCAATGATTAAGTCACTCGCTAAAACACCGAATATCAATAATATTGACGACAACGGCCACAGCGCCTTAACAATTGCCGTCGGTCGCGGAATCGAAACCGCGGTGGACGTTCTCTTGCAGCAAGACGCGGATATTTCACAGTTAGACAAAACGGGAAATTCTATGTTACACATTGCATGTACGGGGAAATCAGCGAATATTCTACGCCATATGTTTGAACATTTCTCAGATTTAAATATTCGTAATTCATCAGGCGAAACCCCACTACACCTAGCTTGTGCACTTAATAAAAAAGCCGTAGTCAGCGAGTTATGTGCGCGTAGAGCAAATATCACAGCGCAGGACAGTAGCAAGCGGACACCGCTGATGACAGCAATTATGTCAGGAAGTCAACGGTCCGCACTCGTCTTGCTAGAGTGGGAATTTGTCAGGGAAACGAACCTAATCGAATTATCAGACGAAAATGACATGAACGCGCTCCAATATTGTATTCTATTTAATGATCAATCAACAGCGGCCAGAATTAGAGCGGTCGAGTTGGCGCTGCTTAACGCTCAGCAGGCTACTCCACCAACGCAAACCCTTTATCTTAATACAGGTGTAAGGCGCTTTTCAGGGGCTTGGAAAAGGCGCGCCTACTTCAAAGAATAACTCGGATTGTTGGGCCGAACTAAGTTTATTATTTAACACTGCACAGAATACAAAAAGGAGTATGGTAGAGATCGACTCACAACTGGAGCCACAAGCAGTTGAGGAGTGAGGGGACTAGTCTAACTCTTGGAGGGTGCGACGGGAGTTTATATACTGATTCCCGCGCGGCCATATTTGAATAGTTGAACGTGTCGGCCATTGCAGTGATTCCAAAATGGCGGGACAAAATGATCATGGCTATTAATAGAAGAGGAGCATGAAGGGGGCGGGTTTACATACGGTACATACAGTAGACGATATGCACTCTTCTGGTCAGTCTCGGCTGCGCATTTCATACCTCCTTCCTTTGAAAAGACACGCCCTCGTGTCTAATCAATAGAGGTTATGACAAAGGCACGGGAATGCATGTATGGATTCTGAGTATACATTTTTATTCATACGAATTTAGATTGGTGATTACGAATTCCAAATACAAAAGACAAAGTATAAAGAACAATTTACCGTCGGCCCGGCGGTATCTAAAATTTTCTTTCAAAATTGTCTACTGTTTCTATCATTTGACTACAAAAAGTTGGTTATTATTATTGAAATATCTTAATAAAAACGCCGGAGGATACGCTGGCGGTCTTGCTGGTATACGGCCATTAGCCGCGCTTGCGTCTCCAAGAATTTTTCGCTTAATTCCATCAACTCGCGTTGCACCTGCTGATGCTCTTGTAGAAAGTCGGGCAGGCGGCGTGTTGAAGGCGGACCGTACAACGAATCGTACGATGGAGGCAAATGCCGTCCGTTACGGTCAGGCGGAGGAGGACTTCCGGGGGCCATCGGGATGATTCTTGGTGGCTGCACGTAATTCTCCTGTTCTTCCATGGACATGGGAGACGGGCTTCTTGGAGTGTCCGGGATATTTCTTTGATGGCGACGAGCATTCCTTTGCTCTTCCATCGCTTCATCCATTCGTCGGAAACTCATTTCCGTGAGGCGTTGCACTTCCTCTGAAACCGGCCGTGCTGGCGAGAGCTCACGTCGCCAAGTCATTGACGGCACTGTCACAATTTCACTGGTTGCTTCACTTGTTGTTGCTCCTTCATTTCTAAATGAATTGTTTACTTCACCATTTGTTGCACTGTTTAACAATTGGTGTCCGCGTCCTCGACCGTACATTTTTGGTTTTTGTAGAGAAGAGGGTTGACGCAAGACTGAATTTTACTTTTCTTTTCTTTTTCTTTTACTCACTTTTATTTTCATTATTTTTATTCTTTTTTACCATTTGATATTTGATCTTAAAGAAACATTAAGTCAGTTTCTAGGTCACTTTGTCCTTCATCTGGAGATAATTGCTGAGTGTCCAATTCTGGTGCATTCCACGGCATCTCCTGTTGGGGTGCATATACCTCTGTATATATGGGGCAATTGTATCCAGATGGTAGTTTAGCTAGAATGGTCACTGGGGAGTCTTGTTCGTAGTTGAGTACTGTTATTCTTGCGCCTTTGTGGATGAGGAAACTGGCCAGTTCTTTATTTCCAAAAAGGGAACAGTGGTGCAAGGCCGTGTTTCCACTTTCGTCTGTGGCGTCTAGTAGAATACACGTTTTTATGTTGACAGGTTCGCCATTTACGATGATTACATCAGTCGAATTGAAGTCATCATTTAAAAAAATAGGATCGACTGGCGTGTTTGTGTCGTCGAACAGTTCCTTTGTTGCTTCCGTGTAATTAAAACTTGCCGTTATGATTAACGGTGTTTGTCCTCTCACATCAATGGCGTTTCTGTCCACGTATTTTTCTTTTAGCATTTTTATTGCCGTTAGATTGTTGACAGAGCATGCGATGTGAAGAGGTGTTTCGTCATACATATTTCTCGCGTTGAAGTCTGTTGTGCGAGAGGAAATTATTTTTAAAAGTGATATGTTTTCGTGGCGGCAGGCCATGTGAATCAGCGTATTTTGTTGATTGTCTCTTGTTGATGCATCAAAGTGAACACTATGCCACAACATGTCCACTGCTCTTTCGTTGTTGTACTTAATGGCAATTGTCAAGGGGATGTCCCCGTAAACGTCTTTAATTGATCCTTGGGTTTTATCTAGAAGCTTGTGTAGAATGCAAGGGCTAGCATTCATGCATGCGTAATGCAATGGCGTTTTTCCTTCTTTTTCCTGTTTGTTGTAGTTCTCGGATGATATCAATAGGATGTGTAACATTTTTATTTTATTTTGTTTGACCGCTAGTATCAGCGCACTGTCTCCTTCGTTGTTTAATATTGTCGAATTGAAATATCGATTCTTCCTTACTGCTCGTCCAATTTCTATGTTGTTTAGTTGCACTGCAATATGCATGGGGGTGTTTCCTTCTTTTGTACGAGCGTTTGCGTCTGCGCCATTTCTTAATAATTCAAGCACTAATTTGTGCGCATTTGCTTCGATGGCGTAGTGGAGTGCTGAATAGCCTTTTTCGTCTTGAATGTTAATTGAAGCCTTCTGCGTAAGTATTAAACTTGCGAAGCTATAGGCTCCCAGTTGGCTTGCAATTATCAGTGGTGTCTCGTTTCGGTGGTTGGAAATATTGACGTTTTTCTCTGTTCTGACTCGTTCAAGGAGACGATTAACAGATTTTCCTCTAGTTCCAAACCAGCTTGCTGTGCTTGCAATTCGACTAAATGTCATATTTATTTTACTGATTCTCACTGGAGCATGTTTGCCTGATATTGCTTCATTTACTGCTTTGTCCATTTCTTTTGTTGAATTCTTTGCTTTATTTTGGATGAGGACTTCCATATTTTTGCCGTGTGACGAGTTTGCTTGCATGATGGGGACTGATAATTTCCCGTTATTGCTTCGTATCCTTATATAGAGATGATTGGTCTCTGGGTGTTAGCCCTTTTTTTTTTTTGTGTGGTCCGCGGGGGGTTAAAGGTTAAGTCTTTGGGTTATGGGGGGGAACGGCCGGTGCGCTGGGGGTCGGTAAAAATTGGGTTTGCGTGTCCGTCTTTTTTTTTTATCTTCTCTTTTTTAAACAAGACTTTCGTCGTTGTTGGTCTCCGCGCGTTTCCGCTCCAGGCTTTCTGCACGTATCAGTTTTCTGTTCTCCTGAAGTTGTTCTGCGTAATGTTCGAAACGTTGCTTTGATCTTAGGGTTCGAACTTTTATAAAAACAATTACTGTCAGCATGCAGAGAATAATAAAGAACAGAATCGAGATGACTGCTATCAGTCCTTTTCGGATACCGTGCCATAATTCAAATTTTCCGAATTTAGATTCTGCCTCTTGGTTCATTGTTACGGATGTACTGGCATCAGTAACTTGAATTCGAGTGATCAAATCGTTAATTGAATTAATTTTTTCATATTCTTGTTTTTGATAAAATTCGTGATGATTTAGCTGATAATTTGCTTCATTGTCGTTTAATTCGGTGAACTTTGCTGTTAGTCGTAGAGTTGATTGGTGAATATTTGGGTGCACATACGCCCAGTCATTTAATTCTTTCTTCCACATAAATGTTTTTCCATTAAAGTTTACGATTCCATCTTCCCAAAAGCATTCGGAAAATGGATGTAAAGAGAATCCGTCTCTTCCGATTGTTTGATTATCGTAAAATGGTTCATATCCAAGGGCTGTTTGTTTTGCTCCGATTGTGATATTTATTGCACTGCACTTTTGCACAAGAAAAGATTCGCCCATAGGCTTTAAACGATGGCACATTGGTAGGTTATTAGCTCTTGCTGCTAGTAATCCACTTGATTCCAATATAAGAGATGTGGCTTGACGTGCCATCTGTAGATTATTGCAGTAGATGCGTTTTAATTCGTTTTCGATAATATTCTCATTTGTCACTGATTGGTCTTCTACGTATTGGTGGTGTTGCAGCAGAAGGGATTCTTTTGTGTCCACAGTTTCTGTTATATTCATTTCTGGCATTCCGAATATCCATTTCTGGTGATTTTCTCCGGAGCAAATGTTCATAAATACGCTTGAATTATCGTTCATTTGTAGGCATCTTGTGTTTCCAGTGATTTCTAATGAGTCTGGGTCCCATTTCAGTGAGTACAAATTACTACATTCATCCATGTGATGGAAGAATGGTGACATTGCGATGCATATCTTTTTATCTGAGTTGTTTTTGGGTACTATATTTAATTTGTTGTCTACAATTTTAAATTCTCCTCCGGTCAAGTTACTGCACTTTGATGGTGTTCTAATTTGAGGGTTCAAGCAATATTTTGTTTCTACGTTATAAATGTGGGACCAATTTTTGTTTTGTACTTGGAGATATGCGCCATCAACGTTTTTTAGTTTGTGGAGGGTAAAGTCGCAGATGTTTTGCGTTTCCGCTGTGTAAATGTAGTCTAATTGTCCTGGGGCATCTACTAATTTGTAAGTGCTGTCGTCTATTTTTGTGATCGTGCCTATGCTTTTTCTTTTTATTTTAATCTTACATTCTTCTTCTAGATTTCTTTTTGGTTGTATCCATACAATGACTGAGTCCTGATGGTACACAAAAGTTTCTCTAGGTATTTCTTTTAAAATTCCGAATGGAGATGTAGTTGGGCAAGTTGCACAATCTTTTTTCAATGATATCTTTTGTATCATACAATTATTGGCTGTGAAAGATACTTTTTGCATCCAAACGCCTTCTCCGTTTGGGGTTGACGTGAATGAAAATTGATTTTCGTCTTCAACCATTTCACTTTCTCCGCATCGTTTTGTTTGTTTCATTCGCCAACATTCGTTTTCGGAGAGATGCTGTATTTCCGACGAAAATACAGTATCAAAACCTCCGAAAAAGAATCCGTCGATCGTTTTTCATTTTATCCATGCTTTACAGACGTACCCTTCCCATGACATATGCGGTTCTTCCTTTACGAAGAATTGATAATCTGCTAGGATTGGGTCGTCTTTCTTCTTATTTCGACAATATTCAGGTTTTTCCGTGTCCATTATTCCAATGAATTTTGGTTTCTTGCAGTCGCATACTGTGATATTTAAAGCTGAAGATGGGATGATGTAGATAATGATGATGATCAGGATGATGATTGAAATGAATTTTGCCATCTGTAATGATTTCTTGATTAGTTTGGTCTGAAACGATCTGGCATGCGGATTGTTTTTCTTAAAGAGTATCTAGGCTCCTCTGACAGGTTAGGCTCTTTAGTGGGGATTTCACTTGTTTTTCTTTTCTTTTCGTCTTGTTTTACTTCTTCTGGGTTTTCTGCTATCGATTTGTTTTGTTTTATTTCTTCTGCTGTTTCTTCTGGCGACTTCCTTTTGTGAAATTGTTTCATCCTATCCGCATGTACTATCATCATCTTCTTCCCGTTGTCTGCGTATATTTTATAGTTAACATTCCCTTTTCTTTCTTTCACAGTATAGGGGCCTTCCCATCTCATGTTGAATTTTCCTGGCGTATTGGCCATTTCTTTTAGCAGGATTTTGTCTCCTATTTTAAATTCTATTCTCTTCGTATTTCTGTCGTAGTAGGCTTTTTGCTTTTCCTTAGCTTCCTCTAGCTTTTCTTTAGTGATATCTAGGGCATCGTACCACATTTGTGAGAAGATCATGTTTACATCAGTCATGTTCCGGTTTCGGACTGGTTTAATCATATCTTGGGGCTCGGTTGCTTCTCTGCCATACATGAGATAGAAGGGAGTGTATCCTGTACTTGAGTGGACTGCTGTGTTGTATGCAAATGTTGCTGATGATAAAAAATCGGACCATGTGGTTGGCTCCTTCGATACGTAACTGGCTATTATATCCGCTAATGTTCTGTTCACTCTTTCAACCATCCCATCGCATTGGGGTCTATACGCGGTTGTTTTTAGTCGAGTGATTCCATATTGTTTGTACATAATATTCATTAGCTCTGATTGGAAATTCGTACCTTGATCGGTCAATACCGTTTCTGGTACTCCGTGAATTAATACTACATTATTTACAAACGTTCTTGCTACTGTCTCCGCTGTTTGATCTGGCATCGGTGCTGTGATAATGTACCGTGTCAGATATTCTCCCATTACTAGAATATATTGGTTTCTTTCTCTTCCTGATTCTACTAACGGTCCCATGATGTCCATGGCCATTGTCTGCCATACATCTTTTGGGGGAGGAATCGGGTTTAGTGGTGCCTTATTTGCTCCTACTGCTTTCCGTTTGGCGCAAATTTCGCATCCTTTAACATATTCTTTGATATCTTTTCCCATTTTGTGCCATTTAAATCTTCGTTGAATCCTTGCTGTCGTTTTCTTTATTCCAAGGTGTCCTGCGTATGGACTGTCATGGAATCTTTTAAAAATTTTCTCTTTTAAGGATTCCGGGACCAGGATTCTTCCTGCAGATGTACCTAGTAGGCCATTTTCTAGCTCTACTACTTCTTCTTCATCGTTGTATACGTTGTAGCACGCCTGCAGTATTTATCTTTCTCTTGTTCTTCTGCGAAGTTTATGGTTGTCAGCGCATTTATCACTGGCGTTTGCTCAGGTTGCGCCTTAGTATTGTTATCTGGTTCTGGAATTCTACTGAGGCAGTCTGCATTTTGGTTTGTTTTTCCAGATCGATATTCGATATCAATATCATAATCTTGCAGGCATAAAGCCCATCTAGCTAGTTTTGCTGAAGTATCTTTCTTCCTTAATAATTCTCTCAATGGTTTGTGATCACTTAATACTTGAAATTTCCTTCCGTATAGGTACGGGTAAAATTGTTTCACCGCATGCACTATTGCGTACGCTTCTTTCTCAATGGTACTCCAGTTTTTCTCAACATCATTCAGATGTCGTGAAGCGTAAGCGATGACGACTTCTTTTTCTTCGCCATCTTCTATATGTTTTTGGCTTAAAACTGATCCTACACCATATCCAGACGCATCTGTATGAATAAGAAACTCTCGCGAAAAGTTCGGATAGCGTAGGATTGGTGGATGGATCAGACACTTCTTTAAAAATTGGAAAGCTTCTTCTTCCTTCCATTTCCATGGGTTATTTTTCTTTGTTAAAATTGTTAGTGCATGGGCTCTATCAGCAAAATTTTTAATAAATTTCCTATAATATCCGGCTAGACCAAGAAAACTTTTTAATTGGCTAACTGTTTTGGGAGTTGGGTAATTTTCGATTGCTTTTGTATTCATGGGATCGGGAGAGATTCCTTTTTCTGAGATTACGTGTCCCAGGTATTTAACTGACGTTTGCAAGAACGTACATTTTGACAATTTAATTTTTAGTCCTGCCTTTTTTAGTAAATCTAAGACAATATCTATGTGCTTTATATGCTGCTCTATAGAAGTGGAGTATATGATAACGTCGTCCAAGTATACTAGTGCGAATTTTTTAATTACTGGTTGTAAAATTTGATTCATCAAACGCTGGAATGTAGAAGGGGCATTCGTCAGACCAAAGGGCATTCTATAAAATTCATAGTGTCCGTCTTCCGTCGAGAAAGCGGTTTTCGGCCTATCCTTTTCGTCTATCTCAATTTGCCAATACCCGCTGATCAGGTCGAGTGTCGAGAAAAATTTGGATCCGTAAAGGTAGTCGATTGTTTCATCGATTCTTGGAAGGGGGAATTTGTCTTTCGTTGTTGTTGAATTTAACTGACGGAAATCCATACAAAAACGGTATCCTCCTCCTTTCTTTTTAGCTAGGTGGATAGGTGTGTTGTATGGGCTTGTACTTGGGCTTATAATCCCGCAGTCAAGCATTTCTTTTACTTCTTTTTGAATAACGCCTTGTAAAGCTCTTGCTTGTCGTCTAGGTCTTTGGTAAACTATTTGTCCTGTTGTTGGGATTGAATGCTTACTTCCTTCTGCTTTTCCTAGTTCGTATAAATTTTCTGCTGTCATATCTTTATATTTATCTATTAGCTTTGTTATCTTATCCCTATGGATTTCTAAGTTTGGGTCTTCTATATTAATTGTTGCTGCTGTCGGTTCTTTTACTGCAACTTTTACTCCGGCTAATGTTATTTTATAATGTGTTAATCTTTTTACTTCATCGTCTATTGTAAACGTTTTGTTGTTAATTGTGTAGGTTAACTTTCTTGTTTTTCCATCATACGTGACAGCGTTTTGTGTTATAAAATCCATTCCTAACACGCAAGTTTCTGTTAGATTGGGTATAACATAAAACTGTTGATAAATCTCATCCTTATTCGCGTCTAGCTTTATTGGTAGGTCATATATTCCTGCTATGGTCATGCTTTTTCCACAAATACTATGGAGTTTTTCGTCCTCCGATTCAATTTTATTCTTTGTTACATCCTTGGCTAATCTTGAAAAGAAATATTCTGAAATTGCGCTCACTGATGCGCCAGTGTCTACTAAAGCTTGGGTTACTACATTATCTATGCTGATTTCTACATGAAAAAGTCTATAACTAAGGCTATTTGGCTGTTTTCTTCTTAGCTTTTTTAGTTGGTGCCGTTCCGCCCAGTTCCATTTCGGAAATTGTTGAAATTTCTGTTCCTTGGCTGATTTGTTCTCATGCCAGGTTGATTTCGTCTGTACGTTTGTTGTCCGTTTTGACGGGCATTTTGTTGTGCGAATGGGCTTTGTTTTGCCCTCCAGCACTGTCTTGCCAAGTGGCCTTTCTTGTCGCATACGTAACATCTTCTAGATTCGTATTGCTTTTGATCTCCCCAATTTGATCCTTCGCGGTCTCCTCTGTACGGAGTTGGTGTGTTGTATCTTCGTCTATTTTCGGGCGTCTGGCTTCGGCTTCTGTTGGGTGATTCACTTGCGAAGCGTACTGTTCTTCTTTCACGGTTTTGGCTGGGCCATTTGCCGTCTGTATTTGAGATTGCCAATCTATCTAGTGCGTTTATAGTTTTCTCTTCTAGTTGAACGGCTGGTTGAGAAATCGGTGTTGTCATCAGTTTTTGGATCAGTCCTTTTAGGTTGTTTATTTCTTCTTTGGTTTTTTCGGCTTCTTCTGACATTACTGTAACGGCAGAAGACAAATCTTTATTCTTTGCTATTTTCTTGATTTCTACAACTTTTTCGCATTCTTCGGCCAGTTCTACAGTTTCTACATATGTTGCATCGTGTATATCGGGCCTATTCCAGACGAGGTCTGATATTTGTGTTTTGAGGCCGTTTAGCAAAACGTCTTTCTTTGTTTCATCGCGGAGTGCTGATTACTTGTTGCTGCGTTAACGCCGTATGCAATTCTGTAGGTGTCGTCTATTCTGGTTTTAAAATCTCTGACTCGTTCTTTTTCTTCTTGTTTTAGGGTCTTTAGTTGTTCTTTCTTTCTCGCTTTTGTCATATTGTCCGCTAGGCCGTCTAGTATTGCTTGTTTCCATGCTGCATAAGTGGCTCTGTCGTCGTCTGTTAGGGAATCGTTGAAGTTAGCAGCTGATTTGCTCATTCTTTCTTGGAAAAAATGTAGCTTTTGCTCGTCCGTCCATCCTGCATGTGTCGCCATACGTTCGGCTAGTTTGAACCATTCTTCGATTGCCATTTTTCCTTCGATTTCTCCGGTGAATGTTGGTATCTCCTTCTTTACGCTTTGCGCATTTATAAATACTAGTCCGGTTTCGAGAATTTCAGCTTGTCTCTCTACTGCTGCTTGCCAAGCGTTTACGGCTGCGTTTGTTAGGGCCATTTCGTCGTCGTCGTCGTCGTCGTCAAAAATATTTCCGGCTTGTGCTCTGTATCTGGCTATTTGTTGCTGTTGTTGTGCTTGATGTTGCATGGGCGGCAGGTGCACTTGCCTGGGGGGTTGTGGTTGAACTTCTTCTCTAGTTTCGACTCTTGCTATATTTTCTTTTGGCTGCTCTTCCTTCAGGGGTTGGTTTGTTTTCGGTTTTTGTTCTTCCGTGTCTCCTGTGTCTCTGTGTACGTTACACTGTCTACACTGTTCTTTGTCAGCTGTTATCGATAGTACGATGGGGGTGTGACACTTTGCGCACTCTGTTTTCCTTTCCTCTACTCGAGTTGGTAGGGCTGTTGCTCCTTCTTCAGTCTCGTCGTTTGAATCGAGTAAGGTTACTGTACGTGGCCTCGCCGGGGCGGCGTTAGGCTGATTAGGCTTGTCAGGGCCTTGTGATGTTACTTGGTCTGTTTGTTCAACTGCTTGTTTCTTTGTTTTATATATGGTAACCGTTGGGTCTATCAGTTCTGCGTATTTAGCTCTTAGATTCTTTATGTCGTTCTCTAGATTTTCTATCTCTTTTGGGTCTCTTTCATTTGGTCGGGTGGTTTTGTTTAGTATATATTGGATTCTGATTTCTGCTGTTGATATTTCTGTTTTAATTTTATTTTTTAGTTTTTCTAATTCTTCCGGGGACAATATTTGTTTAGTTGGGGAAACTACAGAGTCGCCTTCTTGTGTCTTAGCCTTACGGAAAAATTTTGGTATTTTGTGCATTACTTACATTTGTGTTGTTCGGATTGGCACGTTCACCAAATGTAAGGCGCTTTTCAGGGGCTTGGAAAAGGCGCGCTTACTTCAAAGAATAACTCGGATTGTTGGGCCGAACTAAGTTTATTATTTAACACTGCACAGAATACAAAAAGGAGTATGGTAGAGATCGACTCACAACTGGAGCCACAAGCAGTTGAGGAGTGAGGGGACTAGTCTAACTCTTGGAGGGTGCGACGGGAGTTTATATACTGATTCCCGCGCGGCCATATTTGAATAGTTGAACGTGTCGGCCATTGCAGTGATTCCAAAATGGCGGGACAAAATGATCATGGCTATTAATAGAAGAGGAGCATGAAGGGGGCGGGTTTACATATGGTACATACAGTAGACGATATGCACTCTTCTGGTCAGTCTCGGCTGCGCATTACACAGGCGACACTTCCCCACCAATTTACATAACAGCCGACCCACTAGAAATCATAGTAGACGAATAAACACGATCGATTTTACTTTACGTTGACTTAACGTTAACAGCTAGAGCAAACGTGTGCTACTTCTGTTCGCGCCGGTTCAACTATCTTTTAAATTGCGTAACTTATAAAATATTTTTCTCTTTGTACGTTTTTTTTTTATTATTGTCGTGGATTCGCTCCCTTTAATTAAATGTTCACCGTAAATCGCCAGATTTAGCCATTTTTTTTGTCTCCTCTTTCTCAAATAGCATTTTTTTTTCTTCACCCACGCAGTATACAAAGCCGCAACAATGATTGGATTAGAGTAAATTTAATAAAACAATGGACTGCAGGTAGGGTAGGCCGGCACCGGCCCACCAGGGCCTGCAGAGTTGCACCACCCCCCGACAACATATAGGAAATGGGAACCCCGTGAAACAAACGAATATGTCGGGATAGGAATATCGTAACAAAAAAGGCTCATAGCAACTAACGTAGAAGCTCGTTACGCCTACCCAACCACACCATCAAAATCATTTGATCCTACTTCAATTCTTCTATTAATAACGGGAGATGAATGCCGTCGGAACGAAGAATCCGTCGAAAGCGGCACCGACAATTTTCTTTTTGCGGTTAATAGTGATGTTCCGATTTATTCCTTAGCTAGGAATTAAAGATTTTGTACAAAAATAATATTGGAAAATTTTTTTTTTTTATTATTTTTTTTCCCAACCAAGGAAAGCAAAATAAACAAAAGCATTTTTTGTTTTTCGTTAATAATCGTAGGCCTACAAGCTCCAGTTACCCCCTGGTACGTTCACTAATTGTAAGGTGGGCGTTCTCATTTTCAATTCCACGCATAGCGTGAAAGAGTAACTTGTACTAGACGTGCGAGCCCCAAGAAAGATTGTATGGCCGGCGTCAGCAGTCACGAGAAAAGCGTCAACAAAGAGCCGTCGAAAGAGTATTACTGGATTTAAAATCCAAGTCGTCCGTCTCACCGGGAGATTCCACATTTCCTCCACCCGATTCGGACGAAACAGTTAGCGACAGGACCCGGGTTTTGTTTCATTCAGTTAATCCGAATAGTTAAGGGATCTCCCCGTTACGGTATACAAAAAGGAAAGGTTAATTACAAATAAAAGAGTGGCCAAATAGTTCGCTTAAAACGCACACTGGGTCGGTACGAACACAGTAGCTGCAGTTAAGGGCAGCCCCGTTATTTTTTTTTTATTATTTCCACATGCCCAATGAGATAAGGCACATCCACCTCAAATACCGAGCAGATAGTATTGACTTTCCCCCAAGTTTTTTTTTATTAGTGAATCAGTCCAACAGAATCAATTTGAAGGTGCCAGTAAAAGAATCTAAGAAAAAGAAAAGCCGTCGGCAAAATGTGCGTCGACGGCTAGGCCGGCCACCAGGCAAGCCAATACAAGCCCCTACCAGGGCCTAAAGGATGAATCGATAGGTGTGTTCCGTTTGAAACTTGTATTCTCAAGAGCTAATTTCTCATAAATTTCTGCCTACATTGCGGCGACTTTACATGAAAAAAAAAAAGTAGGTTTTGGCTTGCCCTCCGGGTTGGACGGAGGAAAAGCAAAATGGGGAATAAAATATTTCTTTTTTAAATTCTTTGATTCTTCCCAAGATTTTGCATCTTGATATGCAGGCTTTAATTTCCGCCACCTGGTTGGTCGGACGACCCACCGTATTTTCCCCACCAAGGCTACGGAGTTAAGGGGAAGACGAGACAGCCTACGGCTGCAAAGTGTCATAAAACCCATCTTTCCGTCTACTACTTGCACCAAAGAAGCAAACATTATGAACAAAGAAATTGGGGACAGAAAAAACAAAAACCAGTCAAAATACTGTGTGATAAAGGGATGAATGCACTCTCAGTTTTTTGGGGGGTATTCGAGGGTATTCGAACTAGTAGCGTTTTGGTTTTTGCTACTAATAGTATAGGGGGGGGGGGTATTCTATTAGTAGCATACCTGTTCTAGAATAGGGGTTCGAATATCCCCCGAATACCCCCTATTCCATGCCTATTCTAAGAGTTTTGCTGAGTGGAATAAGATCAGAAAAAATGTGTGGAGCGTCCGGGTATAGAACTCGGGTCTCCCGCATTCCAATCCGAGCTTCTTCCATACGGCTATTCTGACTGTATCAACCTTCTGTATTATCGATAAAGTTATTTATACGTTTTGATACTTTTGGAGTTGGGACTTTGATGGGACGGAAAAAAAGTTTTAATCTGAAAATTAAAAAATGTGTGCTGGGAGGCAACTCGATACACCGACGCCGTTGTGCAAATGAAACATTCGCCCACCCAGGTATTCTATTCGAATATGGGGTAAGGTATTCGAGTCTTCGAATACTGGGGTATTCGAATCGCATAAGGGTTCTACTATGGGTATTCGATGCTTTCGAATAGGGTTGAACCTATTCTAAACCTATTCTAAGCAAGGGTATTCGAAGCTGGAATATCCGTCGTAGAGGGTTAGAATATCCCCTGAAAACTGAGAGTGTGGGCCGGACTACTCGTACCCTTGCAAATGGTTTTTAAACGAAAGGGCAGTAACACGCTCTATGAGAGACTTGTAATGAAAAAAAAAGAGAAAGGAAGGAAAAATATCCGTTTGGTGACGGAACGAAGATCACGTTTTGTGATTTGAATCAACAGGTTGAAAATAGGGGATAAGGACCAAGCTAGGGAGCGAAAACGATAGGTTGCAGTTTTGTGTTCCCGCGTTTTCCTACAGTAATGCCGCATGATTGGCGGACAAATTTTTGCGAATGAATGGCTGCGAAAAATAGGGATATCGATAGGATTTCAGCTATGAAAATTCGAGGGATAAAACAAATTCACGCACACGTGAAGAGAAAAAAAAATTTTTGTAATGTAGAAAAGCCATACCGAATCGCTTTTCCGCCAGGCTCAACGCACCGTTTACACAGGCATATTATGCAACACATTTCAAAAAATAAAAAGCCGATTTTCCTTTGAACCGGTTGTTATAAAAGACCTTTGTACAGCAGAAGGTCCCGAACCCCTTCATTTTCCGAGACAAAGAATAAAGGAAATATAGGGAAAATAGTAACAAACAACCTCAAATAGTTTGCTAATTGCGAGTGACGTCCAAGAACCCGCTCTGGAAAAATGTCAAGATTGTAAAAACGATCTAACGAGCTTAAACATTATTTTTCTCGCGTCGGAAAAGAAGAAAAGGGAAGAAGGACATCCCGCCAGAGTAGAAAGAAACAAATAAGGCACGCCCCTCCGGCCTTAATTGAAAATTGTGTGGTGAATTACTTCCAAAAAGAAGACCAGGTAACGGTCAAAGAAGACCAAGTGGCGAATCATGGGCGTCCGCATCAGCTCCAAATTTTTTTTTATTATATTTGCTTCCCTAAAGAAATAAGGGGAAGAGAGAATTTGTTTCTCCATTCCTTTTTCTGTATTCCTCCGGCCTAGTGACCAAGAGGAACGCCGATGGTAAAAAGAAAAAACAAATGGGGGACGAAGTTGCCGGCTGACCGTCTGACGCGTGCCCACTGTGACAGCGAATTAGCCAAAGCACCCACTGCCAAGGCTAGGGCGCTGTCGTAAGACTCACGGCAGAGTGTGTCGAGACGACATATACAAAAGGGACAAATATTAAATTCAGCCTGGGAAAGGAGGGAAAGGAAAACGTCATGGTTGATTGAACTCTGCAGATTTGCTACCCTTTGTAGGCAAGCAGTAGTGAAGCTGGATCTGGGTTGTCGTTCTATTCGTTTTTCTGTCGGTGCTGTCGCACACGGGCTGACATGAATGGAAGACGGAATATTGACGTTCGAGGATGGACGTACTATACGAACGGACGCAACTGATTGGCGTTCGCAGTGTCCAAAGGGCGACGTTGGTAGATCTTCAACATGCAAAGATCAATATGAAACGTCAAACCAAATTTGGTGCCCCAAAAAGAAAAGCCAAACCAAAACACCCGTTTTCCAAATCGAAATAGATGGAAAACGCTATACAGCACTGTCTGTGGGGCGAGATTTCACCTCGCAGGGAAAGGAAACTAAAGTAAGAAAAGAAAAACGGGAAGGAACCACAGTCCCCAATTATTCCCCCAAATTCACCCTCTTTGACAAAACAGTGTCGACCAACACAAGGGTTTTCTCTAAGTGCCTTATCGTGTCTCCTACGTTCATTCTCGTGTCCACCTGCGCTCACAGTGCACGGGCCATTCACGCCCGGCAAAAAGGAGCCAGGGAGCCAGGGCTATTGACCCACGGCAACAACAATAACTCCCGCTCTAATACAGCTCTAAACTCTTTTTAACCTGTTAACTGTTTTTTTTTAATATCGTTTGCTAATATTTTTTTTTTTTTACTTAACCCCTTATCGATGCCGTTACATCTTTCCCCGTTTTTTTTTCTCTTCATACACATTCATTTTTGTTGTCACACCCAATCCCCACCTTTACCATATTCCTTCTTCACACTTCTACATGCCTAGCTACAGATATATTCCATTAGGCCTACATTTTTTTTCCACCCTGTGACTTTCTAAGATCCCCGCCTTCCACCCCAGTTTCCCATAACCTTTTTATTTGCCATATATGACTCATGAAATTTCAGTTCCCCTTTCACTTTCCCCCCTATTGATTCCACACACTAGTATACCATTCATTTCACCATTTTTCCCAACGTGATAATTTCCCCCACTATATTTCTTAGAGTATCTTCCTCCAAGCACACCCGCCCCAAGTATCACCGTCAATAACGTTTTTTTTTCTCACTTCCGCCTTCCTCCCCAGTTCCCTCCTACAGCCGTTATATTTTTTTTCTCTCTCTCGTCCCCCTTTCAAACCGTTTCCCGATTTGTGATTTGTTTTGTCTCTCTCTCTAATTCATTTATATTTTACCATTAACATGTTCACCCACCCAACAACCTCCGAGTCCCCGTCTACGCGCCTTAATTTTTTTTAGTATTACTCCTCAGTCCCCATTTTGTTCCGATATTTCTCCAAATGTATCGAATTTTTTTTCCCTCGCTGCTTCTTTCCCATTTCCTTTTTGTATGCTAATAACCGCAACCCCAGGTTCCCCATTGTATTAATGTACCGGACTGTTTATTAATATGCCGACTCCGAGAGTCGTCTCTAAAGGAGACGGCTCTGTAATGCCCTTGCGGCAGCCCCGCCCTCTTCAAGATGGCCACCGCCACTGAGGTCACGCCCTGACGTCACGACCCGACGTCACGACCGGCACCACTGACGTCACCCCCACAGCGTCACCCCGACGTCACGCGGGAACTGCAAGGCAGCTCATCTTCCCGAGTCGTTCCAGGTTGGCGCAGCAAGTCGTTCCAGGTTGGCGCAGCAAGTCGTTCCCGGCTGGCGTGGCAAGTCGTTTCGAGCTTGCAAGTGCTGACCGGTCACTTCTCCCCAATATAAACCGCTTGTACACATGTCCCTCTCGCTCTCCGCTGCTCTCTGCTGTACTCCCTTCCTGTCGGTCAGACACGCAATACAACCGCTTGGCACCTTTTCCTCTGATCTACTTGGTTCTCTGTAATAGCCCAATCCGGGTATTACAAGGAGCCCTGTTAGTTAAAGGTAACGAACAAATTAATCCACTGTTCGGGACCACAGAGCCTAACGACCTAGATCCGAGACCGGTACTGGCGACCGGCCTTCTCTCTTCATTTGTATCCCGCGAATGGGCAGCCGAAAGCGAAGCAGTTACGACACCAATACAGCAGAAGCAGTTCCACGACTCCTGTACGCAAACGACGATTAATCTATATGGAATAGTAGACGTTCAGGCCGACGACGACCCCACGTTCCTAGCATTTATCGCAGATATAAAGACGAGCCTAGTACTTGGGATCAATTATTTCGAAGAAACGGACGTGAAATTGATATTCCCAGAGACAACAATCTCAAAACAGAGATAATCCGCCCCTACCGTCCGCCCGCACGATCACTAGCCGGCCCGACGTGACCCAAGTGCGGCCTCAACGAACATGTGCAATCCAAATGCACGGGGGACCATGAATTTTAAAAAAATGGAAGGGGAGGGAAGCGATAGTCGCCATCAGGCATCACCCTCGGTTGTAGTTGCCAGCTCTAGATCTTTCGTACCTTCGTTTTACTTTCGTAATTTTCCCAGGTCTGTTTCTTTCCATGTCTCTACTATACAATCTTCAAGTGTTTCAATTTTCCCAAAAACTGTTATAATGCGCCACATTTGTCAATTTACTTTCTATTCCCAAACAACCCTAGCCGTATTCCCCGTACATTCCTCTCCCTTCTGTTCTCTTCACACGTTTCCCTATGTGTCTTCTATTATCTTTCCCTTCAAACGTGTCCCAATATTAGGTTTCCCTTTTTCCCCCTCGCATAACTAAGCACATTTTTTTTTTATCTTTTCCTTCTCGCAGTATATTTTTTAATTATTATCTTAACCGCTTCCTTTGCATGGCGCAGAATGTTTTCATCGTATGTATGTATTTTCTCATTCATAATTCTGCTACGTTAAGCCGACTCCGGGAGTCGCCTTCAAAGAAAGCGGCTATGTAATGCCCCGCGGAGCCTATTGGCCCCGCCCCCTTCAGCGATGGCCAGCGATGGCCCACCGTCCACGTCACAGCCATGACGTCACCACAGACAACACGTAACACCCCGTGACGTCCACGCTGCACGCTGACCCGGCGAGATCCCGGCCCAGCTACACCAGCTCTCTGGTCCAGCTCCACCAGCTCTCTGGTCCAGCTCCACCAGCCCGCTGGTCCAGCTCCACCAAGAACACGATCCAGCGGGATCATCAATAACCCCCTATATAAACCTGTACTCTCTCTTGCTCTCGCTCTCTCTCTGTACTCCCACCTAGTAACTCACACGCAATACATCTCCTGCTACTACTCAACTCAGTCTCTTTATCTTAGTGTTATCTACACATTACAAGTATAACAGTGCTCCAAAAAAATTTTTGTGCCGTGAACAAATAGTGAAATGAGTGACCGGGGTAAACTGAACAACAAGCGTTGTGGCACAGAACCCCTTAACGGTGACAGTGTGTTACACAAATGTGCCCGCTCGAATAGTGCAAATAAAATTGAAAACGCAACCGGCCCAGTGGACGGAACAAACAATAGAAAAGAAACGGCACTAATCGTCGCGGCCCAGAACACTGCCTGCCGCGCGATGGCTGCGTTAATCCGTCTAGGAGCAGAAGTCAATCATCAAGATTATAAAGGTAATACAGCATTACACTACGCCGTTTAGCAAAGTCGGAAAAGGCGGTCGAAATTCTAGCGACCGCTGCTGCGGATTTTAATATCCAAAATTCAGACGGACAAACGGCAGTGCATTTGCTGGCTCCCGCAAACAATTTTAAATTAGCTAAACGGATATGTAGAAATTTGTCCCAGTTAAAAATGGATATGATCGATGTCAACGGACACGATCCGTTCATTGCGGCTGTCGTACACAGCAGCCTCAGGATGGTGGATTACTTCCTCCATTTAAGTTACGACCCAACAACTAAAACGCGTTTAAATAAAACACCGTTGCACATAGCTGTAGAATTGAATAATTTGCCAATGATTAAGTTATTTGCTAGATCACACCAAATTAACAATATCGATGACAACGGCCACAGCGCTGACGTTACTCTTCTTACTCGTTTTTTTTTTAATGTCGTAATAAAAGTCCCTCCCAGATTTACTTGACTCCTTTGCATTTTTCTCCTTTGATGAATTTGAATGAAGTTTACCCGCCTTTTACTCCTTCTAAACTTTCCATATTACTAATTTTTTTTCTCCTCTCCATCAACTTCAAAACTATTCTCGATTCTCTCCGTATTAAAAAATTCGAAGCATGATCCTTTATTTTATTTTTTCCCCGCTCTCCACCCTTACACCCAATTCCCCACCAGATGTTTTTTTTTAAGTTAAGGCGCATGTTTGACTGTAAAAATCAAATTTTTGTTTCCCCTCTTCCTCCGCTCAAAGAACATTTTTATTATCCTCACTCCCTGCACAGTCCCATTTTTTTTAACCCCGCTGAACAAGTATGGAAAAAACAAAAAGAAACGGGAGGATCAGATTAAAGGAAGGGGGGAGGTGGGCCCGATCATAAAGATGTCGGCCGCCCACACACTGTACGTATAGGCATCTCCGATCCAACAAAGCCTACTCGTCTTTCTTAATAAGCGTCAACAAGGGTCACACATCTTCGTTGAACAACGATCTCGTCAAACGAGAATATTGAAACCCGTAGTTAGTCCACTCCGAACTCCAACCCATGCAGAATGGAGAAAAGAGTAATCAGACAACTCGAAATCAACAAGTTGGCAGTGGAGGCCAATTTTTCAACAAGTTTAGCTATTTCACTCGTACGTGAAACGATCGTGAAGTGCGCAAAGTGCGTGTTGCTGCCCGTACAGGGCCCAGACATCGAATTTTCCGACCCAGTAACAGGGCGCGTGTTCCCTATCCTTTGGGAAACACGTACCTTTATTAACTTCGGCCGACTTCGGCAACACCCCAACAACGGCAATCCTATATGTTGTGGCCGACCACGAGATAGGATTCCCACTAATCTTGGGGATGGATACGCTGATAGCCCTGGGAATGGAAATCAGCATGAACGAGAACAACCCTATGAACCCGTTATACCCGATCCAGGGGGAGAATCTACCGATCTTCTCGACGGGATTGGCCACGTCAATGGCGTCAGAAAAGTTTCTCCACGACAATGCCAAAGCAGTAGCCATCGACTACATCGACCCACCATTCACCCCACATTCACCTTTGTACCGTGTGCTATATTCGATTGTGTGTTCTGTTAAAAGTTCAAGTTCTCTTTTAAAATGGAATCCCCACGAAGTGAAAGTTCCAACGAAAGTGATGACCGAAGGGTCGAGTTCGAAGACGGGCGGGTAGTATACCTCCCGAACAATATGCCCGATGAAAGGGTTAGGGAATTGCGTAGCAGTCAGCAGGACCTAGAATTTTATCACCGCTACAACGCGGTAGACATTTGCCTAGGTCCAGGTGAGGACCACTGGGAGGCTCTAGGCCGCCGAAGTGAAAACTCAAAAAGATTAATTACAGCAGTGTACATGAACAGGCTCTCGGCGGCCGTCACAAACGACGATTGGGACAAAGTGAGGGAAAATATGAGGGCAATACTTGATGTGGATCCGGCCATAAGACGTTCACCACTGAACTGGAACGTACAGGATCAGGAGCAACATCACTTCCACTACGAGCCCGTTGGCGCGATAGATAGGGAAGTAGAACGAGAAGAAGAATACGAAGACTACGGAGTTCCGTTCGTGAGACGACGGGAAGAACGCATTCAAGATTTCAACGACGACAAAAGAGAAGAGAATGATGGCCACGTATCCCCGTTCGTGAGATGGAGACAAGAACAAGTTCAAGGTATCAACAATGGAGACGCATGGGGAGACGAACCAGATGCGTGGGCCATAGCATCACCCAGAAGAAGCCCAGTAGACCCACACCCAGAAGAGTGGGGAATGTATTGGGACCCACCGGCAGCGCCCCAGCTAATCGAAGATATTCCTAATTGGATTCAACAAGGAAACGTAGGCCGTTACAATCGGAGCGGGTTGCCTGCGGAGGACTGGGAGCGAGAAGAGGAAGGAAGTCCCGAAAATTTAAAAAAAATTTGTTCTGCTTTTCAGCCAAAATGTCTTTGTTTTCTTTTTTTGTTTTTTTTTTAGCCAATGTAGGCCTGTGTAATGCTTTTACATGCTTATTACGCATTTATATTCTCTGATATGCTTATCCCAGAAAAATTTATTTAACCTTAATGAATCAAATAAGAAAAATATTTAAAAAAAAATAAAAAAAAAATAGTTCAGTAAATATGCGAAAGAAAGAAAGAATGAACAGTAAGAAATACAGGGAAGGAGCGAGAGAAAGACTGAGAAGGGGCATACTGCATATCGGTTGACTAAAAGGGAGAATAAGAGGGAGAATAAGAGAAAGTATGCTATGGGACATCGAAAATACTATTTTTGTAAGCCTAAGGACTAAGATTTCGGCCCGGGAGAAGCACTTTTAAAATATTTCCGTTATGATGAAATGAAATACTTTTAATTTCTAAAAATATTCTTTTAACTTCAAAGTTAAAAAAATTCAATAAACTTGAGTTAAGTTTGATAAACTTTTTGAAACGAGTTTCAAGTTTGCTTGATCCTAAAATTTTTATTGCAAAATTTGTAGGAGAAAGCAAGTAATTCTGGCTTCAAAAAAGTTTACTTAACACTAAAAAAACAAGTCACTCAACTTTAGATGGACACAGTCTAAACATTTTAAGTATCGACACAATTAAACAGTGAAATGTGTATGTAGTGTCGTGCACGAAAGCTCAACACGAAATGTGAAACACAACTGAAAATCGTAGAACTTTTAGGAACCGCAAGAAAGGGGCGTTTCAATTCAGCAGAAACGGAGAAAATGTAAAATAGTCGAGTTGCTATTGGTAGGAGATTTATCGTGGATGCTTTGTGGGCGGGGATGGTAACGGTTCTATGCCTGACCAACTGATGTTGTCCTGAAAAGTGTTTAATATATGGTCAATATACTGATGTACCCGAACAAAAGAAAGAAAAAAAAACAGATGCTGGAAGCATGGCGCACATAAAGAAAATATAATGAAATGCTTCAAGCTGTTTGTGACGTAGTGGTAGGACTATACATAGTCTGCACCGCTAATTGTGAAAAAATATAAAAACTTTTTTTTAAATATTTTTGCGTTTTTGTTTGCTAATGAAGTAAGATATTTGACAAATGTTTTTGCACGTTATGATGGTAGCCCTATTTTGAATTTAAATGGATGATTAAAATCGTTACGTGAATTCTTGTTGAGGTGCGAGTCACGCGATATTTCATTATGTATATATGATCTTTGATAGGACTATAGTCTAAAGTTTATATATTTATACCAAGACACTTCGCGAATATTTAAGCAAATATCAAACTTGGTAGGCCCTACAAAATAAATATAAGATATTTGAGTTTTTTAACAAACATTCAATTAATTTGTTTGACGATAAAATACGACACGAAAAAGAAATAGGGAAGAACTATTGCCAAGTCTATTGTAATAAATTCACGCTCAAATTGTTTTAAAGATCTGGGAGGTTTCCTATACTAATAGACCTGTATGTTCGGGCATAACCTGTTATTTTTATCACATATATGGCCAAATATATATAGGCCTACATGCTATTCGTGTCTGCTGATGCCAATATTATAATTAAAATATTCAAAATAAATATATTTTCAACTATATTTACTTGAATTAATATTTCCGGTGTATAATTTTGGGACATTGTTGAGGGGTGGGTGGGTAAATGTACTGGTTGGTACTGGTGATGGTGCTAGCTATAGTCTATATATATATATAGCCTATAGTAGATATCTTATCGGTGATGGCCGCCTTTTTTTCGAATTTTTCCGATTTGTTACGTATCAAACCGTCGAACTATTTTTTCAAATATGAAAACAATGGGCGAAAATGAAACTGTTGGTGCACAGGTGCTCGTCGCTATCGCTTTTTTTATGTGTTGCTAGGGCTTTTCCTCTTTTTATAAAGGTGCTGGTTCTTCTCTCATGAGATCTCACAAGAGACTGTAAAAGAGCTTTCCAGCACGTCAATAATAATGAAAATAAAAAGGCCAGTGTACCAATCCATTCAATCCAGCCTTATGGCCTATTATTTTCGGTTGGCGATATTTCCGAGAAGTTAAAAGAGTGTGCGCGAGTGTTTTCTTTCCTGAGGTTTTACCTCTTGGGACAGCAGCAAAAAGATCTTTTTAAAAACTCTACATGAATTAAATTCCCATGAGTGCAGAACTCCCTGCTGCGCAGAATACCCGCCCTTGGACCTTTACACTAAACAACCTTGTTGTGCCACTTTCTGTATACTTTAGTGTATCCAGGGGAAAACGAACTGAGGAAACCATACTCTTGCATGGGCTAGTGTTGGAATAAGCAAATGGAAGAAAAATGTAAAGCGTTTTCTAGAGCAAAGCTTAAATCATTTCATTCATTGAAAAACGTTAATTATAGCTGTACAAATCTATATCTCAAACAAAACGCACAAATTGGCTTGTTAGCTTTATTGGGTTTTAGAGCGCCGTGCCGATGTCAGCATGAGTTCGATTCTCTTACTAGCCGAAATTTCGAGCGCCAAATCTCTTGTTATTGTTATAAAAAGATTTGATTATTTTGAATATTTCCCCCCTAGGTGAACGTTTAAGTTTTCGTATTGTATTTACGACAGGCCTAGTACTGAATTAAATCACTATTTCATCAATCGTTTAGATTGCGCAATTGTCTAAGTATATATAATATTCACAATGCGACCGATTTGAATTTCCTGTTATTCCAGATGCTCATGTGTGACTTGTTTACTTCCGAATCAGTGAAAACACAATTGACATAAAATTATATAAATTGATTTTATTTGGGATATAGAAAATGGCTTATAGCCCCTAAGGAATCGCAAAGATAGGCATAATATTTAACACGGTGCTTTGTCCATCTGTATCATTAACGGCAATAACCCATTTTGGCATAATATAACAAACAATAAATTTGCTGCTGCGGATGATGGTGCTTAGGGTGCTTATCGTCTCTCACGTTGATCATTCAATTTTTCACGATTGTCGGATCGGAGATTGGAGAGAGAGATCGAATAGAGAGATTGGAGATCGCTGTTCAATTTCCTCTTCTTCTTGTAAGTTTTTGGGGTGGATAACCGAACCGAGTAGGCCTATTATAAAATGCCCCAAATATAAGCTGGTGTGGTTTAACTGTTTTCGTCTTGCTTTGGGTATTATATATCGCGCTAGAATAGCATCCTATATCGTGTTTCTTTTTGCTAATTGGCTGACAGAGGTTAAATTTTTCCTGCTATACGTGCATCACATTGCAAGACAGTATAAGTAAAAGACTTTTAAAAAAAGGAAGGGGGGAGCATTCAAATATTTTTACCACATCAATATCTTCAATAGGCCTAATCCAAGGATAATAATAATTTGATGAAAAAATGGCTCACAATGTGCTCACGACTGAGCGGATGATGACTGATAGAAATGAACGAACGATGGGAACCAATAGGCCTATGCTGCTGGAAACTTTGTTCAAGACAAACCCTTTTTTTTTTAATTCCAATGAAATAGCTCATATAGATTTCTGCCAGCATCTGGTTTTTACTCACAACAAACCTAATAAAAGTCGAAAAAAACAACAACAATGTAATTTGAGAATCTTGGACACGGCTGCTGGGCCTATATAGCCTATAGCCTATATTTATTATATCTTATTGGAGGTGGCAGCGCACCAGCAGCAGCACCAGCCATTGTGAGCAGCAACGACGATCCTTTGTCTTATTATAATACATGGACAAAGGAATAAATAAAACTACACCCTCAGTTACAATACGGCAATAACACGATCAAAATTTCGTAAAAAATATAACTAACTAATAATTGAGAAAAAGAAACTATTTTGAATGCACGACTTTGTCCACTGACAACATCATGCAGCCATCTGCCATCTATAGCTTATATATAGTCCATCAGACCATTATATATTGTCGTTGAATGAATCATTTAGGCTGTATAATGTCAATGTCGTTTTATTCTATAGTCAGCACAGGCCTTTACAACAGAAACAGTAATAAACAAATACAAAGCACCGAAAATAAAAATGTGAACAATTTATCCGTAATGTGTTGCAGTATACTAATACTCATATACTGCATAAGAGGACTTGCTTACAATACTTGCTATATGCTACAATACTTGCTTTGCAATCTTGAATTGTTGATTTAATTGCAGATAACTCGTGTGTATTTGGTCATTTGGTGGCACTTTGAATGGACGGTCAGTTGAAAAGGATCAACAAAATCTGGAAGACTTTACGGATGGCTTCACCTCAAAGCAGAAAAACGGATTCAAAACTTGACGTGAAAATAGCTCATCAGCCTGGACAACCCGACGAACCTCACACATAAATTTTTTCTAGTCCCGAAAATGTCAGAAAAGATGCGCAGGAGAAGTCTGAATGAATCGGAGAAGTGAAATCTGAATTGCTGGAGTTGGCGTCGGTTCCAGCAGTTCCACTCAACCCTGCGCTATCCAGTCAAAGTCGAAGATTTTGTCTTCCTTACCTTTCGTCTGACCGTCGACCTTACTACCGCCGACCGTACGTGAGAGGTGTGCTTGTTATCTTTATTACTTCGGAGGCATCTTTCGGATATCTGTATTATGTTGCTGGATACGGATTATATGGTTACGGTGACTACGGCGGAGGATACTACAACGGCTATAGCGATTACGGATAGGCCTATGAGGTGACTAGGCCTATATTGGTGGAGGCTACGGTGATTATGGAGGGGGCTATGGCAACGTCGATATAGGAATCGATTCAGATTATTAACTATAAATTCGTCCAAATATATCGCTCACAATTTTAAAAATAAATTTCAATTTCCACCAAAAAATTTTATTCTTTGATCTGAGAGTCACGATTAAAGTTTACAATCTCTTGATCTCAAAAACAAATAAGGTGAGAAACGTATAGGCACTGATCAGAAGAGTAAATCGGGGAGTAAATAAAAATCCGTGGCTTATTTCGGACCAACGACACGGACCAACTTCAAATCTTCAACGGCAGTTGAAAAATGTTAATCCACAGGGACACGGGAAAACTAAGATTCAATCGTTCTTGCACTTCAGCTTCTTCCACATGAAACACGTACTCCGGAAACGGCACGGGGAATCCCAGCGATCGGTGGCTTGATCCATCAGAGTAGCGAAAAGTCGCCCGTTCCGTCACTAATTCCGTCGCTGTCCTCGTCAGCACTGCCGACGGCTTCGCAAAGTTTCCAACACGGGCGGAGATCGCTGCCCAATTTCCTCTTCTTCTTGGCCGTTTTATGAGTCAGCTGGACAACCGAGTAATGCTCCAAAAAGGCTGGAGCTTTAATTGTTTTCGTCTTAATTCGAGTATATCGCGCTGAAACAGCATCTGGTCGTGTTTCTCCTGCCCAGCAGTTGGCTGTCGGGGGTTATTGGTTTATCGCCTGTGGGCATCGCATTACAATTTACAGTCAGACTTTTATTTTTTAAAAAGAAGTAGCCTTCAAATATGTTTATAATACCACGATATCTTCAAGAATCCAAGAGTATTTGATGAAAAAAGTTTCTTGGCTGAGCGGAAGACTGGAAATGGACGAACCGAATGGTCGTTGTTGATGAATTGCTCGTCCAATTGCGGATTGAAATTCTGTTCCTAATAAAAGCGAAATTCCTTTAAGCTTTATGTTCGAAATTATTTTTCTAATTTTATCAAATACGGAGACCAGACGATGTTTGGTGGAGCCTTGGGCATCCTTCATGTCGAATGTTATCGGTTCCATCTGGAGAAACCTGAAAAAAAGAAAGAAATGTATTAGCTCTCTTCCAATACTGAATTTCGAACCTCGAAATGGTTATGTGGTAGCTGGCGACATTTTCCACGGCCCACAAGAGTGGCGCTTCCTCGTTGCTGCGTTAGATGCAATTCTTGACGTGGAAAAAACCGACAAAAGCCTCTCCATACTCTACAGAAACAAGGAGAAACTCAGTTTCATTGTAAATGATAACACATATTTCAGCGGTTCAATAAACTTACCCAAATCAAGTCGCAGTGAATTAAGGGCGTAGTTGACGGCTCCGAGATTGTCGTGGAGTATATGACGACGCAAAGAGAAGGTTGCCCTTTCTTGGACAGATGTCGGTGGGTATAAATCTTGATGGAGGAAGCTTTTCAGCTTTCGGAGAAACAGTTAAAGAATATTCTATTAAATAGCTAGTGAAAAATGTAAAATACTTTTAAGGCCCAGTCGGAGTGAGGCTGCTGAAGGAGGCCGTGGGATTATTCTGATGGTGAAACTGGCCCAGGGGAAGCAAAAAAACGGCGTCTTTTGCATGATAACGGACATCGATTCATCGCTAACTAGCAGCTCCACGCAATACGAAAAAATACTTTATATTAATTAATAAATTAACAGTACCTAAATCAATTTGTGTTGTATTTTGAAGGCGAAAGTTTTTAGAAAATCAAGTTTTAATACCTGGAAAACGAACCATTTTTGCAGACCAGACAATCTCCCGTGGAACCACAGATGGCGCAATAACTCACCTATTAAAATTGAACGAAGAAATTATTCTATTAAACAATTATTTTCAAATTAAATGAAGCACTTACGTGAATATCGTCCTCGCCAATGCTGTAACTGGTTTCCAGAAGTTTATTCTGCATAAACAACAGAAAAAAAAAACAATTATTCAGCGCTCGCTCATAATTAATTGGGAAAAAGAGAATGGACTTTATCACCTTCCATTCGCGATTGCATAAACTTCCAAAGAAGAGCGGATGTTCCATACATACGGGCCCATAATTTAATTTAAAGGCGTGACTTATCGGGTCACCAAGACCAAGGCCAGCCATCTAACTTAGTCCAGACGATTGTCCCCAGTCGAATACAAAGGAGTTCCAGCATTTACATTTTAACCTACCCTGATCGGTCATTGTTACAGCGCCATAATATTTGTCATATCGGTTCATTATATTCTTAATAATAAATAACAGTGGGCTCTATCCCTTAATTATAAAATTGAACCAACAACCGAGCTCGATCCATCCCAATTTCTTAAATTGATACTAAACCTTGAGTCCATGACCCTCTCATTATATTACCCTAAAACACGAATATAAACGACAAGGACTCAGAATTATTATACACACGCTTGCCTTATGATTGGGATGTATGAACAATTAGTATAATCTAAGCTATAATGTATATGGACCGTTATGTTGCAATTATAGTAGCCCCATGCATACATAAATTTTTTATCTATACGTTATCAGTCTTTACGCGTCAGCCTTTGTTGCAACACAACAGAGGCAAACAGTGATTTGACTGTTATCAGTTGGTGCATTCATGTCGACATAATTGGTCACACAAAGAAAACTTTAAAATGTCATAAAAATAAAAACCCGGGGGATTTTTTATTTTTGAATATCTTATTGATGAATTAGGCAATTTGAAATTTAAAAAAAAATCGTATCGCTCACACGATACAAAGTTAGATTCGATTTCCTTTCTTGTCCTATATAAATAGGATACAACCACCAATGCAAAATAACAGAACCTATTCGATCCTTCGTCGATACAATGGCTAAGTCGTACCACACCGAGACACTCATCGTCTTCTTCTGCGCTTTTTTGTTAAGCGTGACAAGTGGCCAACATCCGAATTTATTGCTTCAAACGAAAGACGACACAATAAATCTTCGTTTAGAATACGTACGAAATTGCGCATTTAAAAATTTTTAGCAATAATTATACAGTCATGCCTGAAAGTTTCTTGAACAGGCAAATGGCTCTCTATGTTCTCAGTTTAATTTGACGGAAGGGATACTACGGTGCCTACCGTACCCCCAGTATTTTGCGCCTTTTTCTCTTTTTCTTTCGTAGGTAAAGGAAGAGAAGAATATAAAGAAAAAGAGAAAAGGGCGTAAAATATCGGGGGTACGGTAGGCACCGTAGTATCCCTTCCGTCAAATTAAACTGAAAACATAGAGAGCCATTTGCCTGTTCAAGAAACTTTCAGGCATGACTGTATATCACACATTTTTTTGTTTTTGTTTTTAGGAAACTTTGAAAACTCGTTTTGAGGAGTTTGCTGGCGCCGTTGAGATTCAGTTTGACCGCCTGAGAGAGGAAGTCCGACAGTTAAAAACAAATAAGGCTAGCGAAAAGAATTCACATACAAGTGTCACCTCTAGAGGTGTAATTCCAAGATCTTGTCATGAAGCCCGATTAGCTGACCCTTCATTGTCCACCGGCGTTTACTGGATCGATCCCGACGGCCAAGGTGTTGGAGACGATCCCATCCAAGTAAATTGCGACATGTCCTCAGGTATACGATTGAGTTGATTGTTTCGTTTACCTGATTGTTTTTTTACTTACATCATGGTGGAAGAGATGAATGGTGGAGCCACGGGATAGGGATTTGGCCTGTCAAACTGAAACGTATGCTGAGGCAGGCCACTACGGCGCCACCGTCGTTTCTCCCGGTTTCAAGAGCTCTTATGGCACATTTACATGTAAGGGTATTTGGAACATTTTTTTTTAATAGTAAGACAGGTATGTTCGTAAATGTACTTAACAAAAAGTAAGTTTATTTATAGGAAAATATTTTAAAATTACCACGGAAGATAATTCTCCAGGTCATAATGTAGAAATTTAAGTTTGAAATGTCGACGTTCGAGGCAGTAATAGAAGGGATGCTGTTTAGAAACAAGGGAAACTGACAGCTGATGAAACAAGAAAGGGGTAGAGAAAACCAAAACAAAGGTGATTAGATGGTTTCTAAACAGCATCCCTTCAATTACTGCCTCGAACGTTGACATTTCAAACTTAAATTTCTACATTAGGACTTGGAGAATATCTTTTCATGATAATTTTAAAATATTGTCCTATAAATAAACTTACTTTTTGTTAAGTACATTTACGATCATACCTGTCTAAGTATTGAAAATAAATGTTCCAAATACCCTTACATGTAAATGAGCCATAAGAGCTATTGAAACCGGGAGAAACGACGGTGGCGCCGTAGTGGCCTGCCTCAGCATACGCTTCAGTTTCGTTGTATGGCGTGACTCCACCATTCTTCTCATCCACCATGCTTACATTATTGCCTTCCATTTCGTAAATTCGACAGGAACGACAATTATTGGACACAACACCGAAGTAGCGACGAACGTTAGCCATTGCACGGAACCCGGGTGTTATACGAGACCAATCGTGTACGAAGCCTCACCAAAACAGATCACAGCGCTAACCAAAATTTCAGTAGATTGTCGGCAGTCAATTAAGGTTCATTTATTCAAAAGATAATTTTGTGATTGCAATTATTTTATTTATCAATCAATCTCATAAAATTACAGTACGAGTGTTACTCAGCTCCACTGCAGTTTGATGGCATCGAATATTCCTGGTGGAACGACCGCAACGGTAACGAGCAATATTACTGGCACGGTAACGATAACTCCACGCATATGTGTTCGTGCGGAATTGCAAAAATGTGTGTCGATCCTAGCAAAAACTGCAACTGTGACGCGATCGTTCCCGTCGACTTAGTCGACGAAGGTAATATTGGAAAACAAAACAGAATTTATTTTATTGAAGGTGTTTCAAATATGTTTGGGATTTTAAACAGGTGAGATAACTGCGAAGGAAAGTTTGCCCATCACACGTTTGAATTTTGGAAGAACGATCCCTGCAGCGTCGAGTGGCATTCACACTTTAGGAAAATTGAAATGCTCCGGCCAGAAGTTGGTCGACGGAATGCCAACCTCTTGCGTGGAATTGTGGCAGATCGGTCATGTCCTCAACGGCTTATATTTGATCAAAGGCGCATCTCAAGTAGAAACGGTTTACTGTGATTTTAGCAAAGCTTCAACCGACGCAGGTTTGTTCAGACTTGAATTGAATTGAATCAGCATGAAATAATATCAAAGGTTTTACGCAATAGGATTTGAAACGTGGATTGGCTTTGCCGATGTCAAGTCTTCATCGGTTTATTTTTATGTACAGAGGAATACGACCTACTCAACTATTAACTCGGTCATTCCATTCGAAATCACAAGAACTAATGTGGGAAATGCCATGGACCCTTTAACTGGAATATTCACAGCACCAAGACCGGGGAAATATTTTTTCGGTTTTTCGGGTGTTAGTAACACCAATGCTGCTCGCATTGATTTACAGTTGAATGGTGTTAAGATTGGAGAAGGATATAGTACAGCCAATCTTGATACATTTTCGCACCAAGCCACCTTGGAGCTTAAAGAAGGAGACCAATTAAGACTGTTCTTGCTAGCCGGAGCTATTCACGACAGCCACTATCTCTACACAAATTTTGTTGGCTGGTTAGTCGAAGAAGATGTGTTCAATTTCAATGTGTAGTGATAGCTGATATATCATCATACCAAAAATCCAGTTGTGATTCGGATAGATTCCTTGCGATTCCTCTATAGTAAATTGAGTAGAAAGTTTGCTTCACATTTTTTAATGGTTAGTGTAACTGACATAGGCTATTATACGATTGAAAAATAATACAATAAATCAAGTGTTTCTAATGTTTATTTCTTGTTCCGACAGCAAAAATTTAAGTCAATAACATTTAAATCGAGGAAGAAAGAAAAACAAATAACGACATCATTCAGATAGAAGGAATCTACTAGCCTATTGAAGATGGCTGGACTACACAATAATTGATGGGTAAATAATAACTACCCACAAACTGATTTTGTTCTTAAAGTCGATGACGACATAAAACCGACGTAAACGTATACGTATAAGCCCATTTCATCAACACGGGTGTCGCCATGACGTGCTAATAATTAACGTTCAAATTAATCTTCAACAAAGAGCTCAAACGCGGCACGGCATTACCAGCGAACCAAGCGGCTGAAAGCCACAACTAGTCTTTTGTGTCAGAATGATTAGCGGTTTTACCTAGTTTTACGTTGGGTTATACGTATTCTCACATTCTGTCTGCTAGCCGCTAGGATTTGATTGTCAAACAAGCAGTGTTTTTTATTATTATTTGCTGTCTCTCAATACCATGCTCAATACCCATGCTTGTAAGTCACATTTTGACAGTTCGGGTCGACGTTTTGACATTCAGGCCCGGGTCTACTCATGGAACGTCATATAGGACATATACAACTGGTGTCTCAATCCAAGTAATGTTTTATGATACTATAATTAAATACTTTTAAAAACCAATAAAAGTTTTCAAATATAATTCCGCATCCTTAACAGCCAATGAAAAATGCAGCATGGAGGTTGATCAACCTTTTGTTCAAGATTCAAGAAAACATAGCCTCACGCCTGTCCCAGAAGCTGTTGATCTCACTCCGTCACTCCTGACAAATATGTGGTGTTTTGAAAGAAATCAAGCAGGCAGGAACTGGCAATGGGCAGCTCAGAGCAAGAGATCTCAGTCTACTACACAGGCTGTTTGACGAAACATGGAACTTGATTCCAGTTGGGACAGAGTGGAGAAATTAAAATTCCACCTTGGCAAAGGTACTTTGGCATTATAAGTTATAATTGAATGTGATGAATTTGTGGTTGATTTTTATGAAAATATTTTGTGTGGAAATATCTATACAGGCAGTGTATAATAAAGCCGTGGAACCTTACTGGTGTAGCTACCATTGAAGCGTTGAGAGGTGGCAGTCTTGTAAATTGTAAATCCAATTATGCCTGCAGTGAAAATGAAAACCCACATAAAAATTCCTCAGAAAAGCCACAAAATTGCTGGTGTTTGAGGTATGATTGGATCCATACTGTTCATTTTTATCTAAATTCTGTAATTCATATTTGTGTTTAGGTTGGAGGAATTTTAAATCAAACCTTGAAAGTTGGCAGTGGTTATTCAAGTCCTAATGAAGAATGCACTTGTTGAAGGTATTTGACTTTCTTAATCACAATATTTATTGTGAAAATTTAAAACTACCTTTTTCTCCCTTCATCTTTGCAGTTTCACTGGTCGGTCGACACGGGAACACGGTATATTTTATTAACGGTATTTAAGCTTCAATCTTCGAGAAGGTTTAGAGCACAACATTCCTGACGGTGTTGAACATGCTCTGTTGACATTCAAGAAGCAAGAGAGGAGCTTGATTAAATTGACACCGGCTCTGCCAGTAACGAGCAACTCGCTGTTCCAGTACACAACGCCAACCTCGAATGCGAGATTGCACTCCAGAGCTTCGAATAGGCTAAAGAGAGCTGGAAGAGGTTAAACTCTGCAAGGAAAAAGGAATCAATCATTTCAAAAGGCCTAATACGCGGCCAACAAACAGAGTACTCCAAAATCGTCCCCTCCTCGAGTTTGAACAAAGTAATTTTTGCTTTTCACATCAATTTGAATTCATTTGATTAAAACATTTCATTTTCACTTCATCAGCTCTTAAAGACGAGAAAGCTACAGAACGAGAACAGCTTATGTTAGTAACACACTCAATCAGTCCATGTGCTGTTTAAAGTGAAGCGATTTCTGTGCAATTCGTGATCAATGCCAAAAGGCGCTAGAAATGGACCCAAAAATGAAAAAGGTTTATTCCTCATTGGCCAGGTAACGTGGAATTTGACGAGCAACTGGTTTTGATTTTTTACTCACAGATTTTGTTTCGCCAGCTTGTAGGAAATTTGGGGCATCCACAAGCCGGAGGAAACTAAGAAGCATTTCGAGGCGATTCTGGATTCTCCATGATTCGGACAATAAGGCGGGCGCCAATCAAGTGCTGGTGATCTGCAAAGCCAAGATTTGCAAGCAACGCGAAACGGACAAGAAATTGTACTCTAGCATTTTCAACAAGATGGACGTAAATGATTGACAGGTTAAACGAAAAGAATGAAGGCAAATGGCTTTACGGTTGGTGGGACGAGTCGACGAAAGGTGTCTAGCTATACGCTGATCTGGCTCTAATCGAACGAGATAAATAAGAGCTGTGGAGTATTTAAAGGTCAATGGTAGGAAAATTAATGCAGATTTCTTCAAGCGCTACTGGCAGGAAACCCAATATCGTATCAGTTAACGGGAAGCCGCTGAATGTGAATGAAAATGACGGTATGGAAAATAGTGAAATAGCTTCTTCCTACCAAATGGCGGAGTCTACAGAAGCATCAAACGACAATCAGATGATCTTCGTTAAAGGTTTGACTGCTTTTGCACCATTTGAATTTTAATTTTGTATCTCGTCTTTTCAAATAAAAATTCTGAATTTGGCGGGTAAATTTAATAAATGAAAATGGAGATTAATGAACCGAAACCTACCCACTCATAAAACACTTTTTAGGAAATGCTGTCTCGGTTGAAGATGTCTCAGCCAGCACCGTCGTATATTTGACTTCTGATATGCAAAACTGTAAATTTTTTTCCTCTTATTACGAGATGGTTATCTATGGCATTTCAAAGTAGTGTTTAAGCTTTAAGTCTACCAATCCGATCACTTACTAAAAGTTTAACTCCTCGGTCAGTGTCATCTGTATACGATCCTTCACTTTAAACTTTAGTGTTGATATGTTTAAATTCTATATCCCCAAACATTGCTTACATCACCAGCACTCTTGTTTACCAAGAAGTGTGATAGAAGGTAGATAGTATTTGACAACACTGTTACACTGATAAGTTAATTGAAATATATGCGTCGGATATATATCCTTTGCAATCTTATCATGCATTAAGTTTCGTCGTTGAATACCCTTTTTTTATATAATAGAAAAAGGAATTAACAGCAATGCCCATAGTTTTTTATTCACAATCTTCATTCAACAAATCAATCATAATATGACACAAGGCTATTCAGCGTTATTGTGACCTTACCCTTGCTTGAACTTTATTTTCTCAGTATCGCTTGACCTCTATTTTGTACATGTTATCATTTTTGTCTCCCTAGAACTTTATTTATATTTTTTTAACACGTAGAATATCAATTCCCTTGGCGACAATAGACTTAGCTGACCTCATTGGATTCATATAAATAGCGATAAATAGTGGGTTGGTTTCCGTTCGCCGCGGCAGTAGCATTCAAAGACGTTGAGGTGACCAGTCACATTTAAATTGAGACGAAAACGGTCCTCTCGTTATAAGCCTAGTTTTTTTTGCCAGCGATAAGACAACGAACAAGCCGGCAGACACTAGATGCATGCCTATTCAACTTAACCAAATCTCGCCACCCTTGATGCCTTTAGCTACGATCGTGCGAAAGAACTGCATCCGCGATTCCAACCCCTTCCAGTTGAAAGCACTATAAATTAGTCGAACCTTTCAGCTGGAAGACTAGGATAGGGACGAGTCTTTCACACGGTGTCAACGATCGGCAGTCAATGGAATATCCATTTGTAGTGGAGTAAAGTCGATTAAAGTTATCAGACAAGATAGGCTTACCTGAAACTAATTGCAAGTTAAAATATTTCTCATGAACTTTGTTCATTGTTATGATATTAGTCACGGATCAAAACCCTCCCGAGAAATATTAGCAATATAAATGAAAAAAAAAAAAATATATATAAAAAAAAAAAAATAAAACAATGACTTATTATACCTCACATCATGGCGGACAGCCCCTCCGTAAAATAATAAAATATAGACGATCTACAACTCCATCTTTTTCTACTAATCTCTAAATTTCAAAAATAAGCTAGCGCACAAAACTAGAGTATTCATTTTCTATTTTTACCCCAGCAATTTTAAGTTATTTAGCTTAGTATGGAGCAGTTACTTATCCTGCGTTGCCAGGTCTGGAAATCAATTTTGTGTCCAAAAGGGCCAATCAGCGTACAGCGTTTTAAAGAGGCTGTACGCTTTGGACACAAAATTGATTTCCAGACCTGGCAACGCAGGATGTGTAACTGCTCCATCGAGCGCATTTTTCAATTGTGGTTCGAATTATTCCGCCGCGTGCATTTGGCGTATTTGGTATCTTCGCTATGCAAGATACGCCAAGCGTATCCGACGGATTTGTCCGTAACTACAGTTCACAATTGCGGTCGAAATTTTGGTAAATAACTTACTATTATTGGATTTTAAATAGGAAATTAACCCCGTAGTCTTATTTGCTGTCATATTATTGATTTTTAGAGATATTTAGAACAAAATTTGGAGTAGTGGATGATGAAATGCATGATAGCCCACTTTCAGGAGGTCATCTAGCATTTTTACGCACTTATTTTAAAATATAAACTAGTTATTATTGGCCGACAATTTTGCCTGATATAAAAAATAAAAGAATATTGTAGAACTTGCGAAACATGTATGGCCAACTCAAAATCTAAGCTGCGAGCTTATTTTTTCCTCATGAGCTAGCTAAAGCTCCATTTCAGATAATTGGTATAGACTTTTTAGGCCCAATTTCCCCCATCTCGCCAAACAACAATAACTGTATGTGTGTAATGACTGATTATTTTACTAAATTCGTGACGGCAGTCGCTTTGCCTGATCAAACGGCTCGCACAACTGCGGAATGTATAAATAAAAATATTGTTTTAATGCACGGACCGCCTCTGGCGCTTGTATCCGATCGAGGCCCAAATTTCACTTCTAAATTATTGAAATATTTTTGTCAAAAGTTAAATATTGAACAACGTTTTACTACATCTTATAACCCAGCTAGTATTGGGGAAACCGAGCGTTTTAATCGTACTATGACGACAATGTTACGAAAAGAATTAGTTGACGGGCAGCATGAAAATTGGGAGGATGTGTTGGGTGAAGTATGCTTTGCATATCGTTCATCAATACATTCTTCTACAAATGAGAGCCCGTATTACATGTGTTTTGGTCGCGATGTCAACTTTCCCATTAATAAAATTTTAGGGGCGGTCCCAGAACCAGTCCCCTCCTCTAATTACGTCGATTCCTTTTTGGAAAGACTCCGCTATAGTTTTCAAAGGGCGCATGAATATAATGTAAAAGCGCGGGAACGACAAAGAGAGCAGTACAATAAGCGGGCTTTACTTCATAATTACAAACCGGGCGATAGAGTTTTACTAGATTTAAGGGAAGTAACAAAAGGCGATAATAAAAAATTTACTTCCAAGTTTAAGGGCCCGTACAGAGTTATCAAAGTAAATAATAATCATACAGTCGAAATAGCTGATAGTTCATTTCAAATTAAACTTGTGCATAGCAATAGACTTAAACCTTTGTTCGAAACGATGTTATGGACTGATGAACCCATGCCTGACATGGAGTCAACAGTCGAACCGAGAGAACGTTTCCGTAAACAAATAGGCACTCAGACTGATTGGGATTCCCATGATGAATCTGATATTGAAAGTATTGAGGAAAATAATTCTGTTGATCCAGTAGAGACTGAACCTGCTCTTGATTTCAATCCCCCTGTAATAGGGTTGGTGCATGAATAAGGGATTCGTTTGAAAAAAAATACCATTAGAATCAGTTTTTCACGCTGATTCTCATGGTATTTTTTTATATTTTTAAAATAATAATATCCCCCCCGTAATCTCACTTCAAAGTTGAGATTAGCTCCCCCCATTTTAAAACGGACCCCACGCCATTTTTGGTGGGCGGTCCTTAAAATGGGATGAAGTTTCCCCCTTTTCACCCTTTTCGTCTTTCGCCTTTCGACCCTAAGGGCAAAAGAGGGGGTATAGACAGCACGAAAAAGGGTGAAAAGGGGTGAAAAAGAGCAAACTTCATCCCATTTTAAGGAAAAATGGCGGGGGGTCCGTTTTGAAGTGGGAGGAGCCTAACTGTACTTTGAACACAGATTACGCTCTGAAGAAATTATTTTAAAAATATAAAAAAAATACCATGAGAATCAGCGTGAAAAACTGATTCTAATGATATTTTTTTCAATCAAATCCCTTATTCATGCACCAACCCTATTAATATACCTAGTAATGATATTTCAGTCGAGCTAAACGACGACGTAGATATTCCTCTTTTTAATCAGAACGAAATAGAATTTGATAACCCACCCGTAAACATACCTCACCCCCGTCCCTAATCTCCCATCGTCACAATTATTAACAATAACGAAAATATTCCAAACCCTATTGAACGTCCGCGTTTACGACCGAGGTCGGCTATCAAGCCAAAATCGCGTTTAATTGCGGAAGTTTAGAAAAAAAAAGTTTATTAGAAAGATATGTTCAGTATATTTCCTCCACAAAAAAATAGAATCAATATGCATACTTTTGAAAGTATGAAGTGAAAAAAAAAATTCTCTTTTCCTGTAGTCGGGTATTCACGGCCCATATATGTATAAAAAAAATCAGTAAAAAACCAGTTCAACAAAAAAAAAATAACTTCTAAAAAACAGAAAAACTAGAACTAACTAATACTAGAACTAACAGAATTACAAAAAAAAATAAAAAATAAACAATCCATGGAGCTTCAGCTCTTTCCTGTCGCCGCTCTCAACCCCTTTATTCCCCCAGGCTAACGGGGCTAACAGGAAAGAGCTGAAGCTCCGCCCCTCAAGGTTGAAAGGGACTGAAATAACGCCATTTTTCGTCAAAAACCTTAAAACTAAACTAATTAAATCAAACCAACGAGAGATAACACCTCTCTCATTTTTATATATAATATAAAAGAATATCTCCTCTATATAATTGTGAAAACGGCTTGTTAAAATTTTTGCAGCCGGGGGAGATATTGATTTTTGAAGAGGGGAGGGTATAAAAACTTTGCCCTGAAAATAGTAACCTTAAACTAAAAAAAAAAAAAAATTAAACCAAAAGATAGCCCGTGAAAAACTGATTAAAAAAGATGTATTTAAAAAACATAGTTTTGCAAACAATGGGTCTACAAATTGAAAAAACAAAAAACGCACGGGAAAAATGGACTACGGCAAAATGAAAAAAACTTATTTTCATTTTGCCGTAGTTTAAAAACTAATCGTCCAAAATGGACGAAATTTGGAACATAAGTTATTTTCGACAGCATAAACCCACTGTCCAAATTTCGCTTAATTCTAAAATATGTGCGCGCCAACGATCCGTTGATTTCGGCTGGATTGACCCTTTACTTCCTTCGCCCTCCCATCCACCGATAAGTTCGCGGAAAAAATTTCAACTCCCCAGACACTTGCCTTTCTACCTTCTCTATTTTTCTCCTCCGTATTTTGGTAAAACATTTTTGGGGGAAAGGAAACAGCCAGTAGTCCTCAATATAGTGTTAATTATACCTTTCACTTTTTCCTATGATAAAAATATGTCCCTTTTTTTGCCTTGTTCTTTTCGCGCCTCTCTTTCCCTCTATTTCTCTCTTTTCCTCTTACTATTTTTAACTTACTTATTTATTATTACTTATTCCTATACTTAAAATTCTTTTACTTACAACTACGCTGCATATGTTAAACGCGTATTCCATTAATCCCAAATCATGTTGCTCCTCATCATTATTAACTGTTCATCAAAGAAAACGATTTAATTCGCATCATCCGAAGAACAACGTCACATCAAACATGCGCAAGTAGTGCCAACAGCACCGGATGTGTCAACTATTCAGTGCACACCCATTCCTGTCAGCTTTACTACTGAAATCACTATGTGTGGCGCACAGCCTCGCTTCAAAAATTTCACTGTCAGCCGGACTGGATGGGAACTGACAAATTTCACTCCTTGCTATTGGACTAGCGGGACCGTGAATTTTAATGATCGTCTCCACGCCTTCCGCAATAATACTTGGGAGCCTGTTGAGACTTCTCTCGTCGTTCCTCAACGTGATTTGGAAGACGCTTTTCGCTATACTGATGTTACTTTATTCGAATATCATCAACGTTCAAATCCTGCGTATGCTGACTCACAGACCAGCCCAATGGATATCATAGCCGACCTGACGGCCTTAATCAACGAACACTCTGCAAAAGGATCTTCACAAGATACTACCATTGGTACATCCAACATCATTGTTACGGCGATTGAAAAAACCAACACAGCTATTGGGAACTTCCGTCTCTTCCTTCTCATCGTCACTCTAATTTGTGCCCTTATTTTCGGCGTGGCCATTTGCATCGCTACAAATTGTTGTGCAGCCTCGAGACTGCTGCAATATTTGAAAGAAAAATTTGACCACTTCAAAGGATCTTACTATTTGGATGATGATCAGAATCATTCCGAATACGATCCGTCTGCTGTTAAGATTCCGTGACGTAATCTCATAGGGCCGGGAGCGATGTAACAGAACGCTCGGTCGACTCCCGTTTTTCTGTTACTTTCCCTTTCTACAAGACAATCTCTAACGTCGACTACTAGATGTCGCTTCCGCTATAATCCATCTCATACCAGAGGAGGCTGCTACCATATGAATCTGCCGCCAACTCGCCCCATCTCTGCCGCCAACTTGCCCCATCTGCCGCCAACTCGCCCCATCTCTGCCGCCAACTCGCCCCATCCCTTTCCCTTTTTACTATCCCTTTTCCCTTTTTGCTATATTAACTTTAGGCGTACTTTTATCTTTCATGACACTATATAAATATATTTTCCTTTTTCCCTCAACGCTTTTCAATAACAAAGCCCCTTTTCGTCCGTCTCCGCTCTGACCATGTTTTAACGTGTCTGCTCACGTTTCCCTATACTATCCTCTCTAGGCCTAAACATGTCTGCTCCCTATTCTTCCTCTCTAGGCTTATGCTAACCGTGCAGCCAGAATTAGTATAAAAACTGTATGTAAATGTTATTCTGGACTGCATTCTCCCACGGCATTCACACTACCATTGTGTTCCAGTCGCACTCTCCTTTTTGGTATTGTATTAGTTATATTTTCCCTTGTGCTCAGTGCCTGTTATTTAAGCTAAGTGCCATTTTCCAACTGTACCTCGAAACTTGCCGTTTCTCGACAAGCCTAACCGCTCAGCCCGCTACCACATTTTCTCCATTCAAGTAGTATTCTCTCACTTATTTATCGTCTCACTATTTAATATTATTAGTTCATCTTATTGTATGATCTGTTCGTTATCAATACATTGTTTAGCCTTAATTATTCCCGTTGGTCTTAGACACTTCACTTTGACATTGTGAGTAAAGTCACCTCATAGTATTTAAGTTCTTCGTATTGGTGACACAATGATTCCGTTGTGTCAACCTTTACAAAAGGGCCTAATATCATTTTTGAACTATGCAAAAGGGGGGCGAATGTAACAGCACAAGATTGTCTGGGAAGAACGCCTTTGATGATAGCCATAATGTCGAGTAATCGACAAGCTGCAGCGGTAAAGTTAGAATGGCAATTTGCCGTAGGGACAGATTTACTCGTGAAAGTAGATTCACAAGGGTTAAACGCGTCGCAATATCGCAATATTCGCAGACCAAATAACAAAAGAAAGTATTCGAAAGCTAGAAACTGCATTGAGAATGGCCCAAAAAAACCCCGTCCAAACGAGGACAATTTATTTTAACGCAGCAACAGAAAGGATTGATGTAGATGACGAGGATGACGACCCACTCGCAGATAATTCCGACGATTCCACTAACTCGTCACTATAGACATGCCAGTCCTCACCCTGTAGCCGACCATTTTTTTTCTCCTTCTTCCCTCATCTATCTCTTTAATTTTTTTTATCTTCTTCTCTTGCTCTCCTCACCAACGAACTTACGTCAAAGCCCTTATAGCCGAGAAAAACATTTTTTTTCCTTCTTCCTCTCTCCGTAAATTTTTTTTTCTCCCTTCTATCCCCCGTAAACTTTGTTTTTTTTTTATTAGCACCATACTTAACACTATGCATACCTTTCCCACCTCTGGTCGTTTTTTTTTCTCTCTCCTTTTCCTCTTTTCTCAGTTTCCATTGCCCATTCAAACGTTTTTGTGTTTTTTTTTTTTTTTTTAAATTGGTCCATCGTTTCATATATTACCCAGACAACGTAGGCCTACGCCTATATCGTTTTGTCTCTCTATATTTAATTTTCCAGATAATTTTTATGAAAAACGGGAAAATACGCTCGTTAAAATCGCCGCCTCGATAAAATGATAAAAGCGATCCAGTGCGCACTGCGCGACGGATGAGAGGGAAAGCCGTCGCATGCTAGGACGCGAAATAGTAAAATGGCCCAGCAGGCCTGCAGCAGAGAAAGAAAAATAGAGGCGAATCGATGTTCGTCATACCGTGCTTTAAGGAAAGGCCCATCAAGGCCTACAGCAAAGGAAGGAAAATAGCGGCGAATCGATGTTCGTCATGCACGAATTTTAAAAAGGGTGGTAACAAACAGTGGTTGTCAAAACACTAAAGATGATATTGTTTCTGCACACGGGACTTTCCGTGGCCACGGATACCCATACGGATAAAGAATAAGAAAAACCGTTGAACGACGGAGTAAAACATAAAAAAGGGATATAAAAAAAAATGCTACTGACAGGAAAGGAGGAGGAAATGACCTGCCGCAGCATAGAAAAAGCCGTTGGCTAAAAAACACAGCCACACATTTATTTAGTGGCGAATCAATGTTCGTCGTTGTTGAACTGAAGACAAAAGGGAATAAAAAAAGTTGGCGGTAGACAAGCACTCTCACTCTTTCAACCAAAATTTGTTAGAGGCAAATCGGTGTTTGTCGAAACGGGTAAAAGCAATCAAAATAACAGAGTAAACATAGCATGACAATGTTTATGCCCCATTTACAATTTTAGCACGTAATTTAAATTTGCGTTGAAATCACCATATTGCTTTTCTAGTATTGTGACAAAAGCCGACAATAAGATAGACGTCCCACCGATCTTAGTATGGTCATTCAGACAGACAGATTAAATCACGACAAATTAGTGAAGTTCTATTTTTTTTTTCCTCTCTTCTTATTTTCCTCTCATTACGAGAAGTCCGTTCGTCACCATTAGACATTAGTCCCCAAAACAAGTACTCGGTACGAATTTGTTTTTGTGAATCTTATTTTTTTTTGGGGGGGGGGGGAGATAGGGAACGTATCGAATATGGTTATATCGCTGGACCGTCTGATATGCTGGACCGCTATAAAAGCGAATTAGCTGAAGCAGCGACCGCTGAGGCCTGGACGCTGTTATAAACCACACGGCGAAGTGTAACGCAGCGACTACAAATCAAAATTTTGCAATCAACGAGAGAGGGTGATTACAGATTTAACTCCATGAGTTGACACGAAGTAAGAAAAACAATGGAGTAAAATATTTTTCAAGGGAGAAAAAGCCTCAGTAAAAAGAGAAAAAGAACAGCCGTCGAAGGCCATTATTATCTCTACGTGGCGAGTAAAAACATCGGAAATCAGGAAAGAAAAGTGGCCCAGTAGGCTGTATCTTGGGCGGCTACAATTATTGCTGTCTCTTTCGATTGTTTGTCACGTGAAAAGGGGTCAGTTGACGCGGCGTTTTCAATCCCTCCCGCATGGTTTGCCATGCATATTTATGGAAAACACTATCGTTAACACGAATAAGAAGAAGAGGAACGGTTCATCCTCATCTCGTCATTCGAAAAACGATTGGGATCAAGGCAGTTTTCCGGAGAAAAAAAGAGAAAAATTAAATGTCTCCAATCAACGGGCCAAATTTTGTTGTATAGGGGAAAATTGATTCTCTGTCCTAAAATACGTTCTGGCGTGATACCAGACACTTCACGGGATGGTGCAAACAATAAAAAGAGATAAAACTGGGATGGGACGCCAGAAGAAAAAAAAAATAACAGCCACGGACAAAGTTTAAGGCATCTGGCTTAATGCGAGGGTACAAAAAAAAAATCAAAAGCCGAGTCTCAATCGCGGCTGAAATCGTTAAAGACAACCCACGGCCAAGAAACAAACGTAAAGAGGAGACTTCTTTACAAGTGTAAGGAAAACGAGTAAAAACAATAAAAACAAAAACAAAAGGGAAACGTAATAAAATTTCCGTGATCCAATGGCTTGCCCGCGTTTCTAAAAACAAATTCGAGTTGCTCATCGAGGAATCACAAGAATATTGGTGTTGGGTACTTTTTAAGTGCTACAAATCTTCCTCTCTGTAGTTACGTTGAAATTATGATCAACCCCAATTGACAGAGGGATGAAAATTTCCCCAAAGAGAGGGTTTACGAAAAGAAAAATAAACTAGGATGGGAACAGTACATGAAGTTAAAATAGAGCAATCACCGAAGAAGACACCCCAGTTATTTCTTAGCTTGCTGGCGAACCAGTAGCCGGGCAACGGAGCGCGCCCTAGTTTCTTGTTTGTTTACATTGAAATCGTTTTGTTTCTCTCCTTTAATATTAAAACGGGGTGAATAAGTGTAAATCGATTCTCCCGGTTGTTTTGCGGGGGGAAGGGGAATCCCAATGAATGCAAACTCGTTCGCGAATAAGTAAGGAAAAGTCAACGGCAAGGAGGGCATGCATAGATCCAATCCAATGAGTTGCCAAGATGAAACTATAATTATATCTGTAAGCGTAGCAGTATTCTGGCAAAAGGTAACGAATAGTAAAAAGGAGAGTAAGATGTCACCCACTCCCACTATATACATATATTTTTTTTATTATTATTCAGTCGTCCCCCTTAGAGAAGATCCCGGGGTCAACATTGAAATTTGGAGTATACACTAAGTATACATTAAGTACACCCCAAATAAAATTAGTATGTATTAAGTAGACCAGAGGGGAGGGACTACTTGCCCGTAATATCTTCGTGAATACGAATTTCGCCAGGAAAATGCGAATGCCAAACTGAACGGCGTTGGGTTGTTTACTATTTAAAAAAAAGGAAAAGATATCCGCACACAAAGAAAATTTTTCTTGTCTTCTTCTTCACCCGGCAAAGCTTTTGAGTGTCCAATGGTTCGCTAACGTTTCTAAAATTTTTTTTTTTTTAACAGTAGAAAACGGAATTCGTGTCAACACCAGGTGTACACGGATTTAAGCAGAGGGTTCTCAAGAGGGAAACTGGGTACTCTTGCTGCAATATTTTTAAAAAAAAGGGTAAAAGGGAACACAATAGTAATATTTTTTTTCTCTCTCTCCTTCCCTTTTCTCGACATGATATACATGTGGTAAACCGTAACTGATCCCGTCAGTCATGGACTCGATTAGAAAAAGAAAAAAAGGGGTTGATTGACTGGCTTGATTCGTAATAATATGTCTGACCAACGTCTCTGTATATTATTTTTTTGTGGGATTGGGAAACACTTCAAAAGGAAATATGAGGGAATGAAGATGAAGAAACCATGAGTCTCTTTTCCCCGCGTGCTACTTCCGACCACTGTGATGCTAGAGTGGCGACTGTCAAATTTTACAGCAGCCCGAATAGCATCAAAAGCCAGAAGTGGGACGTATAAAAGTAAAATTATTGGGGTATTTCATAAATGGGGAGGGGCGATGATTGCCACCCTATTCATTCTACAAAATTTGGCTGTCAGCAAACGTCAAGGGAATAGATTCAGCAACAAGGAAGGAGCTGGCAGTTTAGGGACCCTTGGAAAGTGTGACCAGCAGGTGTTCACACCTTGAATTGCTTGGGTACAGGGTCACTGCGGCAATTCATTGTAGACCTGAATGAAATAGTAAAATCAAGTATCAAAAACACAAACGACAAAGTGAAACGAAAAAAACCAGAAATTTCAATACGAAACGGGAATCCCCACTCCGCCATTTGCAGAGATAACGGCAGCGGCACCCCTTACTTTCACCGAAGCTGTCTAAAAAAAAATATCGAACACAGGACACTCGAATGGCAAGTGTAGCCATACCAAACAAGAAAAAAGTCTATGAAAACGCACGGGTGCCAGGTCAATTGTAAGGAACCTACTCGACAGCGAATAAAAATGGCACGGTCACCAAATGTAATGCACCGAATTTGGTATCCAGTGACGATTCATTGCACCTCAAGGAAAATATACAGCTCTTGCTGTGGGGCGAGATTTCACCTCACAGTGAAAGAAAAAATTAGGTAAGAAAAAAAAATGGGAAGGGAAGGGTAATATAGTTGACCTGCTTGTCCCGCAGAAAACTGTAAGGCGAGGTTCCTTACGAAGATATAACGAACGACTACATAACGATTCATGGCTGTTGCGATCGACAAATAAAAATAAGAAAAACTCAATTTTGGGGTTAAGATTTCTTTTCAAAACACAAAAGACAACCACAACGAATAGCAGAAATAAAAGCAGTTGTTGATAGCATTTACGAGGAAAAAGGTATTCGTAGAACAAAAAAAAATTTTTTCGTGTAAAAGGAGAGGTTCATTACACGAAAACCTATTTCTTTCCCTAAAAATAGCAAAAAGAAACGAATCATTTTCGTACAAACGTTTTTTTTTTCTCAATTTCTCTTCATGTTTTATATGAGGATTAGCCATTACAGAACGTTTTGTTAAGTCATCTCGAAATAAAGTAAGGAACTACAAGACGAGTCCTATTCACCATTATTCGTTACGAAAAGAAAAAAGAAACAATAACAAACAAACTCGAGTAGCAATGAACTTGCTCGACGAAAAGGGAAGGGACAGTGCTAGCACGCACAGGGTACATATATACATATTTTTTTTTCTCTCTCTTTAAAAGGGGGGGGGGGTATCCCAGTCCCCAAAGACCCAACACCTGGCACAGACCGAATTCCCAACTGAACCAAATTACCCTAAATGAAAAGTCGAAAAAAAAATAACTCTTGAATTTTTTTTTCTCTCTACACACCCATCGCCAGAAACTTCGCCCAAATTTCAACCCCGAATCATTTCTGTTTTCATTTTATCTTCTTCTCTCTTTAATCTCCAAATAGTTAAATTTGTGTCCATATACAACTTTTTTTTTCTCCCTCTTCCGTGTTTCTTCTTCACACCTTCCTTCAACCACCAGTGAGCTGAACATTTTGGCATGTACAGTGCTAGGAACAACTTGTGCGAGTGATCAAAACTTTCCGACGGCGTTTTAACTGATACGTCAGTGCCCCAGTGCTCACGTTCTTCCCCCGACGGCATCGTTTTTTTTATTATTTGTTGTTCGCGCTTATCCATTTTTTTCAAAACTCAGAAATGGATTCAAAGGCAGCCGAAACCATAGTGACAAACGGGAAGCACATCCGTGCGTATTTCGTCACCAATTTGGCAATCACTGTGGTGCGCCAATCCATCGCCACAACTCTGGGATGTGTCCTCCGCCCGGTGTTCGGCCCAAACACGTCGTTCGTCGACCAAGTAACATCCCGTGATTTCCCCATCCTATGGGAAACGCGCATCAACATAAGTTACAGCAACCGATCAGAGACGGCCATAAGTAGTAAAAGGTATAAGTAGGGTAGTAAAAGATGAGGAAATAGGTTTTCCCCTTCTCGCGGGGATGGACACTATTCTAGCGTTGCAAGGAGGCATGTTTGTAAGAGAAAACGAGCAAACAAATCCACTTTTCGGGACCGCAAACGAGCCGAACGACCTAGACTCGAGACCGGTATTGGCAACCGGCCTCCGCGCTTCATTCGTATCCCGCGAATGGGCAGCCGCAAGCGAAGCAGTCGCGACGCCAGTCAAACAGAAACAGTTTCACGATCCCCTAACGAACACAACACTCAATCTATACGGAATGGTGGACGTCCAAGCCGACGACGATCCCACGTTCCTGGCGTTCATCGCAGATATCAAGACGAGCCTAGTGCTCGGAATTGATTATTTCGAAAAAACGGATGTGAAGCTAAAATTTCCGGAGTCCCCAATATCATGGCCACAAACAGCGACAGTCCGCCCATACCGCCACCCCACGCGTTCAGTAGCCGGCCCAACATGCTCCAGATGCGGAGTGAACGGGCACGTACCATCGCGATGCTCGGAAGCACGCAATTAAAGAAAACGGGAGGAGGTACAGATTAGTTGCCCCACGCCAGCTTGTTTCTTCCCACCACAAACGGAAAGTCTCCTTTCTTTTATACCCCTAACTACCATAAGGTGCCAAGTATGCACTCAATTAATCCCGTTTAGTAATTCACCCGCGCCATAACAGGCCCAATAATCTTCCTTCTTTAAGACCATGCACCCCCACTTTTATTTGCACTATCGAGTAATTTTTATTTTTTGTTATAATGTGCCTCGTATGTTACTTTCCTCCACCTACCGCTCACATCTCTTTCCAGTATGCTCACAGCCCCTTTACAGTCTCTTTCTCTTCAAACAGTTTCCTATGTTTTCTTTATGACCTCTCCCTTCACACATTTTCCTATGTTTTCGTTATCATCCTCCTCCTCAAACGTGTCCAGATGTTCTGTTTTTCTTCTTCCCAATCTGCAAAACTGCAGCAATTTTTTTATTACCTCGCAAATATGTTTCCCTTTTCTCCTTCTTCGTATTGCCCCCTTAAACCATTAAATGATAAGTTAAGCCGACTCCGGGAGTCGCCTTCAAAGAAGGAGGCTATGTAATGCCCCGCAGAGCCAACTTGCCCCGCGAGCCAACTTGCCCCTCAAAGGCAACACACCCTGCAGAGCCGACTTGCCCCACGGAGTCTATTGGCCCCGCCCCTTCAGCGATGGCCACCACCCACCGTACACGTCACAGCCGTGACGCCAACACCGGCAGCATACGTCACACCCGTGACGTCACCCAGGAATGCCATCCACCGGAAACACCGACGCTGCACGTTGACTCGGCGAAATCCCGGCCCAGCTCCACCGGCTCGCTGGTCCAGCTCCACCAGCTCGCTGGTCCAGCTCCACCAGCCCGCTGGTCCAGCTCCACCAGGAACACGACCCATCTTAATCACTCTTGCCCTCATTTGCCCCACTATATATGCCCTACCCCTTTTCGCGTCTCTCTCTCTCTCTTGTACTTCAGCGCATAAACTACACATCTAATACAGTTGTCTCGCACCTTTACGCGTCCTGTTTATTCACTGTAAGCTGTACCTTACACCAATTTTAGGACGAATCAACCTACGCATGGGGAACAGCGGTGAATAGTTTTGTGTTTTGATTACAAGAATCAATACACAGTTCATGCTAGGCCTGGATTTCCTAAGGATAGTGGAATTCAGAATCGAATTCCCCGGCGCCACCATCCGGTGGCCACGGGCCCTCGCGGTCCGCCCAGTACGTCGCCGCGTGGTTGCGATCAACGGGCCAACTTGCCCCAGATGCCAAAAAGTGGGCCACCTGCGCTCACAGTGCACGGGCCGACCGCGCCCGGCAAAAAGAAGCGTAGGAGCCAGGGCTATTGACGCACGGCCCCAACAGTAAATTCCGCTCTAACTCCGTTGTTTTTATCCTTTTAACCCTTTTTTTTTTGCCGCACCAACTTTTATATTTCAATGTTTTTTTTAGTATCCGCCGCTACCTTCTTCCCTTCCCTTCTTTGTTTTGTTAGTAGCTGATAACGGCCTCAAGTGTTTTTTTTTATCTCCCAATATGTCCACAAGCGCGTATCAATATCAATTTAAGTAAAGAATACCCGTCTTCCGAACCAGTCCCCCCCCCCTGCAACCATTATTTCTGTTCGGTTCCCCCTTCGAGAAACCATTTTTTGATTTGTTCCCTTTTCTTTGCTCCTTTTTTCTCACTCCTCCAATTATTTCCCTACCACTAACTAGTTTATCCATCCAGCAATCCCCAGTTTCCCATTATGTTGTACACTGCATTAAATTGTATTAAATGTCGACTCCGAGAGTCGTCTCTAAAGGAGACGGCTCTGTAATGCCACGGTGGCAGCCCCGCCCTCTTCAAGATGGCCACCACCAAGGACGTCACACCCGACGTCACACCAATGACGTCACGCCGACGTCACGCTAGGACGTCACGACCGGCACCACACCCTACGTCACGCCGGACACAACGCGGACTCAGCAACTCCCGAGTCAGCACTCGTCCAGGCCGAGCTGGCCCTCACTCACGTTCGGACCAGCCGGCGTTACAACCCAGACCGACCATGAAGATAGCCCGGACTTACCGGAAGACATGCTGACACAGCAACACCACTAGATATAAGCCGCCGCTTCTCCCCTTCATCTCTCTCTTGCCCGACACACGCTCTCTCTCGCTGTACCCCTTGACCAGAATACAACGCTTCATTATACCTTGTAATCTTGTGTATTACACGGCGACGAACAGCAATCGGCAACGCCGAATAAAATTCATGAAAAAATGGTTGAAATGGGGGTATCACGAAAATTGTGATACCTCAGACATCTCAACGAATTTTCAAAAATTCTTTTGGATTCTGGAAGAGGGATGAAAGGGTTACGTTTTTTATGAATTGTTTTTTTAGGAGCCAAATTTATGGCTAAAAGCGCTGTATAGTCGGAGGGGGAGACATTGAGTTTTCGTGATATTTCACGATTTTCAATCCCGATTATCTCGAAAACAAAAAAAAAAGATAAAAATCCGGACTTTATTCAGTTGGAATTGCCTTGTGATTTTGAGCAGAATAGACCTAGTCCGGATCTTTAGAGTCCTTTTCCGGATCTAAAAACGACCTTCGGGAAAAAGGGGGTATTTCGAAACGGTTGAGAGGGAGATCGCTTGTTAATTTCTGAAAATAGTCTTTCAACTTCAAAGTTAAGAAAATTCAATAAACTTGATTCAGCCTACGTTTGATAAACTTTCTGAAACGAGTTTCAAGTTTGCTTGATCCTAAAATTTTAATTGCAAAATTTGTAGGAGAAAGCAAGTAATTCTTGCTTCAGAAAAGTTTATTAAACACTAAAAAACAAGTCACTCAACTTCAAATTAAATGTACACAGTCTAAACATTTTAAGTATATAGAAATTAAACAGTGAAATGTGTATGTATGTTGCGGACGAAAGCTCAACATGAAATGTGAAACACAACTGAAAAATCGTAGAACTTTTAGGAACTTCAAGAAAGGGGCGTGTCAGCTCAGCAGAAACGAAGAAAATGTAGAATTGCTATTGGTAGGAGCGCGGGGTAGGAGTCTGCGCCGCTAATTGAGAAAAAGAATAAAAACCTTTTTTTATAAATTTTGCTTTTTTTTTTTGCTAATGAAGTCAAATATTTGACAAATGTTATTGCACGTTATGGTAGAATTTAAAGAGTGAAGTGGAATTTAAATTGATTAAAATTGCTACGTTATTTGCCATATGTGTATATGTGATAACAGCATATGCCCGAACATACAGGCCTATTAGTATAGGAAACCTCCCAGATCTTCTATACAATTTGAGCGTCAATATATTACAATAGACTTGGCAATAGTTCTTCACTATTTCTTTTTCGAGTTCTATTTTTTCGTCAAGCAAATTAATTGAATGTTTGTTAAAAAACTCAAATATCTTATATTTGTTTTGTACCAAGTTTGATATTTGCTTAAATATGCGCGAAGTGTCTTGATATATAAATATATTAACTTTAAAACTATAGGCCTATCAAAGATCATATATATACAGTATACCTATATAATGGAATATCGCGTGACTCGCACCTCAACAAGAAATATAGGCCTACATGCAATTCGTGTCTGCTGATGCCAATACTATAATTTATTTATAAGGAATTTAATTTATTTCGGGGCCAGTAGGCTCCGCGGGGCATTACATATGCTCTTCTCTCATGAGATCTCACAAGAGACTATGTAAAAGAGCTTTCCAACACGTCAATAATAGAAATAAAAAGACCAGTGTACCAATCCAGCCTTAGGGCCTATTGTTTTCGGTTGGCGGTATTTCCGAGAAGTTAAAAGAGTGTGCGCGAGTGTTTTCTCTCCTGAGGTTTTACCTCTTGGGACAGCAGCAAAAATATATTTTTAAAAACAACCCTACATGAATTAAATTCCCATGAGTGCAGAACTCCCTGCTGCAGAATACCCGCCCTTGGACCTTTACACTAAACAACCATGTGTCACTTTCGGTATACCTTTAGTGTATCCAGGGGAAAACGAACTGAGGAAAGGGAGGAAGAGGAAGCGAGAGGAAGAAAATTGCAAAGCGTTTTCTAGAGCAAAGCTTAAATCATTTCATTGATGGAAACGTTAATTATAGCTGTACAAATCTATATCTCAAACAAAACGCACAAATTGGCTTGTTAGCTTAATTAAGTAAAGCGCCGTGCCGATGTCATGAGTTCAATTCGCTTGCTAGTCGAAATCTCGAACGCTAAATCTCTTGTTATTTTTATAAAAAGATTTGATTATTTTGAATATTTCCCCCCTAGGTGAACGTTTAAGTTTTCGTATTGTATTTATACGACATTAAATGATTTTTTTACTATAGTTAATATCAGGCCTAGCACTGAAGTAAATAATTATTTCAATCGTTTAGATTGCGCAATGGTCTAAGTATATATAATATTCGCAATGCGACCGATTTGAATTTCCTGTTATTCCAGATGATGCTCATTGTGTGACTTGTTTGCTTCCGAATCAGTGAAAACATAATTTACATTAAATCTCGCATTAAATTAAATAAATATTAATTTTATTTGGGATAGAAAATCGCAAAGATAGGCATAATATTTAACACGGTGCTTCGTCCATCTGTATCATTAACGGCAATAACCCATTTTGGCATAATATAACAAACAATAAATTTGCTGCTGCGCATGATGGTGCTTAGGGTGCTTATCGTCTCTCACGTTGATCATTCAATTTTTCACGATTGTCGGATCGGAGATTGGAGAGAGAGATCGAAGAGAGAGATTGGATAATCGCTGTTCAATTTCCTCTTCTTCTTGTAAGTTTTTGGGGTGGACAACCGAACCGAGTAGGCCTATTAGAAAATGCCCCTAATATAGCTGGCGTGGTTTAACTGTTTTCGTCTTGCTTTGGGTATTATATATCGCGCTGGAATAGCATCCTATCGTGTTTCTTTTTGCTAATTGGCTGACAGAGGTTAAATTTTTCCTGCTATACGTGCATCACATTGCAAGACAGTATAAGTAAAAGACTTTAAAAAAAAGGAAGGGGGGAGCATTCAAATATTTTTACCACATCAATATCTTCAATAGGCCTAATCCAAGGATAATAATAATTTGATGAAAAAATGGCTCACAATGTATATTAGTGCGGATGATGACTGATAGAAATGAACGAACGATGGGAACCAATAGGCCTATGCTGCTGGAAACTTTGTTCAAGACTAACCCTTTTTTTTTAAATTCCAATGAAATAGCTCATATAGATTTCTGCCAGCATCTGGTTTTTACTCACAACAAACCTAATAAAAGTCGAAAAAACAACAACAATGTAATTTGAGAATCTTGGACACGGCTGCTGGGAGTGCTGGATCTAGATGGCCGCCGAACCAGTATAACTTTATATATAAAGTATAGCCTATATTTATTATATCTTGGAGGTGGCAGCGCACCAGCAGCAGCACCAGCCATTGTGAGCAGCAACGACGATCCCTTGTCTTATTATGGTATGATACATGGACAAAGGAATAAATAAAACTACACCCTCAGTTACAATGCGGCAATAACACGATCAAAATTTCGTAAAAAATATAACTATAGCTAATAATTGAGAAAAAGAAACTATTTTGAAAGCACGACTTTGTCCAACTGACAACATCATGCAGCCATCTGCCATCTATATAGCTTATATATAGTCCATCAGACCATTATATATTGTCGTCAAATGAATCATTTAGGCTGTATAATGTCAATATCGTTTTATTCTATAGTCAGCACTAGGCCTATACAACAGAAACAGTAATAAACAAATACGAAGCACCGAAAATAAAAATGTGAACAATTTATCAGTAATGTGCTGCAGCGTATACTACTATACTGCATAAGACGACTTGCTTACAATACTTGCTATATGCTACAATACTTGCATTGCAATCTTGAATTGTTGATTTAATTGCAGATAACTCGTGTGTATTTGGTCATTTGGTGGCACTTTTTTTGCGCTGTCGTGTTCTGGCCCGATCGGTCGAAAAGGATCAACAAAATCCGGAAGACTTGGCGATCAATCGAGACACTCCACTGGTTTCACCTCAAAGCAGAAAAACGGATTCAAAACTTGACGTGAAAATAGCTCATCAGCCTGGACAACCTGACGAACCTCAGACATAAATTTTTTCTAGTCCCGAAAATCTCGGAAAAGATGCGCCGGAGAAGTCTGAATTAATCGGAGAAGTTAAATCTAAATTGCTGGAGGTGGCGTCGGTTCCAGCAGTTCCATTCAACCCTGCGCTATCCAGTCAAAGTCGAAGATTGTTTCTTCCTTACCTTTCGTCTCACCGTCGACCTTACTACCGCCGACCGTACGTGAGAGGTGTGCTTGTTATCTTTATTACTTCGGAGGCATCTTCGGATATCTGTATTATGGTGCTGGATATACGGATCATATGGTTACGGTGACTACGCAGGAGGATACTACAACGGCTATGGCGATTACGGATAGGCCTATGAGGTGACTAGGCCTATAATATGCATGGTTGAGGCTACGGTGATTATGGAGGGGGCTATGGCAACGTCAATGTAGGAATCGATTCAGATTATTAACTATAAATTCGTCCAAATAAATCGCTCACAATTGTAAAAATAAATTTCAAATTTTCCACCAAAAAATTTTATTCTTTGATCTGAGAACAGTCACGATTAAAGTTTACAATACTTATCGGAAGAGTAAATATAAATCCGCGGCTTATTTCGGACCAATAACGACACGGACCAACTTCAAATCTTCAACGGCAGCAGTTGAAAAATGTTAATCCACATGGACACGGGCAAACTACAATTCAATCGTTCTTGCACTTCAGCTTCTTCCACATGAAACTCGTACTCCGGAAACGGCACGGGGAAACACGATCGGTGGCTTGATCCGTCAGAAAAGCGAAAAGTCGCCCGTTTCGTCACTAATTCCGTCGCTGTCCTCGTCAGCACTGCCGACGGCTTCGCAAAGTTTCCAACACAGGCGAAGATCGCTGCTCAATTTCCTCTTCTTCTTGGCCGTTTTCTGAGTCAGCTGGACGACCGACTAATGCTCCAAAAAGGCTGGAGCTTTAATTGTTTTCGTCTTACTTCGAGTATATCGCGCTGAAACAGCATCCGGTCGTGTTTCTCCTGCCAGTTGGCTGGCAGGGGTTGGTTTATGGCCTGTGGGCATCGCATTACAATTTACAGTCAGACTTTTATTTTATTTAAAGAAGTAGCCTTCAAATATGTTTATACCACGATATCTTCAAGAATCCAAGAGTATTTGATGAAAAAAGTCTCTCGGCTAGGCAGAAGACTGGAAATGGACGAATGGTCGTTGTTGATGAATTGCTCGTCCAATTGCGGATTGAAATTCTGTTCCTAATAAAAGCAAAATTCCTTTTAGCTTTATGTTTGAAACTATTTTTCTAATTTTATCAAATACGGACACCAGACGATGTTTGGTGGAGCCTTGGGCATCCTTCATGTCGAATGTTATCGGTTCAATCTGGAGAAACCTGAAAAAAAGAAAGAAAATGTATTAGCTCTCTCAACAGATTCCACAACGACAATATTGAATTTCAAACCTCGAAATGGTTATGTGGTAGCTGGCGACATTTTCCACAGCCCACAAGAGTGGCGTTTCCTCGTTGTTGCGTTCGATGCAATTCTTGACGTGGAAAAAATCGAAAAAAAGCCTCTCCATACTCTACAGAAACAAGGAGAAACTCAGATTCATTGTAAATAATAAAAAATATTCAAGCGGTTCAATATACTGACCAAAATCAAGTCTGTGTGAATTAAGGGTGTATAGTTGACGGCTTCGAGGTTGTCGTGGAGTACGACGATGCAAAGAGCAGGTTGGCCTTTCTTGGACAGATGTCGATGGGAATAAATCTTGGTGGAAGAAGCTTTTCAGCTGTCGGAGAAACTGTTAAACAATATTCTGGAAAATAGCTAGTGAACAAAATAAAATACTTTTAAGGCCCAGTCGGAGCGAGGCTGAAGGAGGCCGTGGGATTATTCTGGTGGTGAAACTGGCGCAGAGGAAGCAAAACCACGGCGTCTTTTGCATGATGACGGACATCAATCCCTCGCCAACCAGCAGCTCCACGCAATACGAAAAAAAAAAATACTTTATGTTAATTAATAAATTAACAGTACCTAAATCAATTGGTGGTGTCTTTTGAAGGCAAAAGTTTTTAGAAAATTAATAAATACCTGGATTAATAATTAATAATTAATTAATAATACCTGGAAAACGAACCATTTTTGCAGACCACAACCTCCTCCACACCACAGATGGCGCAACTCACCTGTTGAAAATGAATCAAGAAATTATTCTAAGCAATTCAATTTATTTCCAAATTAAATATAGCGCTTACGTGAGTATCGTCCTCGCCAATGCTGTAACTGGTTTGTAGAAGTTTATTCTGCATAAAGAACAGAAAAAAAAACAATTATTCAGCGCTCATAATTAATTGGGAAAAAGAGAATAGACTATATCACCTTGCATTCGCGATTGCATAAACTTCCAAAGAAGAGCGGATGTTCCATACATATGGGCCCATCATTTCTACATGACAACCGAGACAGAAGTAATCCATGTCCAAAGTTCCGGCCTTGATCCTGTCCACCACAACTGTTGGTTGAGTTTTCACACAAAAATAAATGATACAATTTGATAGACGAAGATTTACCAATGACGTAATCCCGCGAGTAAGTGAGATCATCTTCTCCGGAATTGTTTTTCTTCTTTTCCTTCTTGTTGTTGCTGCCCTGAAACACTGACAGGCTCTTTTTTCTCGTTAGCGATCCTCTTCAACTTGGTTTTGGTGTCTTTGATCCGGCCCATGGAACGTTGCAGCCATTCCGGGAACTCGTCCAAGACCACTGGAATTATTTTAAAGAAATATATGTTGATAATAAAGGTTGACGTATTCATAGAAAAATAATTACCATCTCGACTGTTGTTGCTCTTTGACGACGCCAAGAGTTTGATAGCACACGTCTTCAATTTATCAGCCGTGCCTTTAACTAATTTCTTCTGATCTCTGTTAAAGGCGACTGCCTGTAGATTAAAAAAAAAATTAAAAACGTTTGATGGCAATAAAAATTTGTATAGTCGTATTTAACCCGCAGCGCTTCCAAGACTCCTTTTTTTGAGAGGCTGTTGCGAGCTTGATTTAACCGGATTTAACAGGCTGGCCAACCGGTCATCTAGAAAACCGCTTAGTTTTTCCGACGGCAAATGTTTTAACTCCCAAGAATGTTAATACAAATTTTTAACTAAAGTAATCGGAAACCGTTTTGTAATTAATGAACCTCGGGGCTCGGACACAGTTTGATGGCCGCCGAACCAAAATATCCAGTAACTAAATAGTCGGTTTTCTCGGAGGTGGCAGCCCACAGTCAGCGCATTGCGAGTAACAACGATTCCTTTGTGGTAATATCGAAAAATGTGAATAAATAAAATAACACGAATAACATTAAAAATATGGCAAGACGATTAGAATTTCTCAAATGATAATTAAAAATTCCGAAAAAACAAACAAAAAACAATTTAATATAAAGGCGTGACTTACCGGGTCACCAAGACCAAGGCCAGCCATCTAACTTAGTCCAGACGATTGTCCCCAGTCGAATACAAAGGAGTTCCAGCATTTACATTTTAACCTACCCTGATCGGTCATTGTTACAGCGCCATAATATTTGTCATATCGATTCATTATATTCTTAATAATAACAGTGGGCTCTATCCCTTAATTATATACTTGAACCAACAACCGAGCTCGATCCATCCCAATTTCTTAAATTAATAGTAAACCTTGAGTCCATGACCCTCTCATTATACCCTAAAACACGAATATAAACGACAAGGACTCAGAATTATTATACACACGCTTGCCTTATGATTGGGATATATGAACAATTAGTATAATTATAATCTAAGCTATAATGTATATGGACAGTTATGTTGCAATTATAGTAGCCCAATGCATACATAAATTTTTTATCTATACGTTATCAGTCTTTACGCGTCAGCCTTTGTTGCAACACAACAGAGGCAAACAGTGATTTGACTTTTATCAGTTGGTGCATTCATGTCGACATAATTGGTCACACAAAGAAAACTTTAAAATGTCATAAAAATAAAAAACCCGGGGGATTTTTTATTTTTGAATATCTTATTGATGGATAAGGCAATTTGAAATTTAAAAAAAATCATATCGCTCACACGATACAAAGTTAGATTCGATTTCCTTTTCTTGTCCTATAAATAGGATACACCCACCAATGCAAAATAACAAAACCTATTCGATCTTTCGTCGATATATACAATGGCTAAGTCATCGTATCACAGCACCGAGACACTCGTCTTCGTCTGCGTTTTTTTGTTAAGCGTGACAAGTGGCCAACATCCAAATCACTTGCCGCAAACGAAAGACGACACTAATCTTCGTTTAGAATACGTATGAAATTTCGCAAAATAAAATTTTACATTTCTTTAATGTTTTGTTTTGTTTTTTTAGGAAACTTTGAAAACTCGATTCGAGAGCATCGAGATTCAATTTGACCGCCTGAGAGAGGAAGTCCGACTGCTAAAAACAAAGACTAGCGAAAAAGATTTACATAATACTGGTGATGTCGCCTCATCTAAAGGTGGAATTCCAAGATCTTGCCATGAAGCCCGATTGGCTGACCCTTCATTGTCCACCGGCGTTTACTGGATTGATCCCGACGGCCAAGGTGTTGGAGACGATCCCATCCAGTAAATTGCGACATGTCTTCAGGTAGGATGATATAGACTATTACCTTTAATAATTGCCCGTTAGTTTTATATTTACATAATTTTCACTATAAGCTGCATTTTCTATTCGACAGGAATGACAATCATTGGGCACGACACCGAAGCATCGACAAACGTCGGCCATTGCACAGATCCCGGCTGTTATACGAAACCAATCGTGTACCAAGCATCACTAAAACAGATCACAGCCCTTACACAACTTTCATCAGATTGTCGCCAGTCAATTAAGGTTCATTTCGAAAAATAATTCGTCGATCATAATATTTTATTCGTCAATTAAATTTTATGCCGGTATACAGTACGAGTGCTACTCTGCTCCTCTGCAGTTTGATGGCGTCGAATATTCCTGGTGGAACGACCGGAACGGTAACGAGCAATATTACTGGCACGGTAGCGATAACTCCACGCATATGTGTTTGTGCGGAATTGCAAATATGTGTGCCGATCCTAAAAAAAACTGCAACTGTGACGCGGATGTTCCCATTAACTTAGTCGACGAAGGTATGTTGAAAAAGCGAATTCAATTGATCTTGTGTTTGAAATATATGTTTCACTCTTGGATTTACCATATAAACAGGAGAGATAACTTCGAAAGAAAGTTTGCCAATCACACGTTTGATGAATTTCGGAAGAACGATCCCTGCAGCGTCGAGTGGCATTCACACTTTAGGAAAATTGAAATGCTCCGGCCAGAAGTTGGTCGACGGAATGCCAACCTCTTGCGTGGAATTGTGGCAGATCGGTCATGTCCTTAACGGCTTATACTTGATCAAGGGCGCATCTCATGTAGAAACGGTTTACTGTGATTTTACCAAAGCTTCAACCGACACAGGTTTGTTCAGACTTGAATTTAATTGAATCAGCATGAAATCATATCAAAGGTTTTACGCAATAGGATTTGAAACGTGGATTGGCTTTGCCGATGTCAAGTCATCATCTGTTTATTTTGATGTACAGAGGAATACGACTTTCTCAACTATTAACTCTGTCATTCCATATGAAATCACAAGAACTAATGTGGGGAATGCCATGAACCCTTCTACTGGAATATTCATAGCACCGAGACCGGGGAAATATTTTTTTGATTATTCTGGTATTGCTGATGTCACTCAAGGAACCAATGCTGCACGCGTTGATTTTCAGTTGAATGGTGCTAGGATTGCACAAGGATATAGTCACACCACTTATGATGCATTTGCACACCAATCCACTTTGGAGCTTAAAGAAGGAGACCAAATAAGACTGTTCTTGGTAGCCGGAGCTATTAATGGTTATCATACTACTTTTATTGGCTGGTTAGTCGAAGAAGATGATGGGTTCAATGTTATAGAGTGACAGCCGACGCAGAAGACCAAAAATCAAATTTTGATTTGATTTGGCATTTTGAAATACGTTTCGTGCGGTTTCTCCATGGTAAGTTGAGTCGAAAGTTTGTGTCAAATATATAGTTCGCGATAGTTCGTTTAACTGCGTTTAACCATCCGATAAAAAAAAATTATGCAATAAATCAATAATGTTTCCGATGGTAAATTATTCTGATATTTTTTTCATTATTGCAAAGAGCTAAGCAAAACTATAATGAGATTGCCCGTATTATCCCTGACTCTTTTGGCACTTGCAAACTCACAGTTGTTGCTGGATGCGGGACTGGATATGATTTTTAAAAAAAGTTGAATATCGTTAATAATAAGACAAATTTTATCCAGCTTATACTCCTTATTACATACACTTGAGTCGAAAAATACACCCGTTGCGATTGCTTTTGTATTAGGACGGACAAAAAATAATTCAATTCATAACAAAAATCGAGGAAGAAAGAAAAACAAATAACGACGTTATTCAGATAGAAATGTTGGATTTCTACAGGAATTTACCATTTAAGATGGCCGGATCGACTACACAAGATGGGTAAACAATAACTGCCCACAAATTGATTTTGTTCTTAAAGTCGATGACGACACATAAACCGACGTCAACGTAAACGTATTAACCTATTTCATCAACACGGATGTCGCCATGACGTGTGTAATACTAATAATCAACGTTCAAATTAAACTTCTACAAACAGCTCAAAGTCTCAAACGCAACACATTTTCAGCGAACCAAGCGGCTGAAAGCCGCAACTAGTCTTTTGCCTTTTGAGTCAGAAACCAGAAACTCAGAATGGTGAATGGTCAGCGGTTTACGGTTTTACCAGCTAGTACGTAGTACGTATTCTCTTCTCACATTCTGTCTGCTACGATTTGATTGTCAAACCAGAAACAAGCAATATTTTTAAAAAATCATTAATTTGTGGGATCGACTGCAGATCCGACCCCTCAACTGAACTAGCTTTTTTTACTAATCGATTACTTAACAGAACTAGCTTTTTTCACTAATCGATTACTTATCAGTAGAGTTACTTAACTTATATTTACTTTACTTATATTTACTTATACTAATATTTACTTTTTAGTAGTTACTAAACTTATAAAACTATAAACTATAAATTTTTACTTTTCTTAATTTTATTAGATTGTATTTCTGCAGCATTTATATGTTTTGTCCTCACTAAGCAAATTTACCCACAATAAATACCCTCTAACTTTGCCGATGCAAGCGGCAGCGGAGCGGATGCAGCGAGGATACCTCCAGCGTGACTCGAGCCCGCGGGAGTGGGGGCCCCGGAGGGGCACTCCCGCGGCCGCGAGAGGAGTGCTGGAGATCCTCGCGGCTAAAGAGCGGAGCCCGCGCTGCATAGGCAACGTTGCCAAGTGAGAATGTATTTTTTTCGCCAGTCTGTATATATTTATCCGGCAATGCTGCAAATTTCGTCTGCTCTAACGTTAGTTGCATTTTGCAAGTGGAGAGAGAAGGACCTTATCTCAATTCTCTTAAAATGTAATTTTTTGTTTCGATATTGTGCAGTACAAATCGTGTTTTAAAACTAGTTTTCCCTGGATTACAATTACAAGACGTGTGTCAAGAGCTCAAGACGAGTAATCGTGAGTTAAATGCCTGATAGTCGAAAACGCCCCCTTCTAATTGATTAGACTACTACCATCTCCTTTTTTGCTTATTCACTTAATACTTAATTGATTTTTACTACGCTTACGACACTTGTTACTTGCGTTTTACTAGCTGTTTTTAGCTAAGCTCCTTTTTCTTACATTTCACTTGAATTTTACTACACTCAGATACTTTTTACTTGCTTATTACTAGTTATTTTCATCTTACCTTGTTTTTTTTACTTTTTTTTAGTTACTTACCCACCCAAAACCCCATGTTTTAATCATCGGTCCCGTATGGGTGGATATTTCATTCTTAGTAGTACTAAACTTATTAGTAATTTTATTAGTATGACATATTAGTAAAACATTTATTGGTAATTTTTTAAGTACTTATATTAGTAAATTTATTAGTTTTTTTATTAGTAAATTCATAAGTAAAGTCGAGGGGTCGAATCTGCAGTGATACCAATTTGTGTAAATATGTTGTAGACTTGTAGACTTGTTGCGCTTGTAGTCACATTTTGACAGTTCGGGCCGACGTTCTGACCACGATTCTGACACTCAGGCCTGGGCCTGCTCATGGAACGTCATCGAACATTGTTTGTTGTGGTTGTGTTCAATCCAAGTAAGTTTTTAATACTAATTGTACACTATTAAACCAATAAATATTTTAAAATAAAACTCCACAGCCAATGAAAAATTCAGCATGGAGGTTGATCAACCTGTTGTTCAAGATTCAAGAAAACAAGCCACAAGCTGTTGCTTTCACTCCGTCACTCCTGACAAATGTGGTGTTTTGAAAAAAATCAAGCAGACAGGAACTGGCAATGTGCAGCACAGAATAAGGGCATCTTAGTCTACTACACAGGCTGTTTGACGAAACATGGAACTTGATTCCAGTTGGGACAGAGGGTAGAAATTAAACTTCAACCGTGGCAAAGGTACTCATAAGTTATAATGGAATGTGATGAATTTGTGGTTGAATTTTATGAAAATTTTTTGTGTGGAAATCTCTACATGTAGTGTAAGCCATGGAACCTTACTGGTGTATAGCTACCATTGAAGCGTGGAGAGGTGGCAGCCAGCTTGTAAATTTTAAATCCAATTATGCCTGCAGTGAAAATGGAAACCCACCTAAAAATTTCTCTGAAAAGCCACAACATTGCCGGTGTTTGAAGTATGATTGAATCCATACTGTTAATGTTTATGTAAATTCTGTAATTCTTATTTGTGTTTACATAGGTTGGAAGTTAGAAGATCTCACCAAAGCAATTGGTAGAGGAATTTTAAATCAAACTTGAAAGTTGGAAGTCGTGATGAAGAATGCAATTGTTGAAGGTATACTTTCTTAATCAAAATATTTAATGTGAAAATTTAATAGTAGTTGCCTTTTTCTCCCTTCATCTTTGTATTTTCACTGGTCGATCGACACGGGGACACGGTGCATTTCATGAACAGGAGTTAAGCTTGCTCGGTGACGGTGTTGAACATGCTCTGTTGAAATTCAAGAAGCAAGAGACGAGGAGCTTGATGAAATTGACACCGGCTCTGCTGGTAACGAGCAACTCGGTGTTCCACCCAACGCCAACTTCGAATGCGAGATTGAACTCAAGAGCTTCGAAAAGGCTAAAGAGAGCTGGAAGAGGTTAAACTCTGCAAGGAAAAAGGAATCAATCATTTCAAAAGGCCTAATACGCGGCCAACAAACAGAGTACTCCAAAATCGTCCCCTCCTCGAGTTTGAACAAAGTAATTTTTGCTTTTCACATCAATTTAAATTCATTTTATTAAAACATTTCATTTTCACTTCATCAGCTCTTAAAGACGAGAAAGCTACAGAACGAGAACAGCTTATGTTAGCAACACACTCAATCAGTCCATGTGCTGTTTAAAGTGAAGCGATTTCTGTGCAATTCGTGATCAATGCCAAAAGGCGCTAGAAATGGACCCAAAAATGAAAAAGGTTTATTCCTCATTGGCCAGGTAACGTGGAATTTGACGAGCAACTTGTTTTGATTTTTTACTCACAGATTTTGTTTCGCCTTGTAGGCAATTTGGGGCATCCACAAGCCGGAGGAAACTAAGAAGCATTTCGAGGCGATTCTGGATTCTCCATGATTCGGACAATAAGGCGGGCGCCAATCAAGTGCTGGTGATCTGCAAAGCCAAGATTTGCAAGCAACGCGAAACGGACAAGAAATTGTGTACGCTAGCATTTTCAACAAGATGGACGTAAATGATTGACAGGTTAAACGAAAAGAATGAAGGCAAATGGCTTTACGGTTGGTGGGACGAGTCGACGAAAGGTGTCTACCTATACGCTGATCTGAGTCAAATCGAACGAGATAAATAAGAGCTGTGGAGTATTTAAAGGTCGATGGTAGGAAAATTAATGCAGATTTCTTCAAGCGCTACTGGCAGGAAACCCAATATCGTATCAGTCAACGGGAAGCCGCTGAATGTGGATGAAAATGACGGTATGGAAAATAGTGAAATAGCTTCTTCTAAACTCTCTACCAAATGGCGGAGTCTACAGAAGCATCCAACGACAATCAGATGATCTTCGTTAAAGGTTTTCGTGACTGCTTTTGCACCATTTGAATTTGAATTTTGTATTTTGACTTTTCAAATAAAAATTCTGAATTTGGCGGGTAAATTTAATAAATGAAAATGGAGATTCTATCTCAGTTAACGAACCGAAACCTACCCACTAATAAAACACTTTTTAGGAAATGCTGTCTCGGTTGAAGATTTCTCAGCCAGCACCGTCGTATATTTGACTTTTGATATGCAAAACTGTAATTTTTTTCCCTCTTGTTACGAGATGGTTATCTATGGCCTTTCAAAGCAGTGTTTAAGCTTTAAGTCTACCAATTCGATCACTTACTAAAAGATTAACTCCTCGGTCAGTGCCATCTGGAAACAATCCTTCACTTTACTTTAGTTTTGATTTTTTTTAAATTCTATATCCCCAAGCACAGCTAACATCACCAGCACTATTGTTTACTAAGAAGTGCTTGATAGAAGGTAGATGGTATTTGAACACTGTTACACAGATAAGTTAGTTGAAATATATGCGTCGGATATATATCCTTTGCAATCTTATCAAGTTTCGTCGTTGAATATCCTTTTTTTATATAATAGAAAAAGGAATTAACAGCAATGCCCATAGTTTTTTATTCACAATCTTCATTCAACAAATCAATCATAATATGACACAAGGCTATTCAGCGTTATTGTGACCTTACCCTTGCTTGAACTTTATTTTCTCAGTATCGCTTGACCTCTATTTTGTACATGTTATCATAATTTTCGTCTTCCTAGAACTTTATTTATATTTTTTTTAACACGTAGAATATCAATTCCCTTGTCGACAATAGACTTAGCTGACCTCATTGGATTTATATAAATAGCGATAAATAGTGGGTTGGTTTCCGTTCGCCGCGGCAGTAGCATTCAAAGACGTTGAGGTGACCAGTCACATTTAAATTGAGACGAAAACGGTCCTCTCGTTATAAGCCTAGTTTTTTTTTGCCAGCGATAAGACAACGAACAAGCCGGCAGACACTAGATGCATGTATTCAACTTAACCAAATCTCGCCACCCTTGATGCCTTTAGCTACAATCTTGCGAAAGAACTGCATCCGATTCCAACCCCTTCCAGTTGAAAGCACTATAAATTAGTCGAACCTTTCAGCTGGAAGACTAGGATAGGGACGAGTCTTTCACACGGTGTCAACGATCGGTAGCAATGGAATATCCATTTGTAGTGGAGTAAATTCGAGTAAAGTTATCAGACAAGATAGGCTTACCTGAAACTAATTGCAAGTTAAAATATTTCTCATGAACTTTTTTTCATTGGTATGATATTAGTCACGGATCAAAACCCTCCCGAGAAATATTAGCAATATAAATGAAAAAAATAATATATATAAAAAAATAATAAAACAATGACTTATCATGGCGTATCCTCACTTATCACTCTCACATCATGGCGGACAGTCCCTCCGTAAAATGATAAAATACAGACGATCTACAACTCCATCTTTTTCTACTAATCTCTAAAATTCAATAATAAGCTAGCGCACAAGACTAGAGGATTCATTTTCTATTTTTACACCAGCAATTTTAAGTTATTTAGCTTAGTATGGAGCAGTTACACATCCTGCGTTGCCAGGTCTGGAAATCAATTTTGTGTCCAAAAGGGCCAATCAGCGTACAGCGTTTTAAAGAGGCTGTACGCTTTGGACACAAAATTGATTTCCAGACCTGGCAACGCAGGATGTGTAACTGCTCCATCGAGCGCATTTTTCAATTGTGGTTGGAAAAATTCCGCCGCGTGCATTTGGCGTATTTGGTATCTTCGCTATGCAAGATACGCCAAGCGTATGCGGCGGATTTGTGGACAGTATGTATGCGGCGGCGGGTGTGGACATCGGGGTTGTAGCCGATGACGCAGTCGTCACCAGCCGGGGCGGCGTGACCCACCACAATAAAGGGCAGGACACAAACCAACATGAGGGCAGCGGGCTTCTGGGTCAAGGCCCACAGCAGCCGTATCATGATGGCGGGAAGCTTCCAGAGCGCTTTGGCTAATTCTGCAATCCCTGATGCTGCGATGGGGCCTGATAGGTTGAGACCTCTCATGGCGACACTTTCAGACTTCTTGCCTGTTTTTTTGGCAAGACCTTAAGGCTTGTCTTGGAGTTGGTAAACACTTTTGTGGTTACCAAAGACCCCTCTTTAGGAGTCTTAGTGTTCTTAACTTCTTTTCCCATTTGCACTTCCTTGCGGTGATGCTTGGTAATAGGAGTCAATTTACTTCAGTTGGATACTCAGTAATCGATCAAAAAACGGTTTTGGGCGGTTGTATACAATGCTGTAAACTATATTGGAATCTTATTATTATATTAAATAGGAAATTAACCCCGCAGTCTTATTTGCTGTCATATTATTGATTTTTAGAGATATTTAGAACAAAATTAGGAGTAGTGGTTCCGGTAACGCAATTTTTCAGCGGTTTCAACGCGCAACAGTGTGAGGATGTAGTTAGCGATTTTCCGGTAAAGTCTGAGGATGCACTTTGCGATTTTCAGTGCATGCTCATCCTCAGGACGGTGATAGCGAATGGTTTGCTGGTGTGTGTTTTTGATAACACGTGATAACATCTCCTTCCACTGCGTTGAGACCAATGAAGTCGTCGGGATCGGCGTGGGTGACTTTGACCAAGACCTGCATGGGATTATATTGTAGAATGACGACGTCGTTATTACCTTCGGTGATGGCGGCCACGAGTCGTTCGCGATCTTCTCTGGGATCGAGCACTAAAAAGTGAAAGGTGACCGGAGTCTCGTTGGTGAGTCCTCTCCTGGGGTTAATGTTGGACATGAGGAAACCAGGAGCGCCGGCCACAAAGATACCTTTGAACTATGGTGACGTGGCGTAGAGTTAGTTTGTTCGAGTCTGGTTCAAGCCGTTGGCAACAATGACAATGATAGGTTGAAACCAGACGAGTTGGGGACAATGTTGCTGTTGTGCCAGCATTAGCAACTGGTGTTTGTTGATGCTGTAGCGCTCTTCGTTGCTGGTTACTACAATAGGGGCCTTCATCCAAGTTGGGTCTTGTGCAATATCATTTCTGGTAATGACTTTTAAACGGTTGATGGTGTCCATCGATCTTGTTTTAGGATCCCTGAATGCGGATCTGAGTTTATTAAGAAACTCGATATGCTCTGGATCGTTTTGCGCTCGCATTTGTCGAGTCAATTCAATTTTGCGGAATTGGTTGAACAATTGAGCGCCTCGATTGCTGGGCCCGGTCGATATTGTGTGAGGATTGGCGGAAGCTTGAGCGCTGACATACTTCAGAAGGGCGGCGTACAACGATTCGGCTGGCGCTACTGGTGGTAGTTGGTTAAAATATCCCATAATGATCATGGCTACGTCGCCGAAAGGATGGTTGTCGCCCATCATTTGTTGCATGTGACAGTCATCTTGGGCGAAGAGTTCTGGTCCCACGAAGTAAATCTCGTCGATGATTTTGCACACCATTGTTTTATGTTGCGCTCGTTCTTGAATGTTGGCCAATTTCATGGCGTTGAGTTTCGGCAGAAAGCTCCGACTGTCGTGAAAGATGGAAATCGAGGCGAAGTTGTGCATCGCTCTTCCGTTGGGTAGATTGCTGGCCGCGATGCCAGTGGGGGCAACGCAGGCCACCGTGAACTGCAGTATGGCAGCGGCTTCTTGAATCACTCGGCAAGGAATGACTTTCCAGTGCCGTGTAAAGCTCCGCTTTACAAGACCCTAAAGGCAAAGAGGGGGAAATGTTGTTTTCGCGAGCGCTAGGAAAAAGATTGCTGTCTTCTTCAAGATCGTCTAAATCTGGAAGTCTCTTTGCTATTTATTTCGCCCAGTGAATATTTGTTCGATCACGGTGTCCTTGAGTTTTTTGTTGCGGATGACCTGCAGAAAATTTATGAATCTGACGACCAGTTGTTTGTTCTGGTTCTTCGTCTTCTTCGTTGCTGTCTTGATTGCTTTTTTCTGGAGTTAATTTACACGATTCTTGTGTTCTAGTAAAATTCCAAAAATTCATTGTATCAAAGTTATTGCGTGGAATACATAATCATGTATTGTTGCTTTTACTTCTCCGAATCGAGTGATGGTTGCGTAAATGTTTTCTTTTTCTAAATAAGCTATTGCCTGCATGAGTGGAAGGGGGGCCGTTTTGTGGGTCAAAAATGTCGTTTCCTAGCAGGGCATAGGCGGCAAGAGGGCCTCCAATGGTATCTCCGTTGGTGGATGCTCTTATAGAACATAGAAATTTTCCCAATCCAATAGAAGAAGGGGATCTGCAAGGAGTTCGAACTTGTTGTTCAATTGTGTCTTCTTGCATTTCTTGATCTCGGAGAAAATTTTTGTTTTCTTCATTTGCCTTTTCTTGTTCTTTACGAACTTTTAATTCATGTTTTTCAATCGCTATCATTGCTTCTGCTAAGGCTTTTTCACAGTCGGTGCTGTGTTTCGTTGTGTAAGCTCCATAATACATACTTAATTTTTGATCTCGAACATATTTCGTACAATTGTTGCAATTCATCACCGACATGATTGAGGGATTAGAATCCGTTAAAAGTATAAATGGAGATCTTTTTTTAATGTCAATTAGAAGCTCAGTTATTTTTTCTTTTGGGGGCTGTGAGATTTCGGTTGGATTTAAGTTTTTTGTTTGACTTTGACTTTCAAAAATAGGCGTTACTTTAGTTTTATTGTTTGGTTGGGATGGTATCTGGTATCTACACTTCGTTCTTCCGTTTTTAAAGCAGCTTAATCTGTGTCGCCAGTCGTGAAGATTGACACGAAGTTGAATGCATGCAAAGTCCAGTTTCCATAGATCAATTTCATTTTTGGTAAAATATGATTCTCTTTTTCTTAAAGATTTCCAAATTAAATTATCAACATCTTCTTCTGATGGTGTTGGTTTGTTTAAACGCTTGTAGCCATGTGCAAGAGCTGCTTGAACTTGATTATTGACAGTTACTTTTTTGTCACATTTTTTGCAAATAAGTATTTTCCTTTCAAAATCTTTTCCAGTTCTAACTATTTCGAGATCAATATTTGATGTAACTTCTATGTGTTCTTCTTTGCAAGAATTGCACTTTATTACAAAGTCCATTTCTTCTTCTGGTAAAATGAGTTCTCCTTCTATCATATTTGTTAAGTTTTCACACAGCTTGTCTGTCACTAATTTCACATTTTTTAATTTTGTGTAGTAATTGGGATCTTTGGCACTGTTGACGCCAGAAATCTAAAATTAGATTTTTTAAGAGAGTTAAATTTATTATTTTTTATTTTTTTAACAATGAAAATAAATTTTTTTCTCACATCTGTTGTAGTTGATGTATTTGGTAGAGAACAATCAAGTGATGAAGTGGAAGGTTGGACGGTTGGTTGATTACTGCTGTTGAGCTAATTAAATTATGTAAAGATCTCTTAGATGTTTTTTTTTTAAATTTCCATGAAAAATCTTATATTACTTACGTGTTCCATGTTAGCATTTAATTGATGCATTTCTGTTTCTTGTTGCTCTTCATCTCGCTTTAATGCAGTAGTTAATTGATTTTCAATTTCTGAATGCCCATATAACCAAATCAATATATGAGTATGAAGAGTCAGTCGGGATTGTTCTTCAACTACTCTTAACCACGCTTTTGGTACGCCAAAAAGTCCTCCTTTTTTAAAAGGGCGACTCTTTCGTAAACTCCAACCAATGATGTCTTCAATAGGGTCATTCCGCTGAAATCGAATTAATTTTGGCGCTCGACATCACCGATTTTTTTAATTTTTTTACAGTGTGTTCATTGTGTTTGTATAAAATTTTCTGTAAAGGGAAAAATTTTTCCTGTTTACCGAATGGGAGATAAAAAATCCCAAAGTTTTGGTTTTTTAAATTTAAAAAATTGATTTTTTTCGTTAAAATTCAATTTGTTCCAATACCGTTTGTGCTACAGATTTAAAAAACAGAGGAAAGATAGAGAATGTTTTTCTCTTTTTAATCATCTATTTGGAATTCAAATTAAATTAAAAGAAAGTAAGGATATTGGGGTTTAAACATTTTTTTAAAAAAAGGTCTTAGCGAAGATATGTTAACTTCGATTTGAAAATTTTTTTTACTAATCAATAGCTCTAATATGTGCGCATCTCGTGTAAAATTTTCAAGTTTTACCCATGCTTTGTTAATTAGTTATTCATTTTTAAATATTTATTTATTTGCCATATCTTTTGCACAGAGAACACTAGCGCCACTCAACGGGCACGGTGGCAACTCTAGGGACACCCTGCCATGACAGTGAAGGGGTCTGTGCAATTGAAACGGAGAATTGAAAAATATTTAAACATGCATAACTAATTAACAAAGCGTGGGTAAAACTTGAAAATTTTACACGAGATGCGCACACATTAGAGCTATTGATGAGTAAAAAAAATTTTCAAATCGAAGTTAACATATCTTCGCTAAGACCTTTTTTAAAAAAAATTATTAAACCCCAATATCCTTACTTTCTTTTAATTTAATTTGAATTCCAAATAGATGATTAAAAAGAGAAAAAAATTCTCTATCTTTCATCTGTTTTTTAAATCTATAGCAAAAACGGTATCGGAACAAATTGAATTTGAACGAAAAAAATCAATTTTTTAAATTAAAAAAACCAAAACTTTAGGATTTTTTATCTCCCACTCTGTAAACGGGAAAATTTTTTCCCTTTACAGAAAATTTTATACGATCACAATGAACACACTGTAAAAAAATTAAAAAAATCGGTGATGTCGAGCGCCAAAATTAATTCGATTTCAGCGGAATGACCCAATAATAATATGTAAAATGCGTTGAAAATTTAACGCAGCTGCCCCAGGATGTTTTGATAGTAGAACAAAACGTTTCGATCCTTGTGGAATTGCATTAGCGCTCGGGGCCGATTCCATATTGTTTTCTATTTTCTGGATGCAAAGGTTTTCCTGAGTTACCACTATCATCTGGTGGTATAAGAAATGAAAATAGTTTTCTTGGCGATTTGTTAAATGGGAAAATTTTGGATTTTGAAATCTCGATGAACTGATTACAAACTGCACAAGAAACAATTTCTTCGTGATATCGATCGTAAATGGAGTTTGTTATTTCTGTTAATTGTTCTTTTGAAACTGGTTCTGACATGCCAAGTTTGTCTAGTTTCACTAATTCTTCTAGTCTGAAACATTCGTAGATTCATTTTCTTTATTTGTAATCCAATTTTCTGGTTTACATTTTTGTTTGTCTTTCTTTTTGGTTTTGTTTTCTATTTCTTTTAGTTCTCTCCCTTTCGTCTGGTTCCGCAATTCTTCCGCTTCCATCTCTTTCGTCTGGTTCCGCAATTCTTCCGCTTCTATCTCTTTCGTCTGGCAACGCAATTCTTCCGCTTCTATTTCTCTCGTCTTGTTTCGCAATTCTTCCGCTTCTATCTCTCTCGTCTGGTTTCGCAATTCTTCCGCTTCTATCTCTCTCGTCTGGTTTCGCAATTCTTCCTGTTCTTTGTCGATTGGCAATCCTTTTATGTCTATGAAATGAATGGATGTAATAAGTAAAATATTATTTGAAAGAGCCATATCACTAGAAAAATATTTATGCTTATTAGTTATTAGTAATTTATAAGATAAAAAGAACACGACGGTACATAAAAATTAATCAAATCCATTTTTTGCATAAACAAATCGAAAGTTAGTATAATGACTCATCAGTTTTAGGTCTAGAATGTAGAATCCCATAATATTGTGATTGAAAAAATAGGCCTATACAGATATAAAAAATTAACATAGAAAATTAGGCTTACCTTATTTTTGGAAATTGATGATCGCTATCGTTTGTAGATGCATCTGTAGTTGATGAATCGCATTGAAAAACATCATGTTCTGTGGTTTAAATAAAGTGTTTGTATTTGATTAGTATATTAATTTCAATTCTTCATACTGAATTACTTCAATAATTTCCTTTAATAATTTTACAAAATATATCATACTATAGCGGTCAATAATAATTAATTTAAATTATTTTACTGGTAAATTGGTAAAATGTTTTTATTGTAATTAAATTCTAATAACCTTTTCATTTTGTAAGATATTTTGAGAATGATTTCGAGTTGTTCTTTTTAAGGGGATGTATTCAGGTAACTGTCGTAATAATGTAGGGTTGAATGTTGTTTCTTCTTCCGAAGAACTAGTCCATTCATCAACCAGGGGATGTTTAGTATTAATTTTCCTTTTCAACGGTGCCTTTCCTTTAATTATTGTATTTTCATCTTCACTTTGGCGCTATTGTTGTAAGACTTAAAAGCACCATGTTTTCATTGAAAGTTTTCTTCTTAGATGTTGTTCCTTGAATGATGTTTACTTCGCTTTCACTATGTGAAGGCATTTCAATATCGCTATCGATTTCAGTGATAATTTCTAAGTTTAAAGTTGATGAATTTGGATTTTTTAATGATGAATTTTTAAAGAATTTCGTATGGTCGATCATTCCGATTTTTTTAGATGAAAAACGTCAATTTTGACAAAAAACACATTTTTTGTACTTTTAACAAGCGATCCGCCACTCAAAGAGACCGTTTTGGGGGTTTTTGATGTAGCGGAAATCGTCGCTGGGGGTTCTAAAAAAAACCAATGGATGGGTTTTGTGCAAAATTTTTCGCTAAGTCGATTGCTAATAATCGCAATCGCCTAGCTTTTGTAGTTTGGGAGATATTTTTTAAAAAACTGAGAGGGGGTAGCCGAAATTTGGACTTTTTTCGTTTTTTGTGCAGCAGTTTTCTCGTCAACTGTTGCACCTAAAAATAATCCAATTGGTTTAAAATGATGGGATAGCCCGTCTCTTCAAACCATTTTAATGTTTTTATAAATATTCGGCTTAGATGCCGAGATATTAATGATTGAAATTTTGAAAAAAATTTCCAAAAATTTCTTCGTTTTTTGGCCATGCCGGCCTTCATCCCTTAAGCCACCTAGCGCTCGCGAAAGCAAAATTGCCCCCTCTTTGCCTTTAGGGTCTGTTGGGGTGGTCACCCCAAAAAGCTGGAAAGCTATTTCAAACGGAAATAGATAAAGTGTTGAAGACCAAATGTGCATCTCTTCAGAGTCTTCCGAAAGAAATTAACGAATTTGAAAATGAATTAGATATTTGGAAATCTGTTTTGTCATCTTCAACAGCGGGCATTATTTTATTATTAATTGTTGTAATTTTATATTTGCAAGAAAAGAATAACGCTAAATTTTTAAAATTATCTGAAAAATGTTTGCAATTCAAAATTAAAATTAAAAATATCGAAAAAAAACTGCAAATTTAATAAACGGCGTAGAGAGTTATGAGTGATGAGAGTAAATGAGTAGTTATACTAGTTAAACTGATGTAATTTCTAATTGATGTTCAATTATGTGCGTTCATATGCAATTGATGTGTGTTCATACATTTTATAATATTTCATATTTCTGAGTTTTCACGGATTTAAAGTTGTAATTGATTTCAAATTTGTGAATAATTTATAATCTGAATTGATAACCAATAACTATATATTTTTATTCAAAAAGTTGCGCTTTCTCACTGCTTTCAGATGCGCTTTCTCACATCTGAAGTACAATCCATAAAGGAGGAATGGAGGAGGTACAACGCGAGAAAATATTTGGGTCGATGTTGGTTATGCCTTATTCTTAGTTACGCCTCCTTCATTGCTTGCACTCTTTTCAAATGCCAACGCGTTTTCTTTAAGGGATTGCACTACGTGTTTAAAATGTGGTAGCCATCAACATGGCGTCGCGTACCGCTTTAAAGCTCGAACGCAGGCGACCGGCCTAAAAGTTCACCGAACTAAGAAAGCAGAGAAGAAGATGGGGGCTATAAAAGGGCTATCCACAGCCCACAGCCCAGCATAGGAAGAAAATCTCTGCCCGCCAGAGGTCCTCTCCAGAGCCCCATGACGTTAAAGAAAAACATCAAAAGTTTTTCAATCTGTATTCAATCATAAAAAATGTTTGCCCCTAACATTTTAAGGAAAATTTGGAAGCTGAAGGCGGATCGGTTATCTTACTTTCATGTTATTATTTTCATTATTATTATTCAGTGTGAAGAAACTAGAAACCTCCCTACTTACGGCTATAATCGCTATATCATTCTTATTTCACCTCTTTGGTAGTAAAACCGAAAATTCCTGTGTAGTAGAGTAGAGCACAGTAACAGGAAATAAGCTCACCCGTTATTCCAATAGGATACAAGATAATGAAAAAAGAATATCTGTTCAAATGAAAACATTAATGGATAATGAAACCAAAAGTAAAATTTTTAAATAGTAATATTTACCTGTACCAATGTAATTGCTGGCACAGTAGAGAGTAAATTCAAGATGTAGTAAAGGTAGCGAAGAACTTCAGTAACAGTCCAAGCAATCAATAACAGGGGTAATCCAAACTGATCTCTTGTCGCAGTAACATAGTAAAGGATTGGCCAAAGGAGAAAAACTCTTGAAAAAACTTGAGCGAAAGTAATTCCAACATTGCTGGGAATGATGCTTTGGCACTGTGTACAATCTAGATACAAAATAAGCAAACAAATATTAAAGAATAAGTTGGAGAAAATATATAAATAAATTATATGTACCACAAAAGAATTTACAATCAAAAGATTGCCTACATACTTCAAACTACATTTGACTACATTTCTTTAAACTTGGTTGATTAGCAGCCAGCCATCAATTGTTTTGTTTTGCCTTGTTTTGTTTTTCGTTTATATTATTTCCAATCCAAGGCCGCGTGAACTGTCTCGGTCTATCAAAACCAATCAAAACTAAACGTAAACAGTGGACCGAGATTGCCTAGATAATAGGCTGTGTTTATATAGCACGGGTTTATAGCAATGCGTCAGAACTATCTAACGGCAGTTTAATAAAACACGAAAACACAAATTCAAGTATATAATTATGATTTCATCGCAATATAAAAATCTAAATGCGACGGCTCTATGTAAAACCTTGTCTTGTACAAGATGATCATAATTCCCTAATTTTTTAACTCTAATAAAAAAAACGTATAAGACATTAATGAAATAAACAACTTTCCTATCTCTCTGAGAGGAACAACCCACGCCATCTGTTGGTGTGGGTTGGGTTGGGTTGGGTTTGGTCAGCAAACAGGTCTTTGGCGATAGAATCCATATCGGGAAATTCCGGGATTCGATTTCCGATTTTTGGGTTGTCTATTTTTTTCCTCATCGTCTGAATTTTTCCGTGACTGTGGCGCCACTGCGTTACGCGCGTTGCTCTCGCTCGAATGCGCGCGCCATCTAGGCGTCAGAGAACTAAACGTCCACGAATGGAAAGCGCGTTGACGGGTGAGCGGAAAGAGAAATTGGGGAAGCGGAGTTTTTTCAGTAAGTTGGGGAAGTCGCTTTTAAATCCCTTTCCCCCTAAATTGGCCGACCAAAACAAGCAACAGGCTGACGACTTTTATTCCGACGTTAAGGAATCAAATATCGACACGATAGCAGCAGACACCGCGCCTCCATTTCCAGAGGAGCTTTCGTTCGAGGAGGCCCGTGTTGCATTTTCGAGGAAGGGAAAGAGTGCTCTGAACGCGCCTCGACCAGTCCGCAACCTGGTCGGCGATTCCACTACCTGGCGACAGGACGAGTGGCCCAACACCGCAGGCAGATCCTTATCTCGGACCCCAGTGGGTCAATCTCGCATTTACCCAGACTTGAGTGCCGTTGTGGAAACGGTCGAGCCACCGGCAGACGATCATCACGTCGACTCCCATTACGCGCAGTCGGACTCGTCGCGTCACAGGTGTGCAACCGGTTCGCGCCAGTGCCCACCTGAAGGCACGGGCTGCACAGACTCTCCCACCAACTGCAGCAGCGGCCGTGCCAAGAATTATTTCAATCTCGTTGACGAAGCCGAATCGTCGGACGAGAACGACAACTTTGGCAGTACCAAGTCCCATATTGACCCCGAAACCGACGAGGGTAACGCGGAAATTGAAGCACGCATTGAAGCAGATTGAAAGAGAAAGAGACAGTCGCCCCTACGACGGGCCGACAACCGCCGTCCACTCTTAAGTATTCGTCGACGCCATTAGGCAAGCCCCAGAATTTGTATACAACCCCTGGCCAACAAACAGTAAAGTTAAACGTTCTCCCCTCTCCTTCGGACGTCGCCACTCCAGCCCTCCCGAACCAAAAGGAGCCCAACACTCTTCCGTCGACCCACATCGACAACCGTAAAACGACGCACGTAATCCCAGAGCCATCGGCCGGTCCCTCCCGGCAACTCAATTCATCAAACCCCTTTCGTCAAGCCGTCCCAATCCCAATGCCTCTTCCAGTTTTGCTGCCAAATACCAACCCTTTTCAACAAACTATTAAAGCAGAGCCTCCTAATCCACCTACACGAGTGATGGCGTCACAGAGTCCATATGAGGTCCTATACCGATACCTTCGGGGAAAACGGGCGTCTCGTGAAGATCCCGCGTCGGAAGCTAAAGCTGCCTTAGGGCCGCGAAAGGCGACCCCGGCTCCTTGTGTCGTTCTGCCCCCCGTAGCCGTCGAACAACCGGTTGACTGCCCGGCCGTCTCTAATCAGAGCTATTATAATAGTCAAAAGCTGTTGCAGAACCAGCAGCAGCAAACAATAGCTCTTTTAGCCCAGGTACCCGCTTTTAGTGGGACAGGGTCGGGCAAATTTGAAGACTGGATCCAGCATTTTGAACGGGTTGTCATTACCACAGACTTTGAAGAGGGTAGGATAAAGCTTTTGGGTTCAAAGCTCTTTGGGGCCGCGGGGGACTGCATCACAACCTTCTTGCTTAATTATCCAAAAGAAGCACAATTTTTCGTTAAAGTAAAACAAAATCTTCACGAGCGTTTTCACGGGGGAGATAATAGGAAAATGTACTTTACGGAGTTTAAAAACTGTATTCGTAACTCGGAGGAATCTATCAGGGATTACGCATGTCAGTTGCAGAAACTCTATTCGTTTGCCTATCCGACAGAAATAGGGAAACCGGTCGACCAGGCTGTTCTTCGCCTACGTGAAACAATGTTGATGGACGGGTTCCTCGGAGGGTTGAAGCCCAACCTTCGCGAACGAATGAGTTTTAAAGACTACAAGAACCTGAACGATCTCATTAAAGCTGTAAGGCGCTTTTTGGGGACTCGAAAAGGCGCGCTTACTTCGAAGAACGGTTCAAACATTTAGGCCGAACTAGTTTATTTGCTACATAGCACAGAATACAAACTGAGAGAGAGAGAGAGAGAGTTTAACTTACAACTGTTGCCTTAGGAGTGAGATGACAAGTCTGACTCTTGGAGGGTGCGACGGGAGTTTATATATGTATTCCCGTGCGGCCATATTTGAATAGTTGAACGTGTCGGCCATTGAAGTGATTCCAAAATGGCGGGACAAAACGATCATGGCTATTAATAGGAGAGGGGCATGAAGGGGGCGGGTTTACATACGATACATACAGTAAACGATATGCACTCTTCTGGTCAGTCTCGGCTGCGCATTACATACCTCCTTTCTTTAAAAAGACACGCCCTTGTGTCTATACCAAATTCCTTGCACATTTTTCATAATATTTGGAACTTACGACAAGATCAACGAGAAAGCAAAAATCATTACTATTAGCGAGTATAAATGCATAAATAAGTTGTTCTCGCGATGCTTTCTTGTCTTCATGTAGCGTGTGTCCGTGGTTCTCCGCCGATAAGAAAGTACCGATGTATACGTACTTTTCCTTACAAGAAAGAGTAACGCCGACTAATCTGAAGTCTGGTATTACGGCGTCTAGTTTTAAGCGGGAGTACAAGAGATCGAGATACTGAGGGGGAGAAATGAGAGGGAGAATAAGAGGGAGAATGAGAGGGGGGATAAGAGGGAGAATGAGAGGGAGAATAAGAGGGAGAATGAGAGGGGGAGCAAGAGGTAGAATAGAAGGGAGAACACACTGGGATCCTGCACGGCAGTTACATTCATGACGTCACATTTATTTAGCAATCACTGGGCGGCCATCCGCAGTGGGCATTAAAGTACTGATGTACATAGTTTTATCACTTTTTTTGATTCCGTTAACGGTCCCATGAGTCTGTAACAAAGTAGGTTAGACATCGTCTGGGGGAGGGGATCGGTTAAAAGTGGTTTTGTATTGCTCTTCTGCTTTTCTTTGATGCTGATCTCGTATCCACGAACGATTTTGTTTGATTTATATACCAATTATTTCCAATAAAATCTAAGTTGAATCCGTGCCGTTATCTTTCTCTTTTTTTCTTTTACGGATTCCTGTACCAGTAGTTTGTCAGCTTGTGTGGCGATTAAACTTTTGTCAAGCTCATTGATTTAATCGTTGTCATTGAAGACGTCGTTAGCTGAAAGATGTACTTGGTCGCTGTCTCAGGGGCTGTCATCGATTGCATTGTCCTTAATCGACGTTTCTGTTTCCTTATTATTCTTCTTTGTAATTTCTCATATTTTGCGCGCGCATTAACAGTACTTTTAATGTTTCTGTTCATCTGCGAAGTTTATGTTTGATAACGCGTTATTCGCTGGCGGCTGCTCAGGTTGCGTTTTCAGTTTGTCGTAGGGATCTGGAATTATGTAGGTTCCGTTCGTTATTCGTTTTGTTTTCCAGATTTTTTTTTCAGTCCATGACAATATCACAAACTTGCAGGCATAAAGCCCATCTAGCAAATTTTGCAAATTTTCTTTTATTTCTTCATAAATTTCTTAACGGCTCATAGTTGCTCGATGCTTGATTTTTCTCCGTTTCTCTACGGGGAATTAGCTATACCGCTTGCACAATTGCGTAAGCTTTCTTTTAAATTTCTCGACATTTATCTGAAATGTCACGAAGTTATAAGCAATGGCGAAAAAAAATTTCATTTCGCGCCAATTTGTGTGCGCTTGGCTTATTTAAACTGATACTACACCGTAATTCTTGTCGCATCATTATGAATAGGAATCTCTCGCGAAAAGATTCGGATAGCGTAAGATTGGTGGGCTGATCAGGTACTTCGTTAAATACTGGGAAGATTTAAAAAAAATTGTTTTTTTTTTCTTCTTCTTCTTCCTTTTCTTTTCGGGCCCTTTTAACTACGGATTACTTTTCCGTGTCTTCTTCTTTGTGGTGAGCATTTTTCAGCAAAATTTAATGTTTCTGGCTAGTCTGAGAAGACAGATTTATTGGCTAATGGTTTTTCTTATCTTGCATCTTCTTCTTCTTTTCACTTGGTTTCTTCATGGTTTAAAATACATATAATTTTTCTTGCACTTCCATTACTTTGCGATTTTTGTTTCTAACTTTCTTCTTTGATGCAGCTATTCTATTACTACGATTATATATACTACAAGCTGTTGATGTGTTTTTTTTTTTAGTTTTCGGCTTTCTGTTGATTGACTGACATACTCTCCAACTTCTGAAGTAGTAGTTTCAAGTTGTTGACTTCTTCCGACATTTCCTTACTTTCCTTAGCTGCTAACATGATGGCAGTGGACAAGTCATTGTTTTCCGTTATTTTTTTTCATTTCTACAACTTTTTCACATTCTTCGGCCGATTCTACAGTTTCTGGATATGTTTTGTCGTTCAAATTGGGCCTATTCCAGACTAGATCTGCTATTTGTGGTTTTAGTCCGTTAAGCAATACGTCTTTCAATGTTTCATTACGCAGTGCTACTACGTCTGCGTGACGACTTGTTGCTGCGTTTACGCCGTATGCAATTCTGTAGGTGTCGTCGATTCTGATTTTAAAATCTCTGACTCGTTCTGTTTCTTTTTGTTTGAGGGTCTTCAGTTGTTCCTTTTTCCTTGCTTTTGTTGTATTATCTGTTAGGCCGTCTAGTAGTGCCTGTTTCCATACTGCATAAGTAGCTTTTTCGGCTACTGTTAGTGAGTCGTTGAAGTTTGCGGCTGATTTTTTCATTCGTTCTTGGAAAAAACGTAGCTTTTGCCCGTCTGTCCAAGTTGCGTGTGTTGCTATGCGTTCGGCTATTTTAAACCATTCTTCGATTGCTATTTTTTCTTCGATTTATCCGGTGAAAGCTGGTATTTCTTTCTTTACGTTCTGTGCATTTATGAATACTAGTCCGTTTTCTAGAATTTCAGCTTGCCTATCTACTGCTCCTTGCCAAGCAGTTACGGCTGCGTTTGTTAGTGCCATTTCGTCGTCGTCGTCGTTGTCGAAAATGTTTCCAAGTGTGGGGGCTTGTGCTCCAATTCTTGCTACTTGCTGATGAGGTTGGGCTAGGTGCTGCGTGGGTGGTAGGTGTACACGTCTGAAAGGTTGCGGTGGTACTTCTTCTTTTGGGTCGACTTGTCTTATATTTTCTTTTGGCTGGTTTTCCTTCAGGGGTTGGCTGGTGTTCTGTTTCTGCTCTTCCGCGTTGCGTGTGTCTCTGTGTGTGTTACACTGCCTACACTGTTCTTTGTCAGTTGTTATAGAGAGTGTTATAGGGGCGTGACACTTTGCGCACTCAGTCGTTCGTTGCTTCACCTGAGTTGGAAGGGCTCTTGCTCCTTCTTCAATTTCGTCGATTGAATCGAACAAGGTTACTACCGGTGATTTTGCTGGGGCAACTTTAGGTGGATTGGGCTTGTCTGGGCCCTGGGAGTTTGCTCGGTCAGATTGTTCAACTACTTGCTTCTTTCTTTTATATATGGTAACTGTTGGGTCTATCAATTCTGCGTATTTGGCTTTTAAACTGTTTATGTCTTTCCCTAGAGTTTCTATTTCATTTGGGTCTCTTTCTTTTGGTCGGGTGGTTTTGTTTAACAGGTATTGGATTCTGATTTCTGCTATTGATATTTCTGTTTTAATCTTATCTTTTAGTTTTTCTAATTCTTCGGGGTCAAGATTTGTTTAGTCGGGGAAACTATAGAGTCGCCTTCTTGTGTCTTAGGCTTACGAAAAAAGTTTGGTATTTTGTGCATTACACATTTAATCTGTTCGGGTAGGCACGTTCACCAAATGTAAGGCGCTTTTTGGGGACTCGAAAAGGCGCGCTTACTTCGAAGAACGGTTCAAACATTTAGGCCGAACTAGTTTATTTGCTACATAGCACAGAATACAAACTGAGAGAGAGAGAGAGAGAGTTTAACTTACAACTGTTGCCTTAGGAGTGAGATGACAAGTCTGACTCTTGGAGGGTGCGACGGGAGTTTATATATGTATTCCCGCGCGGCCATATTTGAATAGTTGAACGTGTCGGCCATTGAAGTGATTCCAAAATGGCGGGACAAAACGATCATGGCTATTAATAGGAGAGGGGCATGAAGGGGGCGGGTTTACATACGATACATACAGTAAACGATATGCACTCTTCTGGTCAGTCTCGGCTGCGCATTACAAAGCAACGAAAAAATGTGCGGCCGTTTTGAGCGAGGCGAAATTGGAAAAATGAAGTGTAGAGTTTGTCAATGCCATCTCGGCCAACGCCAATGCCCGGGAGATTAGAGAAACCAAAAATGAAATAACGGAATTAAAATCCGTCATCGATCAACTCACGCAGCAATTGTCGACAACCGTGATTGCAGACCATGGGCACGAGGCCGTCAATGCGGTCGCCACGACTCAGACTGCTCAATTATCAGAGAGTAAGAAGGAGATAGAAGAATTAAAAAACTTACTTAAGGCTAGTAACAAAAGTTATAGTGATATGATGAAACAATCAAGAGAGGCCGAAAAAGCTATGAAAAATCTGCAGCTCCAGGTTGCTGGAATGAGCCGACCAATTCAACCAGTTCAGCCAATTAGGCCACTTCAGCCCCATAATAGTAACCAGTTTGTCGATAATAATACTCAGATTGGCCACCCACCTTTCGCTTATCGTAATCCACAACCACTGAATAGATACGACCCGGGTAGCCAGGCGCACGGACCACCTCCTAGTGGAGAACGCTACTGTGCGAATTGTGCCGTCACCGGCCGGAACCCAACCACTCACAACACAGACAAGTGCGGTTGGGGACCGAACGGCCCAACCTGTTTCAAATATCACCAAACTGGACACATAGCGCGTGATTGCCCTTCGTCATCTATCCGAGTAGATCCTAGATATGCTCCACCAGTACCGAATGCCGGTCAGCTCAATCCCTGGAATCAGGAAAACTAAAAGCCACCTATTGTAACAGGGGGCAAAACGGTGGGACTTGTCCGAAACCCCAGCAGAAAATCAATCAAGTAATAGAAACAAGAAAAAATAAAATTCCACGACTTCCGATTCAAGTAGGCAACGAGAAATTCCAGGGTCTTTTAGATAGTGGCGCAGGTCGAAGTTTAATCAAGACGGAGGTGTTTAACAGATTGAAAGAAGTAGTGATGAAATTCACCACAGACCACCACAGGGGTCGATTTATACGGTGTGGAGAACACCAACTTAGTTAAACGAGGGCTAGTAACCCTACAAGTTAAAGTCTTAGGCGATAATCTTCTGCAGGTTTTTTATCGTCGTCGATAGTATTAGCGAAGAATGCATCTTAGGTTAAGATGCATTGTACGAACATAAGTTTATCATTGATGGTAGCGAGAGGAGAATTTACCGAGTCAAACAACCCCTGAAATCGGACTCCGCCCCCACCATCATAACAAGAGAGAAGATCACGATAAAGCCTTTTAGCGCCACTGTCGTTGAATCTGAAGGGAATGGGGCGCAGCTACCTCCCAATCTTGCATGTTTTCTTCACAGAGGGCCGGGACTGAATAGTGGATTGCGAATTGACCCTTTTATCAATAAGAGTAGCGATGAGGCTGCCATTACATTGCCATAGTAAATGATACCAATAAGCCCATTTCCTTGCCACGATATGAGTTAATCGGAACGTTATAAATTTGTCGAGTAGAAAAGGAAAATATTAAAACATGCGCTGAACGCGAGCTGTCGTCCAGTGCTGTCACTTTTGATGCCAACCTACCATTAAACATAGAAGAGAGCGATAAAATACAATTAACAAATTTTTTAACAGATAGAAAATCAATATTTGCATCTTCAACTAAGGAATAAGGAAGAATTGGTTAGTCGACAGGTTTTTAATACCTGAGTCGGAGTCGATCACACCTCGTGACTACAAAAGCCAGACGATGCGACGTTTATGAGATGGGTTCCAACTCACCAAGGAAAATCTATTGGAAGCTAGACGACAGCAGAAAGCACAGAAGAAAAATTTGAAGTAGGGGACCGCGTTTTACTGGACGTAAGAGTAACTAAACTAGGAACAAGTAAGAAATTAAATCCTAGGTATCAAGGACCTTTTCGCGTCTCAAAAGTTTTCCCTAACCACACAGTGGAAATCCGTGCGTATAATGGGAATGGTACCCAGCTTACACATGTTAACCGCTTAAAAGCACTAACAGAGTGTATGATTTTGGGAGAAGAAGAATGCGTCGATTTCGATGACTTAAGAGAGTCTAAACTAACAAAAGCTAGGCAAAGAGACGGTGACTCCGACGACGAAGAAAGTTCTGACCAGGAAGACGAGGAAGATGATTTTAATGATTCGGACACAGAGGGGGGCGATATTTCGGCCAATTTAGACGACGTCATGAATAACGACCCTGATTTGATCAATTTTGACGCCAGTATTGACTCAAATCCGGCAATGCCTACTCATGGCGAGCCGCTATATGAGGCAAACGTCCCAGAACAAACGACGCTACCCCCTCCGTCAACCCCCCCCCCCCCCCCAGCGGGTTGCGCCGGCCCTAACGGAACAAATCATAACCAACGAGGGTGCTCGCCCCAAACGAGCCACTCGTCTCCCAAATAGATTTCGGGACTTTTTACTAGATTAAGGACAAATGCCTTAATTCACACAGATAACTTAATAAATCCCACGTCGACCGGACGCCAATCAGGCACCAGTGACGCGAGGGCACCTATTCCCTTTCACACCAATGTTCAAACTTACTCATTTTTCCATTTTTTTCGTCTTAATTTTAGTCTTATTATGTACCACAGCAAACTCAATTCGTGTTTTTTTAATATATATGTAGCTATCTCTTAATAGTTCTTCTAGCCAGCCTGCACACCACAGCAGCCATAATGGCCACGGTATGTGACTGTAGTAACGCCAACAGAAAAAGCGAATCGGGTATTCTCTCTTGAACACGGCCCATTTCTAGTTTAACTGCCGCTCTTCCTTATGAACGACCACTGGAACGACTGTCGGGTTCGTCGTCATCACTTCGGTCGTTTCCAGTTTTTTAAGCCTTCTGTGCCACTTTTTTCTTGGCAGTCAGTGTCTGAACTGTCATATTATGGAATTAGAGAATCAATTGAAATGGTTTCATTTTAAGAACTTCTCGATCCCGTCTGCATCGGTGAATCGTTTTGCTTTCGTACACTTCCCCACATATAATGTGGCAGATTCATCAGTTTTTTCCGGCATTTCGTTTTAATTAAACAAAACTCGGGGCTGGAATTGATGTGTCCATCCATTTGTGAGAGTCACGCATGGAGCACATCCCCTCTTCCCACATCCCATGAAATATGGCGTTTGACTTCATACGCCTGTCGAACTCACGCTGCATGTGCTTGCGATGAAGACATTTCACGAAAAAAAAAACAATTGTCGCTTCTCCGTTTACTCTGTCCTGCTGGACGAAAGAAAAAGGATTAGGCTTTTAGCTAAAAACGTTTGCTTTTTTAAACCTTTTTACCAACGCGGATCGGAAGGGGAAAATAGAGTATGTTGATCCTCTAATTTTTTTAATATTTTGTTGTCTAGTTCTGCTTTCCATCTCTGGGACTAGAACTAAATCAAGATTTGTTTTTCATTTTTCCCGTTTTTAAGAGTGTGTGTTTGTTCTGATATCCGGAATTTTCTAAATTTATGGATTTTTGTGTTTATTTATTTTTAAAATTTTATTTTTAAAAAAAAATTTTACACGGTCGTGTTATTGTGAGACCTTTTTCTCACAGGGATGCTGCAGTCTTTCGTTCGATGGTATATTCCCGTACAACGTCAACATAATTTAAACAACAGTCGATACATGCCTCAAAAGGTTGGAGGCATTCACACAGCAGTAGCCGTATAGCCAGCGTCAAGCACAAGAAAGACACAAATACGACAAGTTAAAAACGGGGAACGAGCAGGCCAGTAGCAGGTCGAATTAACGGCCTGACACTTGACTCGCGAAGGGGTGAATCAACACTAGACTGGGTGAACAGCCCAGCGTTGACTAAAAAAAGAACTACAATTGATGGGGTTTTATACGACAAACAAAGTCAACGCGATCACCAACGCAAGGTGAACGTAATGAAAGGATGGAAAGGAAAATGACTTGTTTCCAGAAAGAGGGGGAGGATATTTTTCCAAGAAAGAGTAAGCAAGTGCATTCCTTACATGCCTCGGGGACATGGGAGATTGCGTCCCGCAATCTAGCAAAATAAGACAATGACTGAAATTGGAACAACAGGAGAAATGTAAAACTGACGGGAAACATCGATAAGCGTTCCAGCGAACGTAACTGTACGACTGACCGGGCGCCTTGTGGCCGGTGTAACAGTCGAAATAAAAATAACAAGTGATAGCGAGTAGAATGTCAGTGGTAGCAGATCTTGTAGAGCAGTTTAGGTCTTTTTCTTGTATTGGCTCGATCTTTTGAGCCTAAGGTGAATGCAGGCTCAGCAATCAGTTCCGGTTGATAAAACGTGGGTTGGATCGATGGTGATGATCATCCGACTTCTTGACACCAATATGTGAGACCTTTTTCTCACAGGGATGCTGCAGTCTTTCGTTCGATGGTATATTCCCGTACAACGTCAACATAATTTAAACAACAGTCGATACATGCCTCAAAAGGTTGGAGGCATTCACACAGCAGTAGCCGTATAGCCAGCGTCAAGCACAAGAAAGACACAAATACGACAAGTTAAAAACGGGGAACGAGCAGGCCAGTAGCAGGTCGAATTAACGGCCTGACACTTGACTCGCGAAGGGGTGAATCAACACTAGACTGGGTGAACAGCCCAGCGTTGACTAAAGAAAGAACTACAATTGATGGGGTTTTATACGACAAACAAAGTCAACGCGATCACCAACGCAAGGTGAACGTAATGAAAGGATGGAAAGGAAAATGACTTGTTTCCAGAAAGAGGGGGAGGATATTTTTCCAAGAAAGAGTAAGCAAGTGCATTCCTTACATGCCTCGGGGACATGGGAGATTGCGTCCCGCAATCTAGCAAAATAAGACAATGACTGAAATTGGAACAACAGGAGAAATGTAAAACTGACGGGAAACATCGATAAGCGTTCCAGCGAACGTAACTGTACGACTGACCGGGCGCCTTGTGGCCGGTGTAACAGTCGAAATAAAAATAACAAGTGATAGCGAGTAGAATGTCAGTGGTAGCAGATCTTGTAGAGCAGTTTAGGTCTTTTTCTTGTATTGGCTCGATCTTTTGAGCCTAAGGTGAATGCAGGCTCAGCAATCAGTTCCGGTTGATAAAACGTGGGTTGGATCGATGGTGATGATCATCCGACTTCTTGACACCAATATGTGAGACCTTTTTCTCACAGGGATGCTGCAGTCTTTCGTTCGATGGTATATTCCCGTACAACGTCAACATAATTTAAACAACAGTCGATACATGCCTCAAAAGGTTGGAGGCATTCACACAGCCGTAGCCGTATAGCCAGCGTCAAGCACAAGAAAGACACAAATGCGACAAGTTAAAACGGGGAACGAGCAGGCCAGTAGCAGGTCGAATTAACGGCCTGACACTTGACTCGCGAAAGGGTGAATCAACACTAGACTGGGTGAACAGCCCAGCGTTGACTAAAGAAAGAACTACAATTGATGGGGTTTTATACGACAAACAAAGTCAACGCGATCACCAACGCAAGGTGAACGTAATGAAAGGATGGAAAGGAAAATGACTTGTTTCCAGAAAGAGGGGGAGGATATTTTTCCAAGAAAGAGTAAGCAAGTGCATTCCTTACATTATGTAAGAGAAAGTCGATAAGGTTGCAACTTGCAAGGCTGACAGAAGTGTCATGTCCATTATTGCAGTTGGCAAAAACTAAATTAAATAAGAATTAAAACTTACTATTTTTCCTCTATTAACCTTTTTGGGACCTTTGTAAAAGTTCTACTTCTTTCTATTCGGAGGTGGGGTAGCGGTGGAAGCTCCTTATTAACGTCTTTGACTAGCGGGAGACTTTGCACAGCTGGCGGTTGGTCACTATTAATTGGATCCCACCCATGAAATGAGACAAGAAGCTCGGCGTCTTCGTTGACAGTGAAAGGGTCGTTATTTCCCGCTTCTGGTGTTGTCGGTCTGTTATCAGCCTCTTCCACAATCCCATCAGCTTGTTCTTCCCCCTCGGATGGAACTGGTAAATTTTGTAAGGATTGGCTATCAGCGCCCTAGTTTAAATTCCCCTCGTTGGTTTATTGCCCTCTCGCTGGCCTGGATACAAGTAATTCCCCCCTTCTTTTTATGGCCCACACTAACCTTGACTCTACTGTCGATGACCACGTTTGACCCTGTTTTGAAAGGTATATAACCCGTCACAAAAAGACAATCTTCAGTTCACTCATTCTGTCTCACCCGTCGTAGAATGTCACTGTGAAGTGAATGGGAAAAAAAAGTGGGGTCCATGGATTTGGTGCACTTGAGTGGTGGATTGCTTGTTAAAAAGGTTATAGGGTAAAACAACGAATTCCGGACAGCATCTCGGATACGCGAATGCCGGACAAAAAAGTCGATTTTTTCAAATTACAATTATAAAAAAACGACGAAATATTAACGAAAACTAATGAATGAATTTCAAAATATGACAGGGGATACACAATTGAGCCAAAGGGCATCTAAAAATACGCTGTATTAATTGAGTTATCATGAATTGAAATTTCTCAATTTAGCTGACGGCTGGGCAATTTTGGCTCTGTGTTGTCACTTAGTAAAAAATTTTACGGGGTAAGGAATTTCTAAGGTTAAAACTGGAAAAATCCCTTAACTAATTATATCAATCGATAGAGAATTGAAAGATCTACAATATTATATAAGGTTTTGTCTTTATTTTGAAGAATTTTCTTAAATATCAATGAAAATAGAAAAAAGGCCGAAATGCGAATTTCGGACAGCTGACGCGAATTCCGGACAGAAAATTTTGAAAAAAATTTATTTTATTTGTTTTCATATGTCTGTACATCAATCGACGCAGAATTGTGAGGCGAATCGATTGATGTGCAATGTTTTTAAGTTTTTTTGCGTGGTTTTTGCATAATTTAAAAAAAAATATTTGAGTGACAGAGGATCGAATCTTAGCAGATCCAAAAAAGCTGTCGTCATAATTTTTCTTTCCCGTTCCACTTGTTTATCAATATTTTTAAAAGTTGTAATGAATCAGTAATTTTAGTGAAACATTTTTTGAAAAAAATCGAGCAGTTAGTTTTACAATGACTACCATTCCCCGAAATGGTGTATCTTTTGTCCGGAATGTTTGTTATTGTAAAATAATTGAAGTCTTTACTATTTTTAATTTGATTCGTATGCCCGTAACCCCCATTTCGCTTGAAATCCACCAAAAATATTCGAATGGCGTACAAAAAGTTTCAAAATCACTTATATGTAGTTTCAGTCTTGCTCCCATAAGGGGCCATGATGCGAATTCCGGACAGACTATAGACTGTCCGCTCACCAATCGATCATTATGGATTTGGTAAAGTGTCCCTATGGCAGTGTGGGTTAATGCAGGCTTATAAACGTGAAGGTTGATGGTTCAAATTTCATTACTGCTATGACTATTAATCGAAAGTTATAACTTTAATAATTATGTAACGTAATGCATATAATTAACACTATTTTATTTATTGCATCAATTGTTACAATTATGGATTATTGAAGATATTTAAGGTTTAAGATGCCCATTGTTACGTATGAAGATATCTATATCCATATTACCTTTTTTTTTATATGTCTGTGGCTTGCATAGCGTTGAGTGATCGACTAAAAGATTAAGCTATTTGTTCATAGAAAGGTTTACCTTTTCCTAGGACCGAACGTCAGTCCTTTTGATTAGTAGTCTGATGTCATACCGCTGAGCTAAATTCACATGTTAAACGAAAATGCAGCGTAAGACGTATTTTTTTTTCGTCTGCTGCGGTCTGCTGTCCAGAATTCGCATCAGGGCTTAAAGGGGAGAGAACCGTTATTAATTAGACGAATTATATAAACGTCATGTAACCATTATGCAGCTAGACATAAAGAGGACGTTATTCTACATTTATTCATACTAATTTTTCTTGAAAAAGCATAACTATAAAATTATTAGAAATTTTTCAAATTTTGGTGGTTTTCGGACATTCGCGTCACGTATGGCCGACTTTCAATATTAATTTCTTCAGAATTCCAAAACAGATTTCAATTTCGTTTTTTGTTTTAGAATTCTAGATCTATTTGTTCTAGTGAAATATAGGAAACGAAAGTGATTTGCAAAATATTAATTTTAGGTTGTTAAGTCGTTTTGATCCCAAGTCGAAAAGTCTGGGCAGACGAAAACAGTTTTTGACAGCTCAATGTTTTGATTTTTTAAATCAAAATATCTCAAAATACTTTCATTGCACTGTACTACATGTCTTAAGCAATTTTACTAAGAATAAAAAACTGCGTCGATTGATATAATTAGTTTTTAAAAGTATTTCTGTCCGGAATTCGAAAAAATGTCCGGGGCATTCGCGTTTTGTCCGGAAATTCGCATTTTGGGTTTACACACAAACGCCATAAGTCGGATCGCTGTCCGGGATTCGCTGTTTTACCCTATATAGGTTATGTAGGATTTCCAAAGTTTCTTTCGGACATACGTGAACCTCCGTATGTCCGAACGACCGCCGCTTCCCCAGTCCCGACCTCCGCTTCACTCTCATCTGGCGTCAAACATAAACACCACCGCCCGCTAGATCGCCACTTTCACCGCCCCATCTTGACTCCACCGCCTCTCCATCGTAACATGTACCGACAGTAAGTCCTGAAATCATTGTACCTCCTATAATAGCTAACATCACATGAAGCCTTCGAACCCAGACCTCATACCTGCCGGCCGAAAGTATTGATCACGCAGTCAAGCCTTTCCGATAGCAGGTCGGGAAACGGGAGAAGTCTTTCATATGGTGGCAGCGAACTAGCTTCCCCCCCCCACCCCGAATTGTACTGGTTGGATCCATCGACCCATGGGACCACCGCCGCTACCGAGGCAAACATCTCTTATAGTACAGTCATTTTAGCCTTTTCACCCAAAAAAAATTGTTAAAGGCGATTTTTTTAATGAGCTTGATTTATATTAGTGTTCTCTTACTCTGAGTAAAACCCGCCCACGAAAAAATAAAGGGATCATATAAAAAATGTGTTTAAAAATTAACTTTTCGCTAAATGGTGTCTTTGTATTTAAAAAATTTTATTTTTAAAATACGTGGTTAAAGAAAATTACAAGATTAACTTAAGTTCCAATTTTTGTTTAATTGCAGTGTTTTTTAGTATTTAAAAAAAATTAAAATCTATTAAAAATCGGTGAGCCGTCGAAAAAATCTTTGCGCGTTTTAACATTGCTACAATCAAAATTGTGACAAGAAGTGACTGAATGACAAGAAGTCTCCCAGTGGGTGTGTTGATTACTAAAACTGAAATTGGCGATTGGGGGGGGGTCTATAAAAACATAAATAACTTACAGAAAAATTGGTCCCGCCTTCAAAAAAATAATATCAACTTAAAGCAGAAGAAACAACAAATTTAATGAGACTAAGATCGTATTTTTAGGTCGATTAGGTTACAAATGGGAGATATTTCAAAATTTTTCGTTTTCCCATAAGCGCAATGTTAAAACGCGCAAAGATTTTTTCGACGGCTCACCGATTTTTAATAGATTTTAATTTTTTTTTAAATACTAAAAACACTGTAATTAAACAAAAATTGGAACTCAAGTTAATCTTGCAATTCTCTTTACGCATTGATCGCATTGAACGCATTGATTTCAAGATATCGTTGCTTATGTTTAATTGCCTAAATGGTACTGCACCAAGCTATTTGACTTCCCTTGTCGCGCGCTACGAGCCACCCAGTTCTCTTCGTCGTTTGTCCTCCCGTCCTGAGCTTGTTGTACCAAGAATCAAAACAAAGAAGTATGGCTCCACCTCCTTCTCATATGCTGGCCCAGCAATCTGGAACGCATTACCCTTTTCCGTGAGATCTTCTACAACGTTGGCACAGTTCCGCTCCTCCTTGAAAACCCATCTCTGTCGTGTTGCTTTTGAAAACTGAAATTTATATGCTTCCTCTTCCCCAAGTCATTGCCGTGCCTTTGTCCATATTATTTGTAAAAGTGCACGTTAAATATGTATTACATTATTATTATTATTATTATTATTATTATTATTTAACCCTGTATTTTTAAAATAAAAATTTTTTAATAAAAAGATACCATTTAGCGAAAAGTTAATTTTTAAACACATTTTTTATATGATCCCTTTATGTTTTCGTGGACGGATTTTACACAGAGTAACAAAACATTAGTATAAATAAAGCTCATTAAAAAAATCGTTAAAAACGATTTGTTTTGGGTAGACCCCCAAATTTGGCTCAAAATGACTGTACTATTATTGTTTTTAGTAAACATGAATCCCCCACCCTCTATTGAAACCAACCCGCCATTTTTTTAACTATCCAAATCATTCAAAGTTGCTGTTTGCGAAAACACCCCGGGGGCGCCACTGTCACTAATGGTACAATCAAAAACACAAAACTATTTGAACGACGAGCGCTACAACCGTCCGTACAGTACGCGTATCGAAAAGGGACTGGATCTTTGGCAAAAACGACCAGCTATTTATTTAAAGTCGCAAGGTCGGATGTTTGTAATCACCGCCGAGGGAATTGATATTCTGTGTGCTTCATACATTTTTATCAAAGTTCATGGAAGGTCAAAATGTTGGTGTACAATGGACAAGGATAGCGACAAGAAAGCGCAACGGAGGGCAAGTCATAAAAAGAGGGTGTGAACAATTAGGGTTTGAGGCTTTAAGCGAAACAAGGTGTGAATACTCCGGTCCCAGGGGAACCGGTCAAGACTCAGTCATCTGGCATTGCCATATGTTAAGAAGGGTAAATCGATACAATTTATTCATTTGGACACACTACAACTTAAATTTAAATGCATTAAATATTAATGTTCAATCTTCGCGACGCTTGCGGTCGATGGATCCTTACGGTAGTTTTTTTTTTCAAATTAGTGTTTCCCTAATTATATAAAACAAGCGAGTGGTTATGGTGACCAACAGCCTAACATTATGGTATCCGAACATGAGTTCAAATCTCTTCTAGCAAGCAAAACTTTTAATGCACATAATAAAAATGTATTCATTAAACGATCAGAAAATTTATTGTCGAAGTATGTATCGTAATTTGTATTCATAATTTAACTAGCTCACAAAGAGCGCCATTTAATTCTCATCACCAATGAATAATGAAAGATTTCACAAGGCCAGTATTATTCGGTTGAATGACTCGTGCATGTCAACCATCAAGTGCGCATTGCGATTTGGTAATCTCAGAAAATATAACATTTGGAATGCCAGATCGAGCTGATGCTTCTAATATGGCCGGAAATTTATTTTCCTCACGACTCTAAAAAGAAAATGTTATATATTTGTCGCAATAAACAGCAAAATTCCAATTTCGTGAAACGGTTCCAATCTTATTTAACCAATGCAGACAAGCTTTTCGATTAATTATAAACACCATATTCTATTTAATTTGTGTCGCTTTTTAATCACCGCGTTACTTATACTTAATTCTCAATTAAAATAATGGACATAAGAGTCCAAGTAATAACTTGGCACAGCTAGAATATTGGAGTGTAGTTTAGAAAAAGAAACATTTGTATTTCTTGATGAATCCTCATTCCAATATACCAAGGTACATTACCAGAACAACATAAATTTTAATTCCCGATTGCATAATCTCAAAAGAAAATTCAACTTTCCGAACAACCCATCAAGAGAGAATCAACAATTTGTCAAGGACGGGTCGAAGTGAAAGCAGCTTGCTGGATGTCACACAGCCAAGTGGAGTGATCCCGTTTCGCCGTGCTCCATCCATCTGTGGTCATCACCTCGTTCGGGAAACTGCGAAGAAAGTTCAGTGCGTTCCGCTTCAAGTAATCTGCGCAATGGCCATCGGCAAGAATGAGCAACTCGATGCAATTGTCTGCCGAGATTTCGTTGACCAAATACTTTTCGCAGGCCGTCATCAGACTCCCGAGAAGATATTTCCCGGCAGCCGCCAAAAGTCCAGTCGTCAGCGTCTTCATTTTGATGACAGGTATCCGGCCCGTGTAGACGAAACGGAGCAGTTCTTGAAACACTTCCGGGTCCACGTCGTTGATTTTCACTTGGTGAGATAAGTTCTCGGCGGTTTCGTGATCGAACATGGCGGCGAAGACGGGACTTCTGGCAGATAGAATGGCCTTGTGGGCCTCAAACTTGCAGCCGCGAATGGTGAAAGTGACGTCACTGAATTTCATGGTTTGATGCAATCCGCCTAGATGTTGGATCAACTCGTCGTCGTTGAATAGGGGCTGATCGCGAAAGTTCTCCGTCCGGCCCGTTAGCGCCGCCTTGGCCACCCAAGTTTCGATTTCGCAGTAGATGGCCAGATGGGCGTTGTCAATCAGCAAATCCTCCTGTCTGTTGTTGGACATATCAACCAGATGAAAAGTGTTTAGAGTGCAAGGCAATTCAGTGCCTCTCGGCCAATTGAGTTCCTTCTGCGAGACTTTCTCGCGCATTTTGTTGACGATTGCAAATTTGACTCGAACTGGGATTAGAATTCGGGATAAACTGGCACCGGCGGGAGTGGCCGAAGAGAGCTTGACGACCACACCCGATTGTTGATTGGAGGCGAAAAGAGCTTGCAACATCCATTTGCAATTTGGAATTTCTTGAGCTGAGAATGGCTCCGATATTACAACTCCTTGTCGATTCAACTCGTAGCGCAGAACGTGGTGAATGGTCCACTCGAAATCCACTTTGACCAACTGAGACATGGAATGGCACCAGTTGCTTGCAATCGGCCGGGAAAAACCAACAGGTAACGTGTCTTCGGCCTGCTGATCAGTCTGTGACGTAGCGGCACCAGCAGCTTCGTTATTTGATTCTTGACTGGCACTCATTTCTTTTAAAACTGATAGAAAACTTAAATTGATTCGAATAAGCCTTCCTTTCACAGAGAAAGACAAATACTGACTGTGCCCTCGCTCCTCTGGCCCTCTTGCACTGTGAGCATGATAGGAGAAGGATGGGGTAGAAAATGGGGGGTTGAACTCACAAGGGAATATTGCGCGAAATAGCTGAAGGAACTTGCTGGAACTTGGCATACAAACGTTTTTCAGACGTTATGGCTTCGGGCAATTCTGTAAAGGCATTCAAAGTGGAATAAACAATTTAGAATTAAGATGATGTCATTAAACAATCTAAAAATTTGACAACTTATCTTTGGTAGTCAAAGTCAGTGTAAGTCCAACAATGTAACGCGTCAAAACTATTTTGTCTGCACTCTTTGATGTAGTTAAATGGAGTAGGTGTGTCACTAGAAATCCCGCGATAAGTGGTTTGATATCCTTAGAATATCGGACGAACTAAAATGCTTAACTTGACATGACCTTGATCGACCTTGATTAAGCAACCAAACGAAGTCTCAAAGTATATTTTAGAAGCCAGTCGGCCAACAGCTTTCAGCCTTTCACGTTGTTGACAGACATGGCTGATTTGTATTCATTATCACTCAGCTTTGCCAACATTTCAAAAACTGTTTTGTGTGTTGTTTTAAAATTGCCACAGATCATTAGTCTGGTGAACAGCAAAAGCACGACTGGCCTGAGTCTATCCGGCACTCTACTTGAATTGACTTCGTAAGTATTTTAATATTCTATTCGTACACGTGCACGTTTGACTCGGCCATTTGTATTATCATAGATTTACTATTGGGCTCTGCTACAATGTATTCAGCGATTACGCACTTTCGTCCTATTTGGAGTATCCGATTCTTGTTGGGCAAGTTCTCCTTCTGTTGGCCCTTTTACTCCATTACAGTCGACGAATCGGTCCGAAATGGTTGGCCGCATTTGGGGTTTATTCAGCCGTCGTCTACGCCTTGTCCACAGGCATGTTTCCTTGCGCTCTGCTAGTCACGTTGATGGTGAAATATTTGTTTTGTTTGTCGAGAGATAAGATAATTCATTAAAAGATTGAATACTATACAGAGCCTTTGCACGCCGTTATCTGCGGCGAGTAGACTGGTCCAAATTCGAACTATGCACGTCTCTCAAAACTCGGAGTCTGTCAGTGTTTTGACTTGGTCAATCGCCGTCTACACGTGCGTCAGTAAGCGTCGTTACAAACTCATTTTCTCTCAGTCTGAATAGAATTTAGGTTTTTTTGTTTTGCTTTTTTTTCTCAGTGCGGATTTTTATTACTTTGGATCGCGGTTTCGACGCTCCGCTGTTGGCCAACTATTCAGTTAGTTTGATTCTTAATTTGGCCGTGATAACTTTGGCGTTGAAACTGAGACGGCCGTCGAAGAAAGACGAGAAAATCGAGTGACACTAAATTTGATGGCCTCCAAATTCTATTTTACGCCTGACGTATAATTTTATCCGTCGTTAATATTACGATCAGTCCAGTGCAGATCGAGTACAGCCGGTAGAGACAAAAAGGACAAAGCTATAACAATAAATTGTTTAACTAACTATAGAAAGAGACTGTTACGTTTAAATTCTTAAATTCTTGCTCTGAATATGGCTTAATGTCCATTTGGGAGCTTTGTCACGTTTCTCAGAATTTTTTTTTTTATATTCTTCCATCTCCGATCGTATACAGAAGCTTCTCTTTTCTAATTTAACATTTATCTGCCACTGGTTAAATTGCAGTAGAAGCTCCTCGGCATCTGATATGGGATGACGTTCAAAAGGGCATCAAGGTCAAACAGACAACTTGTCAAGTCAAACGAGTGATGTGTTAACTGTCCAGGGTGATTGAGTTTTTTTTTTCTAAACGAACGTGTTCCTATTTTTTCTATTCTTATTTGGAATGTTTAACTGGAAGGCAAGCGTCTGTGCGCCTCTAAAGATTCTGTCACACGCATTCCTTATACATCCGCCATCCTATCCCTGCTTGCATCCTTTTCCCGAATAACACAGTAGTATACCTGATTCCTTTCTAATGGTCAGTCACACACAGTCAACAGGACGTATGCATTTTTCAGTGGTGTATTTAGTGCCTTTTTAGTGGAATAAAACGTAAATCGTCATGAAAACATCGGTAATATTTTTAATGAAAGCTCAATAATAATGGTTAACACAAAAGTTAATCTTTTGCTTTTTCTTACAGGTGTTGGCCTTTTTCATCATGGTGTGGATGATGCAGTCTCAAACGTATCAAACGCAACCGACAATGCGTCGGCCACAGTTCAAAATTATCGATGACGAATTCAATTGGTACAAGCCGGTTGCAGTTATCCTGAAACCAGCGTCGAAACGAGATTTGCAACAGCGGTTGCTTCAGATTAATTTCGATAAATTCCTGTTAGCGTCTTATCCGCCATCTCTACTTCCACCTTGGCCGTTTGTCCAAGATTATTCGGCTTATTTCCGCCGCTGGATTAATTACCAATCGAGTGACAGATTAAGGGATGTGTACAGAAGATACGAGTTAGCTGGTGATGTCGAGCGTAGATTAACATCTCTGGCCAGGATGGGACTCGTTGCCATTCCGAAGGTGAAGAAAATTAATCGCCAAAGAAGTGGAAATAACCGAAATCAGGAACAACAGATGGCAGAACAAAGTAAGATTATTTTTTTAAATATTACATTAACTAGCGTGTGTGTACTCATGTGCAAAGACTTGCGTGATTTTTCGTCTAGCCGTGCGTTCCCGAACAGCCAATCCTTACGATTTCTTTTCAGGGAAAAAGGGTAAAGACAAACTGCCACCTCCGTGGTTGTATGAACTCGTCGGACCTCCTGGACCAGCTGGTAATATATGTCGCTACTGATATGTAATCATAATTCTTTTTATTCTTTTATTCCTGCGATTCTTTGCTGGTATATAGGAAAAGACGGTGTCAATGGTATTCATGGAATTAATGGTGTCGATGGGAAGGATGGCAGGGACGGAATCCCCGGTCTGCCCGGACCCCAAGGCCTTATGGGTATGTTAAATTGTTTCGCAGGTCATCTTTTTTAAAATTTCGCGCGAGAATTTTCGTTAACTGGTTATATGCACTTAGGTCCTCCGGGACAAAATGGTATGAACGGCTCACCGGGCCCTCAAGGCCCTCCCGGAATACCTGGTGCTCAAGGAGTTCAAAGGTCGCAAGGCCCACAAGGTCCGTCAAGTTTAAACTGTTACATTTTTATTCCACTTAACAAAAATGCGTTAAATGTAATTTCCAAATAGGGAGCGACGGAAAGGATGGTTCCGATGGAACGAACGGGAAGGATGGGACTCCTGGCGCTGCTGGTACGGCGAGTTTGTCAACAAATTTGAAATTCATTTGTCAAAATTGAAATGAAAAATGCCTGATAAGGAAAAATTGTATTAATTAACTGCATTTCAAAGGGCCTTCCGGTACACCAGGACAGAATGCAAAAGACGGAAGAGATGGATCAGCTGGACCACCCGGCGCACCAGGTATATAATACTTCGAATCTATTTATTATTGTAAATGACACGTACGCGATATTTCGTTTTCTTATTTATAAGGTCAACCAGGAACTGCCGGACAAAATGGGAAGGATGGTGTTGACGGGAAAGATGGCCAGGACGGAGCGCCGGGTCCACCTGGTATAAGCAGCTCGGGTTTTAATTTGATAAATTTACGATAAATTGTTTTATCGATATACTCTATGGTTATCCTTTAAACTTTTATAGGTCCTCCCGGAAAAGACGGACAAGACGGAAGGCCAGGAACTTACGGCCAAGATGGTCAAGATGGATCCGTAGGAGTAGCTGGGCCGAGCGGAGTATCTGGATTATCAGGTACCACTGGCATAAGTGGACCAGGTAAAATCAAACGAAATTGATATTTTCATCAGCTATTAGCCTATATGCTGACGTTTATAAAAATTTAATCGATGGCGCATTTCTATTCACAATGTTATAGCCGGAGTACCAGGAATTCCCGGAACGCCAGGGACGCCCGGAGTCCAGTGGTCATCAAGTTCAATCGGATAACGGATTTATAATTATTTTACTTATTTAGGTAAACAACATTGAATTTCATTTTGACTAAATACTATACTCTGTTGACATCAATACAGTTCTTGTGTATGTAATATCTTGTTATCTTGAACAGTTTTATCATATCTCATCTTAAGCCTGTAAAATAATAAAGCGCTAGCGCCCGTATATATTTTTAGCCTACCTATCTCTTCTCTTACCTGTCTCTTTTCATTTAACAGGCTTGTTGGGCAGATACATTTCAGGATATTACTGCTATTATTTTCTGTCTAATGTCCAAGTTATATATTCAATTCTGTATACAGAATTCACTTAAACAAAATTGCTCAAAAGGGTCAAAACAGCTGCTTATAATAATTCAATATAGTGATGCAACCCGACTGGGGATGCAGACTGGCGCACACATATAAAATCTAAAAACAAGTTTTTTTCTGATAAGTTTTGAAAGTAGGGAACGGAGGTGACGGAACGCGTTATCTGTTGTTTACAATCAGCAATGTCCTTGAAAAAACTGTTGGCTTGACGCTGCTGCCACTTGTCCAGTTTCCTCTTAAATTTCAGTCAGTTTTAGTGCTCGTGTGTCGTCAGATGCATCAGCCTAACTTTTCCAGAATAAATAAAGTAGGCCTAGTTAAAGTATAGTGCAATAACATATTATATATAAGGTTTGAGATATATAGTGCGCATCAGCTTGATTTATTTCACAGTGACTTCCGAGTTATTCAATTCAAGGTAATGGGCTATACTAATAATATAAAATGTATTATTGTATCATTCGTTGATCAACACACTGCTTGATTAAAATCGATTTTAGGAAACGTCGTTATTTTTGAATTCCTTTTGAACTGGAAAACCTTATGAATTGTAGATAAGGAATTCTTGACAATTGAGAATGCCGAAAAGAATTAGGCCCTCTAATCTCAACCTGGCCGGCGACAACTGCCCAACACCCGTAAAGAAAATCGCCAACAACCGCCCGTCTGCTGATGCAATAGCAATCGCTTCGCCATCGTCCACTACTGTGCGAATTGAAGAAACAGACGACAAACCTACACAAGGACTGAGGAAGACCAACCACGGAGTCATTTTTCAGTTAAAGTTACTGATACTCTTCCTGATCCGAGGAATCAACGCCGGCTACATGTTCAAATTGGGAACGGAAATGGAAGACATTGGAGGTAAATTTGATGATTTAATCTTCAAGTATGAAATCGATGACGACTCGAAAACAGGGATGAAACGGTATCGTTATCGCTACCTACAAGCTAAGCACAAGCAGAACTCGGCATTGAAAATCACGGCGAAACAATTATTCAATGACAGCGAAAGCGATTTCAGTCTACCGAAATATTTCCGTTCCTATTGTAACATGATTTCGAGAGGAGACGACATTGAAGATTGCATCATTTGTACCAATATAAGCTTCAGCGAGAACGATTTATCTAAAAATAATATTCAGCTGCTACCCGTGGAAAAACTGGATGGCATTTTCAACTTTAATAGTGACGACAACAATTTAATTCCAATAACTCGTTATAAGATTAAAATGAAATCAGATAACAAATTTTACAGCAAAATGCTGCAAACTGATGACAATTCCACCAGCAACTCAGCACAACGGAAGGCCGCATACGACTCCAGGAAAAAAAAGCAAATACTAGAAGATTTCTTCGACAAACTAGTCTTTATAGTAAACACGCCAAACGAAGTCGATTTAGGGAAGATCATTTGTGGCGATGTCAGCAAGTTCTACAAACTGCACGAAAGCGACTTTCAATCGGATTTCATTTTGCGAAACATGTTGGACTGGTTCAAGGCAAAAGAATCAACATTCATGTCATCGCTAGACGGAATCGAAATATTAGAAAAAGGCAAGGAAAAAATGAAGTCTCTGCGCATGACGGCCGTTTCCATGGACTATCAGAAGCAGTTGAAGGCTGATTTGGAACTCAATCTTGACGCCGTTCGCGAGATGGCGGATCAATTAATTCGGCTGTTGAAGTCCTCCAATCCAATCAATCACATTTTTTCTGCGCTAGCAAAACATACTGCCGTTAAAGTGATTGCGGCGCTAAAAGAACTTCGACAGCGCATTCCGGCGTGCAGGGCCGCTGATATTAATGCAACAGCGCCGGAAGAAATGAAATATTTTCAACGAAATGATAGCTACCTAATAACGCCCTTGAGTCAATTCAAATTGAAGCGCGAAAAATTTAAAAAGGCAATCAAGTCGACACTGATTTCCCATAATCTTCTTGTTGTCGTTTGCGAAGACAGTTCTTCGACGGAAAGCGACAAATATTACGAAAAGGTGGTTAAAGATACCAGCAAGAAAGTGATTCTCATCAATGCTGGCAACTGTTGCGAAGGAACTGAGGGGATAGAAGATGACGTGAAATTCTCTGATTTGAGCTACCAGTCGAAAAAGAGATTACTTTCTAGGGAAGTGTTATTTCAAGGAGTGTTGCTGAGTGTGGGAGCTCTTATCAAAAGGAGCGATGAAAGTGTTCATGAACTAATAAAATATGGCTACCCAGAAGAAATCGTCGATTTAAATTCCATGAAGGAACTGATGATGGGAGAAATGGAGAAAGTAAAATTCCCTTCGTACAGCGGCCTAGGTTTCCATCCACCTTTGTGTATTGAAAGGCGAATGAGTTTTGATGAAACACAAGCAAAGAAATCAGGATTTAAAATACAAATGAAAGCAGATTACCGGACGATAAATCTCGAGGAAGCCAAAGTAGAATTTGAACGGAAATGGAGGATTTGGGAAGAAGTTGGAATAAGCCATGGAAATAGCTGGAAATTGAAGAAATTATTTGAAATAGGAAATAAGTCTTTGATTAGCACACAAGCCTCTAAAACTATTATCATCTCAGAAAATGACTTGATCGAAGAAGAGAACTGGAAAAAGCAGATGTTTATAATATCAGGTCTAGCTGGAACCGGAAAATCAACAGCTCTATCCTACTACTACAAGAAAATAAAAGAAGAGAAACCAGATCACTGGGTTATTAGAATGAATTTGGCTGATTATTTTAAATCTCTTCCACAATTCAATTCTAACCAGATTGAACAATTAAATGCCATACGTTTTTTAACAAGTAATTTGCCCGACGTCAAAAATAGTCATTTTGCGCAGTCACTCCTTGGTTACCGGTTGAAATCGGGAGATAGGATTGTGATTATGTTGGACGGCTTCGACGAAATTGACAGCGAACGTCAAGATAAAGTGATTGATTTAATCAAATGTATTAGATTGACGGAATGTAATGCACTCTACATTACCACCCGGTCACACTTCAATGAAAAGTTGGAAAAACAACTGCGCTATTTTTCATTCACTTTAGAAAATTTCAGTGAGGAAGACCAAATCAATTTTCTTTCCAAGTATTGGGAGGACAAATTTGAAGTGCCCGCCACTCGAAATGGCCCGCTCTGGCGTTTTGTCACCTCGCTAGTCGACCGGCTGTCAAATTCACTGAAAGACAAAGAGAGAGCTTTCATAGGGATTCCATTGCAATGTCAAATACTGGCCGAGTGTTTCGAGTCGCAACTCAGCAAGGATACCATCGAAAAAGGATTAAATGTTGATACTCTTCTTCAAGATATCGACGCTAATATGAATCTTGAAAGCCTTTACCGACGACTTATGAAGAAGAAACGAGACATTTATAGGCAGGAGAAGATACGATCAAAATCTCACAATCATCTTGTAGAAACGCACATTGATGACGACATGAAAAACCTGAAATCCTACCTGACAAAATTGGCTTTGAAGACCATTGTCTCGAAACAGGAAGATTTGGACATTTTGTTAGGAAAGAAGCGATCCTATCAGTCTGAGCAGAGGCTTACTAAAAAAAGGCAAAGAAGAAGCGATTATGGAGTTCGCTTTGGCTTACTGAATAATACGAATGAACAAGGCAAGATGCAGTTCTTGCATCGAACATACGCTGAGTATCTAATGGCCAAGTATTTATACCGAGGTTTCCATCTCGACGAGGAACGCCACAACAAGCTCCTAGATGAAGAATCCGTTCGACTCTTGATGGCAGGAGAAATTTTGGTGAATCCCCAGTTCAATGGCGTTCGAGTGTTTTTTGATTCTATGTTGAAAGGGATAGTTCAGAGTGAGAAATGGTGCAACATAGTGCACCGAGGACTCTCCAAAGATGTACCCACCCGACTGAAATACTTTTCCGGAGGTTTTTGCTGTCAAACTAATTTCTTGTTCCCATCCAAAAACGCTATGTGCGTCGCCGTGAAGCAAGAGAATGCAACCATCTATCAATTTTTGAACGATTGCTTCGATTTACTAGTGGATAAAGCGGAAGTTCAACAGATGATGAAATCTCTATTAGCTACTCGTACTGAATTATTCAAATACCTTTACATGCAAAGCAGTGACGAATTTCAGCGATACATTAACTATTTTGATGATACGGACGAAAACGATCTCAAAAATATCTTGTTCAGCCTGTGTGAATGCCTGCCTCCTCACGAAATGAATTATTTCTATTGGAATCGAGATGAGCAGAGAAAAATCGTCATCATTTGGCTGGAATTAATGATGAAGCATCGAGAATTTTTGAAACACCGAGTTATTCTTCTGGACAAAAATAAAATGTATCAAACGAAAATATTGCAATTCCGTTGGGTTTTTATAGTTCGGTTCTTTATTGTTAACAATTACTACGATGGCCAATTAAAACTGTTCTTAGAACTTCTATCATATCTATACAATGATTGCTCTCTTTTGGACGTATTAGAGAGCGTGTTAAGAGCACCTGAAAATGACCATTTGAAGGGTCAAATCGGAAAAACATTGGCCATATTGCGAGACCTTGGGAGAGATGATGTACTAATTAAACTTTCGCGTCCAGTCCTCATGTTGGACCCCCAAGCCATCCAAAATATTTATCCACTCTGTCTGCCAGCAAAAGTGGAAGAACATTTATTGAACGAAGAAATGTGGTGGTGGTTGCCGCAGCAGAACCCGAATGTCGACGTGTATTCTAATATGATAAGCCCTTTGCACCAAGCAGTATTTCAGGGTAACGCCGAGACTCTCGGACGTCTATTGGAAATTGTGCGCAAGAACTTTTCTCCCGTCAGTGAAAATCCAAGAGATAGACATAGAGAAACGGCCATCAAGGTGGTTAATCACATAATTCGACACGATGGAAAGTTTTTTTCGCCATTTTATTTAGCAGCAGCTTGTGGTCACGAGGAAGTGTGTCTTCAGATTCTTTCCTTCATAAAAGATGTTCTACGAGATGAAATATTCAACCAAGACTCGATTGCGGTAAAAGTATCCCTACAAAGTGCTTTGCTGGATACTATCAGTTACAAAAATCTTGAAACTTTTCAACACATTTTGAAAGCTATACAACGAAGCATGGGGCAGTATAATTTGATTGAACTTCTTAAATCGAAGTTAACAACAGGAAATCATGATATCGAATTTAACAATAGGCCTACCCCCTCCAGTTCCATATTTACTACATGCCATTCTAGGTCTTTCCTGGAACAAATAATTCAAGTGGTTGTCCAAGAAAGTAGTACAGGATACGACGATTTGAATGATTTAGTTTTCCAAGACGAGAAAGCCATAGAATTGATTGACATATTCGATGCCGACACTCTTCAAAAGATGTTTAAGGCAAAGGGTTTGGATGCTTGGATCAAACGCCTTTTCGATGACGTCAACATTACCAAAGGATTTGAAGCGATGGAAGCTTGTCTTCTTGAAAAAATAAATAAAGATCAAATCTTAGAATTCATTAAGACAATTACTACGACGAATTTGACAAATAATACAAGTGCAAACGACGGCAACAGTTACTGGGCTAAATATATTATAAATGCCAATGACCGCCTCATAATAATTGATAAACTAATGGAAATCCTTTCAAGTAAACTGGACACAAATACCATAAAAGAGCTTGCACTCCATGACGATGGCAAAACCATCACTCGAGCTGTGCTCAAAAATAAAAAATCAACCGTTGATTCCCTGCTACTTCATTTGCCGAAAGCTGACCAAGATGAAATTGGCCAACGTGTGGTAGAGTCCGCATCTCACGTAATGAAGGAAGCTTTAAATTCTTTCGAGCATAAACTGACTTCATTCCGTGATTTCAGTTTGATTTTAATCTTTGTTATCAATCACGCGAATAGCAATCAGCTATCGAAATTTTTTCAAGACATAGTGTCCTTGCATCAGACTGAAGGAGAAAAACTCAGATCTAGTATTTGGGGTCATTTCATCGAAGAGAATAATAACGAAGAAAATGTCGATAAGTTCATGAAATGCGTGTCAGAGAAGCTGGGAGACACTTTCGTAAAAGACCTTGTCATTCACAACGACGATCATGGCGCTGTTCTATTTCGCGCTGAGTTGAAGGGAAAAATTCGATTGGTTGACTTTTTGTTGTGCCATTTATCAAAAGAAGGGAGAGATGAAGTTGACCAGTACTTAGCTAAACACGGACCAGATCTAATTCAAGATATTTTTTTCTCTCCGACTCCTTCTTATTGGGAAATGCTTGACAATTACAGCGGGATAAATATCTTAATTTTCTTTGTTTCCTATGGTAACAGCGTTCAACTTGCTGCCTTCGTGAAAGTCCTCACGTCTGTCATCTTTGAAATTAATGAGAAAAAACGTAGCATTTGGAACCATCTTCCTGATCTCTGTTTAACAAAGCAAGATGAAATACACAGATTATTCCAATGCATTTCAGAAAAACTGGGCGAAAACATTTTAAAAGACTTGGTGCTCAGTGACAACGGTCTAGTCGTTGTACGATTAGCATTATTATGGAAGCATAAACATTACGTCTTGGAAGGTTTATTAGACTGTTTTTCAGAAGAGAACAAAACAGAAGTTGGGAAACATTTAGCAAAACATCTACCTGAAATATTTCACGAAACTCTGGTCGATCTTGGACCGCTTCACAAGTTGCGTTGGTTGAATATCTTGCATCTCGTGGAATACACGGACAGTAGTCAACTGTTGAAGTTTATAGACGTCGCTACATCCGTATATAATTTACTCGGGAAACAATGCAGCATTTTCCGTAACTTCTTCAACCACAACAGAAACTATTATCTTCCACGAAGATTAGAACTAATAAATAGATTCATGGAATGTGTGTCCAAGAAATTGGAGCTGATAGATGAAAAAGCCGTAAAAAAGTTGGTGTATCATGATGAGGGTGACGGTGTTGTCATATTGCGTGCTGCGGAAAAAGGAGAGAAGCTGATCGAGAAAATTGTCGCCCATTTGAACGAAGAAGATCGAGAGGAAGTTCACCGCTTTTTGGTTTCTGCCCATACTTTTTAGTTTCCGTTAATTTCCATCAAAAGTGTTTTATGATGTAGCCCCTATAATTGTTCTTATTTTTCTTTTTCCGTTCAAAATCTAATTTTGGGTTGCTTTGGTTTAATATACGGTCGAGTATACGGTTTGATATAGTATACAGCTATATAGGCACTTGACTAGGCATATATACACTTCTCCGTTTGAATATATTTTACTTGAATTTGGGCTTGAAATGAAAATTAGGTAATGATGAGCCGCGAATGACGTAGGGGAAAGGGGGGCGATCTGGCGTTCGGGTCGGTTGGCTCAATTGATTTCTTGATGGGTTAGAATTTCATAAAAATATCAAAAAAATCAGGAGATTTAGAGAGAGATGTATAGAGATGTATGAGAGAGAGAGATGTAGATGTTAGTAATGCGCATCTTACATCAAAATTTCATGGTATTATGTCAAACGGTTTAGGAATGACAACTAAAATAAATTTTTCGTCTTAAAATTGGATCTTTTTGAGTTTTTCTCTCAGCCATTTTTGATGGGCGGTGCTTAATTTCTGATCAATTTGTAGACGACGCTCACCAAAATCACCCTTTTCGTATTTCCCCTTAAGGCCCTAAGGGCGAAAGAGGGTTGTATTCAGCCGTAGGCAGTACGAAAAGGGTGATTTTGGTGAGCGTCGTCTACAAATTGATCAGAAATTAAGCACCGCCCATCAAAAATGGCTGAGACCCCGTTTTGAAATGGGAGGCGCTTATTCGAACTTTGAACTAGAAAAACACACACTTCGATTGATTTAAAAAAAAAAATAAAAAATACCATGAGAATCAGCGTGAAAAACTGATTCTCATGAAGTATGTTTAAAACAAATCGAAATTTCATGCAACGACCCTATTGGTCCGCCCGAACCCCAAAGGGTTATTTAATGGATGTATATATTAAATTGTTTCGCAGGTTTTATTTTTAAAAATTCCGCAAGAGAATTTTCCTTTAACTGGTTATGCATTTATGTAGGTCCTTCCTATATAGGTCCTCCATGGCAAATGGAACACCGGGTTTGTCCATCGCGGGAAATGTATTTTTATTCTTCAGCACTCCTTATTTGGCATAAATAAACAACGGACGACTTTATTAATTGATAGCGCTATATAGGAATAATTGTGGGCGTTGTGGGCGTGAAAAAATTATTTGAAAAAGTGAAAAAGCATTCTCTTATCCTCGAAATTACTGGGATCAAATCTGATATGAGACAGTAAAAGTTATAGCAGTCCCATCAGCTCCGTTCTAATATCGAAATTGTTGGCAACGGCGTGCAGCCTGTGGCTGTCTGTGGAAATCATTCAGTTCTGTACGACAGCTTTCATTCAAGCTGGGTGTAATCGTTGCGTATGCACTGGTACAACTATTAACTTAGTTTCGGTTATTTTTTATTGAGTTTAAGAAAAATACATGAAAGACGAATGGCGACTCACTGATAAACGCCACTATATAAGCCTTTCCCGTGTCCCTTGTCAGTGGGCCTATATTACGTAGGCCTAGCACAAACTCAACTTTAATAGATTTATCCCTGAGGGTAGTACTTGTACTACCAGAAGGCATTAAAGTAAATGCGGGTGTGTGTGTGTGTGTGTGTAGGAGGGGGGTGGGGGATGTGGGGGAGTGTACGCTGTTCTGAGCCAGGCTTCCAGAACCTTTAATTCAGAATCAGAATAAATTTATAGAAATCTAAACTACTGGATCGATTTTCTTCAAACTTTTTGTGTAAACTTACAGTAATTTATCTCAGCGTTTAGGTAAGTTTCGATTCATTTGGTAATACTAAATTTTATTTATTTTTATGCGGATTTAGTCGATAGCTTTTTCTAACTTAGGACCACCACAACATCATTATTAGTTGCCTGTTGACAGTCTGTGGCTCTCTGCTGTGTCTGTCTGTTTACCAGAGGTGTGCGTCGTTTAAACGTTCTAAACCGGTTAAAACATTTAAGATGTTGAAGGTGAAATAATATTTGACACTTTCAGTATTAAGAAAACAACAAATTATAGTGCACACAAAGCCTTTCGGTATTTGCTGAAAGAAGAGGATCCTCCAAAATATGAGAGAGCCCTTACACTGCTTGAAGAAATCAAAGAAGTAGGTTACTCTGTTTTAACATACATTTTACTTCTTGCCATAAAAGTTCTAATGCTGAATACTTATTATAATTAAGTGGCTGCTGTCCTTATTAATACCCCAGACATCAGACCAAAACTCTACAAAAAATCAAGGATAAGTTAGGCACAGATCTGATAAGGCCACAAATTGAAGCGGAAACACAAGATTTGCATGTATGTAGGTCTTTGTTAATTTGTCTTTTAATGTGGCCATTTTGAATGTGATGTTATTTTAATTCATTTTGCAGAGTTATTCACAGTATGGCAAGACTATGTGGTGATGGGATACAGTATCACTGCCTGTAGTGTAGAATATGAACGAAGTAAATTTGAAGATTATCTCAAGATACCTCCTGGTAGAAAATTAATTGTTTTCGTTAAAGAGACTTAAAAGCGCATTATTTTTTATTCTGTATTATTCTAGATGGATTCCGACATACCCAAGAGTGGTTGCATTGCAATCGAAAAGAAACTTCGCAGCACTCAACCAGTTCCTCCAACGCTATCACCTCGGTCGATCGATCCGCAAACGGGCGAATGGAAGTTGGTTGTGCCAATGTCCAAGCGGTGATGCGGTAAGATTCAAAACAAATTCCATACATGTTTCCTGAGACCTTTTATGTCTGTTTTTTTCTTTAGACGTTGGTGTTGCTGTTCTTAGCGACGTATTGCTTTATGCCGTTGATGGCCATGACGGTCAGCCGTATATCTAAATAGCAAAGAACACTATGATCCTTAAACCAACTTGGTCGTCTGAGGTAGCGCCCACATGCCGCACGTGTGTCGGTGTAGCTCTATGGTTATCTGTATGACGTTGGTGGCCAGGATGGCGTCAGTTGTCTTAACTATGTTGAACGCTACGACCCAAAAGAAAACAAATGGAGTGAAGTCGCCTCTATGAACACTTGCCGATTAGTTGTAGCTGTTGCCGTCCTGGGTGGATACTTGTATGCTGTGAGTGGGTCAGATGACCAGATTCCTCTTAACACTAGTAGCTAATCTCTTCTCTTGATTTTCCTGTCGACAATGCTATTATTAAAATTTATTCATTTCAAGTGGAAAAATACGATCCACGTCAGAACAAATGAACTTTGATTGCTCCAATGTCGAAAAGAAAAGAGCAGTTGGGTTGCGCCGTGTATAATAACTGAATCTATTCCGTAGGTGGACGAGACGACGCCACTGAACTCTGGTCAGCTGAGAGCTACAATCCTAACACCAACACATGCCAGTCCCATATTGGCAATGAGCTCAAGAAGGAGTGGCGTAAGTTGCATTTGATTTTTCCCTTCAATGAAGTGAATTGAAGCTTTACTAATATAATATTGTCGGACTTTCTGTAGGTCGGACTTGCCGTGGCAATGGAAAGCTATACGCAGTAGATCGATTGAAGTCTACGATCCGGAGCAGAATCAATGGCGACTGTGTGTCACCATGAATAATCGGTGGCTCGGCGGTGGTGTGGTACTTGTCAAATGCCTCAACACGAAACTCGCTTGAGGTAACAAGAGCCGCAATCTGACTTGAAAATTGTTGTTGGGACTAACACACACACACTTCATCCTGTCATGGATTATAATCGAAATTTTGTATACGTTTTTTCTTTCTCGTCCTACATGAAATTATTGAAGCGCCTTGCGGAGCTTAGCAAAGGAATGGTACCTTTTTTTGTTTGTTTGTGTGTTTATTTTTCATTTTACAATTTCGTTGAAGATTCTCAATCAAGACTTTTCCTGTTAGTTCTTGTTCAGAATCAGAATAAATTTATAGACAACTAAACTACTGCATCGATTTTCTTCAAAATTTTTGTTTTGTTTAAAACTTGGTTTTTAAGGAATTTATTGGTTGTTTGCAACGCCATACATATATTACGGATAATTAGGATGTACCAAAAAAACCCGAGGGCGAACCTGGCCAGGGTCTTGTAGCAGTTAAACTCATATAGCTATCAGTAGCTATGAAATATTAACCAACCACCACAAGTTCGATATTAAAAAAGGCAAAAGTTTTTGAGAGTTTCGCCAAATTGTATTGAGTCAATAAGAAGCGCATATCATAGGAATGCAACACGTCATCGACCGTTCATAGAGGTCTTATAGGTATATCCCTGTATACCAACAACAGAATTTGGGTAGATGTTATGGGTTTTGAGATGAACAACAAACGTTATCGAACATTATAAGAATCCAAAAATGATCAAGGCAAAAAATCCCCCAAAATTAGGATCGTATACGTTAGGATTTTCGAATAACTGGCTGGCAACAGTTCCCTGCTGACCACCTCCTCCGCCTTATTGAAACTTGGATCACCATAACGTTCCGAAGCCCGAAAAACCGTAGCCCTCGTCATGTTGTGCGGCCACATCTAAATCGGAAGAGTCATCGACGACGACTGATTCCGGAACGGCGATTGCTGCTGCTTGGATTTCTTCAATAGAGCGGCGCTTGCGTCCCCAATCACCGCCACCGTCCCCAATGGTCCGCCTCCGTTATGACCACCTCCGCCGTGGTGACTGCTTCCGCCGTGGTTACCGCCTCCGTTGTAGTGACCACCTCCGCCGTAGTGACCACTTCCGCTGTGGTGACTGCTTCCGCCATGATGACCTCCATGGCCTCCATCGTTTGTCCCATGATGATCTGCGGCCACGTCTAAATCAGCAGAGGCATCGACGACGGATTCCGCAACGGCGATTGCTGCTTGGATTTCTTCAATAGAGCGGCGTTTGCGTCCATATTCCCCGCCTCCGTAATGTCCGCCTCCGCCGTGGTTACTACCTCCGCCGTGGTGACTGCTGCCTCCGCCGTGGTGACCGCCTCCGCCTCCGCCGTGGTGACCGCCTCCGCCTCCGCCGTGGTGACCGCCTCCGCCGTGGTGACTGCTTCCGCCATGGTGACCTCCATGGCCTCCGCCGTGGCTCTCATGATGATCTGCGGCCGCATCTAAATCGGCGACAATTGGCCTTAAGATTTGGGCGGCGGCCAGCGCTGTCCAGCACGCTAATATAATCTGTTGATTCAAAGAGAGAAAACAACAATATTCAATAACCAAAATTTCAAACTATATGAGTTCTGAAGCCATCACATAATAATTAGAACCGTTCAAATGTTGGCTGCTGATATGCTCTCTTTCAAAAGTCATAATCAAAAGCTTACCACGACTTTCATGATGACTCGGTTTTCAGCTGTTATGCTGATCTTCTTATGTTGCTGTGAATATTGGGATGATGCATGAGACTGATGGTGTTGTGTCTCTTGTTCCGCTTCTTTTATACCAAATTAGCTACGCCCTCCGTGCATGCCGAGTATTATGCTCCATCCCTGCAGCAAGTGCAAGAAGTCAGCAAGAGCTGCAAAAAAGTCATTTAGAAAGTCGAAGGAAACAAGGTGATGGTTTGATGGGGAGAAAATAAGAAAGGCAAAAGAAGAAGAGGTGTATCTCCCCCTCAATCCGGATTGATCGGCGGATATATGCAAATTTTTTTGTGCGTGTGGAGCCCGACTCGTTCTGGAAAATGAAATCGTTGACTATGAGGCCTCTAGCTGAGCTAGTATACAAGGCTTTTAAACAACAGCGCTTTCACCAGGTTTTCCAGGGTTTTCCCCACTTTTTCCAGCAGTCATATTTTCGCATCGCTGTATGTCATACTCGGGCGGGGACACGCATATGAACTCATTGATTTTAACGCTTTAAAAAACTTACAAGTTCATTTTTTTTATTTGAACATGTCTAATTATAGTCTTTCAAAAACTCTTTTTCAGTTTATTGCGATCTGGGAAGCCCATGAGATCGTTTCCATACGGTTGGCAACACGGAAAAACCCACGAACTAGAAATACTGACTGGTCAGGCTAAAATAGGACAACAAAAATAATGGTGAAAATGATATCAATTCAGTCGAATTCGATCCGCCTTAAGTTGCAGCTTATTCGTTATTTCGCAGCACGAAACGGCTTCCACAAAGTATATCCGAGGGCGGAGCTCAACGTCGGAGGCTCTCTCTCTAGTGTCGACAACCACGCTATAATTTAACTTAAATGAATCACGGACAAACGGAACAGCATGCAGAAATCATTAATGAAATGTTTAACGCTAATTCAGTCTAATTCATACAACATCGCAATATTTGCATGCTGGCCTCAGCTGAACATATGGGGCTTCCAAGTTGGAAAATTGTTGTCGTCAATCCCGTACGCGACGGTTAGCTTGTCCAAAAAAATAAACTTGTAACAAGGTTGCGCGGTACTAGGTTAAAGCTCCACAAGTATGAAAAAACCTTGCGGAAAGTTTAACTCGATTCTGATAAAACAGGGAGACGGAACTCTAGCAACGCCCATACTTGCAATGCTTCGAAGTACAAAACTTGATTTTTAAAACTTAAAGCAAAGCGAGCGGCAAGCAATCCATAACTAAGTATAAGTTGGCATATTTGCTTGTCTTTTTGTAAGGTAGATGGATGCTTGATAATTAAAAAGTATGGTGTATTTTAGGTAAAATATATTTAAAAATATACTTCAAGCTAGTTCGACCGTGACTAGCATACTTTTTACTTGTCTGGTAATAGTTTAAATGGGTCATTCCTATATATATGGCTCAAAATTACTTAAAAAAATAATAATTTGATTATACTCATTCATCGCTTATTAAAAGATACAGTTTACAATAGTCTACTGTTTTGTTTCTTTTTATTTATTTGCGGTTAAGTGAAATATCCAGTTACAGACTGATCAATCGGTTAGTTGTAATCCTCAGTAGCTAATCGCTTGTTTTTCCTTTTCTTAGTCCACTTCGATGACCCAAAACTAACATTCCCTGCCATTTTAATGTTACACTTTAAAATAAATAAAAATGATCGCAGTTTGAATTTTTTCACAGCAGTACGACAGCAGACGATTGAACTAAAAAAACCGCATTAAATCTGTTAAAACAATTTTTTTTAAATTACGCTGCAAAATTATAAAAATAATAATCTGAATTTTATGTTTTATTTTTGTTTTGAAGTTATTAGTCTCTTTTTTATATATTAAAAGTTTTTTTTAACCATTTGAGGTTATTTGTAAAATTAATTCTGGCAACCCTGTTCCTGATCGGCTTTTTCCCTCCAAAACTGTTAGGCTGTCTCGTTCATCCGTCACATTTTCAATCTAGCTAGGCATCGACACGAAATTGTTCCCATAACGAAAACATATTTATTTAGTTTGCCCAAAATATGTTTGTTCTTTTTTATTTTACCGTTGGTGAACCTGGTAAAGGGACAATTAGTTCAGTTAATAAGAGTCCAATTCTGACAGACGATGAAAAGGAAGATGTGATTGCAACATTATACAAGAAATATGGGTTAGAGAAAGAACCAAACTAGTGGTCAGGTAAAATGTTTTGGATTTTTTGGTATATGAGTTAGTTCAACTTGTTATTTAACTTTATTCTGGCATTGAGCCTACTGCTATTCTATTCATGTAATATCTTAAACCTATGTTGGCAAATGTTGACGAGTGAAATCTTAAATGCTCGTTTGATTTCATGTTCTAATTTTGATTCTGTATTAATTGTGTAGGTGGCCCAAAGATTTAAATTCAGTAATCTGTGGAAGAGTTTACGATAAAACAATCTTATTGATTGTTATCACAGACCTGGAGTTGCTGTGGCAATATCGAGTGAGTATAGCACAGCTTATTGGAATTAGTCTGACAAATATTTATTCTTTTTTGATCCTTACAGGTAACCAAGAAATTCCTCACCTCAGACAGCAGCTCATTCTTGATAAATCTTCAGAAAAGAAGAATGCAAATGAGCTACGTGGCACAAAACAGAAGACAAGAAGGAGTCTTGTGTATCCTGAAGGCGACAACACTCAAGAAGCATCATTTCCAGTAATAGCTAAGAAAAGCAAACCCAACCCTGCAGAAAACAACTTGTTGAAGTAAACATTTGTCTTTAATTCTTCTCAGATCTTAATGACAACATGAATAGAAGACCGGAAGCATTACCTCCTACACTCTCAGTTTTTTGGGGGTATTCGAGGGTATTCGAACTAGTAGCGTTTTGGTTTACCTACTAATAGTATAGGGGGGTATTCTATTAGTAGCATACCTGTTCTAGAATAGGGGTTCGAATATCCCCCGAATACCCCCTATTCCATGCCTATTCTAAGAGTTTTGCTGAGTGGGGTAAGATCAGAAAAAATGTGTGGAGCGTCCGGGTATTGAACTCGGGTATCCCGCATTCCAATCCGAGCTTCTTCCATACGGCTATTCTAAGTGTATCAATCTTCTATATTATCGATAAAGCTATTTATACGTTTTGATACTTTTGGAGTTGGGACTTTGATGGGACGGAAAAAGTTTTAATCTGAAAATTAAAAAATGTGTGCTGGGAGGCAACTCGATACACCGACGCCGGTGTGCAAATGAAACATTCGCCCACCCAGGTATTCTATTCGAATATGGGGTAAGGTATTCGAGTCTTCGAATACTGGGGTATTCGAGTCTTCGAATACTGGGGTATTCGAAGGGTAATCGAATCGCATAAGGGTTCTACTATGGGTATTCGATGCTTTCGAATAGGGGTTGAACCTATTCTAGACCTATTCTAAGCAAGGGTATTCGAAGCTGGAATATCCGTCGTAGAGGGTTAGAATATCCCCTGAAAACTGAGAGTGTAGGGGGCCTACTGAATCTCAATCTGCGAGTTCTTCTCAATCTTCTGCTAAGCTGATGGTAATTGACGGCTTAATATTATCTTTTAACTTATTTTGACCAATATTTGTATAGGTTCCATTCGATGGTGACATTATGATCGAGTACAATACTCTCCGAGATGCAATTTGTTACGGGAGAGAAGCTCAATCGAAGGATTCGCTCAATGCAATGGTGGGAACTTTAATTGACTAATTTATCCTGCCCCAAGAGCAAGATGAATACTCTCTTAGTGGTCGTGCATGCCGTTCAATCCCGAACAGTAAGCCAAAGAAGCCGTTCCCGGCCTCTATCATCGATGCTATGACCAGAAACATCTTTTTTTATTAGTTATTGTTGTTATTCTATTGAATAGCTTTTTGAATTCAACTTACTTAATTTTCACTTTTCTTAGATTTCATTCTTCCGAGGCGGAAGGCATGGCACAACAATGATCTACCCAAAGAACTTAAGTTAAGGCCGCCATTACCGCAAAGCTTGTGAATAGCCACTCAAAAACCAACAAGAAGAATTTAAAAGGCAGCATCAAAACCTTGAAGATGACATATTTGGCGGTGGAGCTATTAAAAACAACGGAATGTTTGATAACAACCAGCAAACAGAACAAAATGAAACAGCCTAAGTTTATTGTAAGCGTACATTTTACGTGTCCTGCCATTTTGTGCTCTTGATTGATTGTCACTTGTTTCAATTCCTCTCATGCCGTGGGAAATGTTTTTATGGTTTCTTAAACGTACGTAAGTCTATTTTCCACTAGTTGTTCATACTTGTGTGAATTTAACCTTACTGCCTTAATTTCCTGCCCTTGATTCTGTTTTTAAAGCCAAGTTTCTTAATTTACGTATTTCCCAGACGTGTTGTGAATTTTCCCTTAACGCCTTAATTTTTCCCCTTGATTCTGTTTTTAAAGCCACGGAACAATCTAGAGTGACATCAATACAATTCATTGTGTCTACAAATCTTGAGTTAAATTAAAATCAAAGTATTTTTAATTAAGTTAATTATATAGGCTAGATTAATACAAGCAACGGCTTGGTTGTGGAATACGATCGTGCAAATATAAGCTTTACGAATTGATTTTACACTATAGGCTAGCTTACTGGACGTAAGCAAAAATTATAGTTACGCAAATAAAGCTAAAAGCTATTTTGCAATAGCCAAGCTTGCATCTCGGTTAAAATCCCTTACATTGCATCGGAGCAAATCTAACTTGCCTCCTGGAAGCTTACACTATTATGGGAGCCTGCTCTCCGAAGCTTGCGCTAAGCTTCTACCTAGCTCACCATACCGTACGGGATAACAGAGTTATTTTTTCTTCTTTTAATTTTGCAATTTAACTTACATTCAACAATTCACTATCAAACAAGACATCAAGGATTTTGCATCTATAATGCCCACGCTTTTTGTAATTTTATGGGAAAATCCAGTGCTGGTGATTTCATTGCACAACCTTTCTAATTCAGCGATTTCTAGAATTTCTGGAAATTCCCTGACCCTAAGAAAAAACCAGAATTTCAATTTAAAGCAATGTTCTCATTTTAATTATAGGAACTTGTTTTATTGCGTATGATGATATGCATGTGATATATAGGCCTATACGAAAACTGCGCATTCGGCCACTTGAACTGCAATATTATATAAGCCTTCAGAAATTTCAGAATTATTATGCCTATATATTTCTTTTTAATTTTAGACGAGTTTTTCTCGACATTTTTCTGTTTCTGCATGTTTTTCTACGACTATATAAGCGACATTTTTTTAATGCAAATCAAATTTCTTTAAACCTGTTGGTGAAATAAAAATACTCAAACAACCAGATTCGTATCACCAACACCATATATAGTGTCGAAATCGTTTAATTGAACCCAAACGAGCATTTGGATGCCACACTCAATTTGTATTTCCTCTTTTTCTATTCTGGGTCGGTCCTCCTCTGTGTCCCCCGCCATGGCAATTCGCGGCAGACGCCGCGAATCTATTAGCGAATATTATTAGCGAATCTATTAGCCATAAGCCATCTTTAAAAATCGATAGGAAAAATTAAAAATAAAATTGGCAGTAGGAAATCAGCTACCTTCGCTGCGGTAACCGCGGTAACAAGGAAGGGCTGTTTAATAATTTAAAAAAATATATATATGGTAACAAAGAATGTGACCTGCCAGAATGACGTTGAGGTTTTGATGAGAATAAATTCATATCTGTATTTGCTTTCGCTTCTTCTTTTTTTTATTAGACCTTCCATGCCCTCATCCTTATCAAAATAGCAAAATCAAGATACACATTTTTCATCGAATGCCGAATACGGGAATTGAACCTTAAACGTCAGCGTGTCAATTCAAGCCTTTACCCGAGCCTTTACCAATGAGCAACTAGTTAATTCCAAGGAAAAAAATATTCCTATATACTCTAAGCCAATACTGTTTTAGGATATGATCTACTTCCGGAAATAATAAGGACCGGATATGCGGCCATGATGGTATAATGGATATAGCATCTAGCGTTGTATGAAATTGTCCCGTGTTCGATTCCCACTTCCACCACATTGCCCTCCATTGTTGTCCCTCATATCGCCCTGTATAATATAACTATGCATGTAATAACCCTAACTACTTAACCCTAACTCTCAACGACTAATACTTACTTCCAATAACTAACACTTACTACTTAACCCAAATTCTAAACGATTAACACTACACTAACTCTCAACGACTAATACTAACAATAACTGAATCACTAACTAAAGGCTACTAACAATTGATATGCGCGGCATATCATAAAAAACATGAGATAAATTCGTTGGGGCAAGTCAGATCGATTATCATTGTAAGACGTGGGACAATCTTGTACGCCGCAGTACTCGAATGTTGTTACTGCTGTAATAGACCGGTATGAGAGATGACGAACCCTGAACGACAAAACCTTTTTTTTTTTTTGAACGACGACATTAATGAAACCTTTAACTAACTCGGCAGAGGAGATGCGCTGAGAGGTTTATTAATGATGATAACGACGCTTAAGGCTGGCGTTGTCCCATTACATCAATTTCTCCAGTTTTCATTATATAATATCTCATCTGGCTGTCATCTGTAATAGAAAATAAGAAGTAGGGAAAAATCGCTACAAAAGCACTGCACGAGAGCCAGAGAATAAAACTCCGGCCGTGTATAAGAATGTATCTAGAGGAAAAGAGGAACAGGATAGATATCTCGAACACTTCCCCTATGTAGATATTCTCTTTTGGCTGTTTGGGGGAGAGATAAGGAGGCCTACATATACCTGTGGGCCGTCCAAATCGACGTCGATTTGTCCAGTTTCTTCAACGGCTGCGGCAAAGGCCACCATAAACACGCTAGTGCGCGCGATCTGATCGGATTTTGCTGGGCAGAGAGACAAAAAGCAGAAACAAAATTAAATTTCTGAAATAGTTATCATCACAAAGAATGCATTTATAACAGTAATCGAGAAAAATTATTTGGGTTTACCATAATTTTCATGACTGCTGATTCTTATAGAACTTGCTGAGTAGCTCAAGTGATTGGTGCTGCCGATGGAAGGTTTACCCTTGTCTTATACAGATTCATCTTCACCGCTATGCTGATGGCGTTCAATTATATAAAAAAAGTAACTTGATGCCATCACAACCTTAAGGATATGGCCTGGATATTGGCCCCCGACAATTTCGAAAAACGAACGAAAGTTCGACAAACTTGAAAAAAACAGATCCACTTAGTTCTTAAAAAAGGGCCTCCTAAGCAAGATTCCCTTTGATTTTGTAATAGGGTGGACAGAAAAATATTCGACTCAAAACAAAATCGAGGAAGAATATGAAAACCCATTAAGTGCGGTACTATCATTATTCGGATAGTAATGTTGGATTACTATAGTAATAAATTACCGATGAAGATGGCCTGAAGATGGCCGGACTATTCAACACGGATGTCGTAAACTCGTAATGAACTAATGACGTGTGCAATAATCAAGGTTCAAATTCGTCCTCAAAATGGAGCTCAAACGCGGCACGACATTACCAGCGAACCAAGCGGATGAAAACCACAACTAGTTTTTTGCGTCAGAATAATGGTCAGATTGGTTTTACGCAGATTTATTACGTATATCTAGCTCACTGTTCTGTGACTGACTGTCTGCTAGGATCTGATAGTCATTGTCAATGCTGGTCAATGTGTTGCCGTCACGATTTGACAGTTTGGGCCCAATTTTTGACGTTTTGACACTCACGCCCGGGCCTGCTCATCGAACGTCATCGATCAACTGGGGTCCTAATCCAAGTAAGTATTATGAATTATGGTACTACTTAAATACTTTTAAAGCAATAAGCATTTTCAAATGAAATTCTGTGATGAAACCAACTAAATGACAACAATCCATAACAGCCAATCAACAAAGCAGCATGAAAGTTGGTCAACCCATTGTTCAAGTTCTACGAAGACAGAGCCTTAAGCCTACACATTTGCCCCAGCAGCTGTTGATCTCACTCCCAACAAAAGAAGGTGGTGTTTTGAAAGAAATCAAACAGGTGGGAACTGGCAAGGAGCAGCTCAGTCCAGTCAGTCCACACAGGCTTTTTGACGAATGGCATGAAGCTTGATTTTCTGAAGGTACTTTTAATGGAATGTGATGAATGTGTGGTTGTTTTTTTATTGACATTTTAAAATGTAATTCTCTACAGGTAGTGTAAAAAAGACATTCAAGACCTTACTGGAGTAAATACCATTGAAGTGTGCAGTCTTGTCTTGTTAATCCAGTTATGCTTTCGGTGAAAATGGAAGTCCACCTAAAAATTCCTCTTAAATGCCACATTGCTGATGTTTGAGGTATGGTTGGATCCACACTGTTCATTTTAATATAAATTCTGTAATTCATATTTGTCTTTAGGTTGGAAGATAGAAAATCTCACCAAAGCATGGAGGAGCATGATGGAGGAATTATAAATCAAACCTTAAAGTTATTCAAATCCTATAATGAAAAGGTGCTTGTTGCTGAAGGTATGCTTCCTTGACTGAAGTATTTAAAGTGAAAATTAAATTATAGTTTCCTTTTTCTTCCTTTTAATTGTTCTAGTTTCACTGGTCGGTCGACACGGTGACACGGTATTTGATCAACTTGAGTTAAGCTTCAACCTTGGAGAAGATTTAGAACACAACATTCCCGACGGTGTTGAATAGGCTCTGTTGAAATTCAAGAAGCAAGAGAAGTTGACACCTACATACGGTTTCGGCTCTGCCGGTAACGAGAAACAAGGTGTTTTACCCAACGTCAACTTCGAATACGAGGTTGAAATCAAGAGCTTTGAAAAGGCCAAAGAGAGCTGGAGCATGGACGCCGAAGAAAAAGCTGGAACAGGCTAAACTCTGCAAAGAAAAAGGAGCCAATCATTTTAAAACTGCCAAATACGCTCTGGCTAACAAACAGTAGGCCTACTCCAAGATTGTCACCCTCCTCGAGTTGGAAAAATGTAAGTTTTGCTTTTCGCAATAATTTGATTTCATTTTGCAAAAAAATTAAACTTTTCTTTTCTATTTCAGCTCTTAAAGACGAGAAAGCTACTGAGCGGGAACAGCTCATGCTGGCAGCATACCTCAATCAGGCCATGTGCTGTTTAAAGTTAAATGATTTCTGTGCAACTCGTGATCATTGCCACAAGGCGCTCGAGATGGACCCGAAAAATGAAAAGGGTTTATTCCGCATGGGCCAGGTAACGTACAAGTTGACCAGCAATTTGATTTGATTATTTACTCACAGATTTTGTCTCGCCATAGGCACTTTTGGGCATCCACGAGCCGGAAGAAGCCAAGAAACATTTGGCGATTCTCCAATTTGATTCGAACAACAAGGCGGCCGCCAATCAAGTGGTAATCTGCAACGCCAAGATTCGCGAGCAACGCGAAAAGGACAAGAAATTGTACTCTAGCATTTTCAACAAGATGGCCGAAAACGATCGACAGGTAAGCGAAAAGAATGGAGGCAAATGGCTTTACGGTTGGTGGGACGAATCGACGAAGGGTGTCCAGCTGGACGTTGATCTGGCTCAAATTGAACGAGATAAACAAGAAGCTGTGGAACAGTTGAAGGCTGAACGTAGGAAGAACCAAGCAGATTTCTTCAAGCGTTACGGTGGCAGAAAACCCAACATTGTGTCAGTCAACGGGAAGCCGCTAAATTTGAATGAAGATGAGGGTGAAGAAGATCATGACAAAAGCTCTTCGGACCACCAAAATGCGGAGTCGACAGAAACACCATCAGAGCCATCAAATGAGCCATCCAACGATCTTCGTAAATGTTTTGGCGACTCTTTTCTGCACGATTTCGATTGCGGAATGAAAACACCTACCCTCCCGTCAAATGCGAATTCTTTCTAACTTTACACGAAAGATTTATACTAACCGAATGAATTTCGTTTGTTATTTTTATGTTGATGGCCGCCACTAACTGGGTTTTTGTTTTTTTTAATTTATTCTATATGCAGAAAGCCTTGCGGAACAAGGCGATGGAAAGGCCGGAACCAACGCAGTGGGACAATGAAGACTCGGAGAACACGACCGCCGTTGAATTGAAAGATCCTTTGGACTCAGTGCTATGTACAGAGTCGGAAGACTTCGAAGGGTCGGATGAAAACTATTAAATCTTGATTATCGTCATTGTGATTCTCGACCCATTTTTTTTTTAAATTTAATTACCGAGAATTGATTGTGTTTTTCTTTCATGCCTGTTCTCTCTGTTGTTATAACATAATAACTTCTAAACCAAAACAGTACTAAGGACATATTCAATTGATTGTGTAATTATCGACTGCCATCAATCGTAAAACATCTCATCTTTATCACATAGAAATGGTGGATTTGACGGTTAAATTTAATAAATAAAAATGCCACGAGAAATTTATCAACTGCTGTTGTGGCTTTACCCGGCTTTACCCTCGTTTGAACTTTATTTTCCGTTATTTCCTAAGTATTGCTTGACCTCCCTTTTTGTATGCTGCATTTATGACCTTCCTAGAACTTTCAATATTTTTGGTACACGTAGAATTTCAATTCCCTTGGCGGAAATAAACTTAGTTGACCTGGTTGATTTCCTTTAAATAGATGGTCAGTTTCCGATCGCAGGCAGTTGCATTTAAGGACGCGAGGGGATCAGTCGCATTTACAGAGCTTTGGAAAGTTACACAAATTTTGCAGAGGCAAAAGTCATGCGACTTATCGACCAATGCGCACCGTAGCGGGGGTTGGCGGTACTTTACTGCCAGTTTTGTCTGAGAGATACGCGTCGACAGAGATACTCGTTTGACGTTTTTGATTGGTTTGCTAGTCACGTGTTCTGGTAGACCTATTAAAAACGCCAAAACTCTGTCAAACAAAACTTACAGCAAAGTAACGCCATTCCTCGCTACGGTGTGCATTAGTCGATAAGTCGCACGACTTTTGCCTCTGCTGAATCATTTAAACTTTCCTAGGCTCTAAACAGAGACGAAAACAGTCTTCTCGTTGTGCCTAGCTTAAGCCAACGTTATAACAACGAACAACAAGCCGACACACAACTAGATGTCATTGCACTCAACCTCAGCCATATCTCGTCACCCTTATTGCCTCTAGCTGTAATCGTGCGTAAGAACTCATCCGACTCTAACCCCTACCGGTTGAAAACAGTAGACATTAGTCGAACCTTTCAACTGGGAGAGTGGAAGAAGGGTGAGTCCTTTATACGGTTGCAGCGATGGGATATCGTGTGGTCGATGAAATAAAGGATAATCTAACGTTGGATAACTCCCGTGATGGAATTGGCTTGTCGACGTTGGTATGGCAGTTCCACACCGAGCACAACCCTCCTTCCCACAACATGATGAATGTCGAAAGATTCTTGTGCAATGTTAGGTCCGACGCTATTGGGACACAACATTGATAACGATGTAAATTACTAAGCAGATAGACCGAGTGGCTTCTACACTCAACACAAACGCAAGACTTCTCTAGCATGAAACTGGCAAATACATTGCAGATTAATCAAATAAAAACAAGAAAAACCCAAGAGAATTTAAGGTGGAATACCTTTACAGGAGATGAAGCAACAAGAGGGGCTAGTTGAATGTTGTATTGTTACAGATAGATTACAGTAGTAACAGCAAGAGGAGAGTGAAACGAAAAATTTTCTTCGCCTCTGACTTGTCGTCAGATGGCGCATGTTGAAAAATCAAAAATAGAAATTCAAAGTTTAAAAAAAATTTTCTTCGCCTCTTACTTGTCGTCAGAGGCGCTTTTTTTATAAGCTCATAAATTCCTTATTTATTATTATTATTATTATTTGGCTCTTTCTTTACTCATTTTTTTTGTCGACAACAGCTCCTGGCAGAATTTTACGTATCAAATTCTAACATTCGTTAGTTTGTTTTTCCTTTTATTGTTTTTTTTTACCTAAAAAAAAAAATATGCGTTTGGGGCAATATTACAATTCAAAAAAGTCAACAAGATTGATGGGATGATGAGATTACTCCTTGGTCTGGGTGTTCGAAGGGCCCGGCTGGATTTCCGCTTCCAGATCGCTCCCGTCGGCTTCAGGACAGTCTTTGATTTCATGACGACAAGAATAACAAAGTCGCCTTTCACTACCGAATTGTGGCGCTGAATCGTTCCGTCGCGGGCGTTTCGGCTCCGGTTATGCAGCGTCACCTTCCTGTAGTTGTGGAAGTGGTGATGGAGATCGACGACGTAGCGGGTCAACATCTAGGATCTGGTCAAATATTTCTTTCGCCGTTGCCCAATTTCCCCACTCGATAGCATGGTCCAGTCGGTCCCGAAGTCGTGTGGTGTGGTTCTCCTGTACTCGGGGGTCTTGGCGGCTCAGGGCCACTTTATGGCTCTCTCCAGGTCGGATTACAATCCCCGCCGCCATTAGGTAGTTTTCGTAGAATTCCCGGATGTATGGTTGCCGGCAGGCTTCATCCGACAACTCAATCGGGATCTGTATCGTTATCTCCCGGTTCCTCAAAGTTCGAAGCCGTGACGACTGGGCCTTAACCTCTTGAAACTTGGGGATATTTACGCGGCCGTCGGGAATGAAAAGGCTCCCGTCGAACTCTGAAAGGCCGGCCTCCTTATGAGCCGTCCATTCTTTCGCGTACTGGATGGTCCAAGCGATCGGTGCAACTCCCGAGAAGTCGCTGGCACGCGCTTCCCAGAAGTGGCAACGGTCGCAGATGAAGATATTTTTCGTCCTTCGTCCTCGTCGTCCTCTCCCTCTTCAGAAGAGGGTTGCGAACCGTCTACTTGAATGGCGTCAGTTTGTTGGGGCAATATTTGTCGTCTTTGAAATTGTTTAACGATAATTTACTAAAAATTGACCCTATACTTCTCAAAAAGCCTGGTGTTCCTAATTTCTCCTTAGGAGTGTCGATAGTTACTCCTTCCATTCGGTCATCAACCTTTTCTGATTGTTTGGTTAAAATCATTAACCAGATTTAAAAAGTGTACTCATAAAAATTTACTGTGAAACGCTCGGCCGTCGTTATTATTAATGAAATTGCAGACAGATTCGGCTGAAGACCAACAAAACTGACATGAATGATTGTAAAAAATGTAAGCGGCAGAGTCGGCTGAATACCAACAAAACTGCTATGTTTTTATGTGAAAAAGAAAAAAGGCAGAGTCGGCTGAATACCAACAAGACTGCTATGTTTTAATAAAAAAATAAACAGGCAGAGTCGGCCGAAGACCAACAGAACTGCTATACGAAATGTGTGTTTTGCTCATTATTCCCGTTTCTTAATTATTGGAGGGTTTGTTTTATATTTTTTGCTTTCTTTTTGACGTAATCAATAAGAAGGATTTTTGATTGACTCGTTTGAATTTTTTCTGAAAGCCAGAAAAATACTCGTGATCAATCCCTTATCGACGCCGTGTTCCTGGTACGATCGCTAAACCTTCGACAGCCGCTTCGAATGACGTAAGACTCGTATCTTACTCATTTGGTACCCACCACACGAGGGTTCTGGGACCAAAAATACATGAACGTCGATGGCTGTGATTTTTACATCCAATAGTAAATTATTGAAGACCGCACCTGACGTGATGGTACACAGTTGCGACCATATATGAAAAATAAAGACACACGAGTTCGGATAGATCGCTGCCACCAATGTAATAACTTACGCTGCGTGATGGCGTAAATTACTAGCATAAGAATTAAAATATAAAAGAAGATTCTACTAAAGACTTGTATTTACCGTATTGTTACACTATAAGAGAATGCTGGACAATCGATGATACGTCTGGTCAATACAGTTGAGGAGAGTGGAAATAAGGTGATAGGAGAAGTCTGGTCAGTGAGAGAATTTCGGAGAGGGTAGAATCGAGCAGTGCAGAGGAAGAACAGTTTAGACGGGACTGGTGGAACTGGCGTAACTGAACTGCCGGACTGAACTCAACTGAACTGCTTTTTACTTGCTAGTTCTGTTTATTACATTTTGAAATGTTGAAGAATGGGACGCATTTTTAGTAGCGTCAGCTTTTGGCCTTTACTTTTTCATGAATAAAGGGGCATTTTTAGAAAGGCATAAGGTTTAAATTGTTCTGGAAGTTATGGTCTAGTTTGTGTCGGTTACTGTTGGCCTTGACTCTTTTCAATAGCGAGGGTGACTTTAGAGAGTAAAGTGTCCCTTTTTACATGCTATGAGCCTGGCGGAATCCTTACATCACTCCCCCTTCTCTTTTGTTGCGTCCCGCAACAATTAATCTTGGCTTCCGAATTTTTTGAACATCAATTGAATGTGATTCCTTGCTTACGACTAGGGACACGATGCCATGGATACAATTTCCCATGATTGTAGACTTCGTCAGTTTCGTGCTCCCAAGTTGAACCATATAGCAGGCATTCTTTTTGGCAATCATTATGTAGTTCTAGCCTTTTAATTGGGTATTGAATGTAGACTCGCTTTTTTTGAAAAAAATAAAATTTTAAAATTTTTTATAAAGCTTATTCTTTGCCTCTGACTTGTCAGATGGCATTTGCTGCTTTTTTGAAAAAATAAAAATTGAAAGTTTATAACAAAACTTTCTTCGCCTCTGATTTGTCTTCAGATTGCATTTGTTGGGATAAGAAATAAAAATTTACAGTTGATGAAAATCTTTCTTCGCCTCTGACTTGTCGTCAGATGGCGTTTGTTAAAAAATCAATAATAGAAGTTGAAAGTAAAAAAAATACTTCGCCTCTGACTTATCGTCAGATGGCGCATGTTAAAAAATCCAAAATAGAAATTGAAAATAAAAAAATTCTTTCTTCGCCTCTGACTTGTCGTCAGATGGCGCATGTTAAAAAATCAAAAATAGGAATTGAAAGTTTTCTTGTTTGTTTTTGTTTTTCTTTTATTGTTTGTTTTTTTTTGTTTTTTTGTTTTGTTTTTTTTTTTTTTTTTACCTCAAAAAATGATGGGTTTGGCAAAAATACAACTCAATAATGAAAAAAGTCAACAAGGATGGGTGGGATTACTCCTCGGTCTGAGTGTTTGAAGGGCCCGGCTGGATTTCCTCTTCTTGATCGCTTCCTTGTGGCGCTGCATCGTTCCGTCGAGAACGTTTCGGCTCCGGCTCTTCAGCGTTACCTCCGCCGGCTTCGTTCCGTCGCGAACGTTTCGGCTCCGGCTCTTCAGCGTTACCTCCACCGGCTTCGTTCCGTCGCGAACGTTTCGGCTCCGGCTCTTCCTTTTCACCGTTTTGCTGTTCTGTTACGGCTTCCGTTGGTTGTGTAACGAATTGAATGGATAGGCCGTGTGGCTGTTTCCGCTCAATCGTCAACTTAAAGATTAATTTAAAGGCGTAAAGAATTGTATTGTTCACATTAGCTTACGTGACTACATGCGAAGCGCAAGACTTCTCTAGCATGAGACGGGTGAAAACATGAATATGGAAACAATAATGAAATGAAGAATAAACCCGAGAGGTGTGACAAGTGAGCCAGTAGTGAGACACTGAGCTACACAGTAACATTCTGCGACGGGTGAGTCAGAAAGACTGAACTAAAGAATGAGACTCTGCGTCTGGTTTTATACCGAAACAAGACAAGGGAAAGTGAGAAATAATAGGTCAAGAGAAAGGGAAATAGGTAGGCCACAACAGGTCACAAAAGCGAAAGGCACTTGGATCAACTTTGACCCAGATCAAAATAGAAAGGCGCATCTCAGAATCCTTACAGTTGTCTGCCGTCAGGTTGTCCTCCCCAGTTGTCGAGATCTTCCTCGCAGTCTTCACAGAAGAAGACGTATGGAGAGTCTTCTTCCCTTTGTTCCTGTTCTCCATTTTGAATCCAATAGAAGATTCTTCTATTGATTTCCTGGATGCGGTATCTTGTTTCCTTTGCTCTCCCTTCGGTACATACAGGACACTTTGTCCACATGAAGGGAGCCATTTTAACTTGATTTAACGGATAGTAGGATGGTTGACAATTGTCGACTGACTACTCTATTGTTTTAGTCGCCTTATATAGTTGTTTTTCTGGGGGGGGACGCCTCTTTTTCGAAGCGTTGTTTGTATAAAAAGTAGAAAGTTTACTCGTCCATCAAGAAGTCTTTGAACTTATCAGGACGGCGTGTCACTCTTTTTTACCTTTTCTCTTCCTGGTTGAGATTCAGCTTTATTTTTTTTCACAACACGAACACGAGTTCAGATAGATCGCTGCCACCAATGTAATAACTTACGCTGCGTGATGGCGTAAATTACTAGCATAAGAATTAAAATATAAAAGAAGATTCTACTAAAGACTTGTATTTACCGCATTGTTACACTATAAGAGAATGCTGGACAATCGATGATACAACTGGTCAATACAGTTGAGGAGAGTGGAAATAAGGTGAAAGGAGAAGTCTGGTTAGTGAGAGAATTTCGGAGAGGGTAGAATCGAGTAGCGCAGAGAAAGAACAGTTTAACTGGGACTGGTGGAACTGGCGTAACTGAACTGCCGGACTGAACTCAACTGAACTGCTTTTTACTTGCTAGTTCTGTTTATTACATTTTGAAATGTTGAAGAATGGGGCGCATTTCTAGTAGCGTCAGCTTTTGGCTTTTTCATAAACAAAGGGGCATTTTTAGAAAGGCATAAGGTTTAAATTGTTCTGGAAGTTATTGTCTAGTTTGTGTCGGTTACTGTTGGCCTTGACTCTTTTCAATAGCGAGGGTGACTTTACAAAGTCAAGTGTCCCTTTTTACATGCTATGAGCCTGGCGGAATCCTTACACAAGTAGTAAAAATAACGCATACATCTACTGCTGTGGAAAGAGCGGAAAAAAATGAAGGAGTAATTAGTGGCGATGCGAGTGGAAAGGAGTAAAAAACGGAAAAAATTAAATGGCATGAAGGTCGATTCAGACAGTGAAAATTTTGGAAGCTAATCAAACTCTTTCTTTGCCTCCGACTTGTCGTCAGAGGCGCTTTTTTTATTTTATTTTATTTATTTATTTATTTTTAAGCTCATAAAATTCTTATTCTATTTGTGATGATGAGTCTATCACAAGAAAAGAGTCGATACGAGAGGTGCGGCTAAAAAGGTGTATTAAAAGTCAGCGGACAACCAAGAGAACACTTGTAACACGATTACAAACGTCTCACAAGCGACCGCTCAAGCGACTCCCGAAATGGATCGAATGTCCGGTTTATATACGGGGCTACGGAAGATGGCTTGTCTGATGGTAGCCATGCCTGTTCAAGCAATTAGGAATATACATATGGTAAACGCATCAACAAGTGTGAGAACTTGTCAATGGCTTTGCCATATGTTGTGAATTAACATTACATATTCATTCTTTCTTCCTTCTATTATTTTGTTGGCTATTTCTTTACTCATTTTTTTTCTGTCATAATTGGAATACGTTGTATTCAAACTCGGTTTTATGAAATTCATTTTATTTTGGTTAAATATCAATAAGCGAACATCAGTAAGTAACAAAAAATGTGATTTCGTTTGAGGGGGAGACAAACAAATAATAGAGTAGTGTTTCACTCCTCTATATTTGGGGGTATAGTTTCGGAAGTGCTTGGGCTGGGGTTGTTTTCTTCTACGACGGAATTGTCAAAGTGAGCGATCCGTTGCCGCTTTGGCTCCGGTTCTTCTTTTTCTTGGGTTGGCGGCGGTGGTCTGCGTTCCCCATATATTGCGCTTTTAAGTTTTTGTACCAGTTGGATGGTTTGTCCATCCTTCTGGTTCGGGTTTTGGCGAGCCAGTGGTTGTTCGTGGCTTTCTCTCGGCCGGATGATGATGTTCGATGCCAGGGGGTGTCGTTTGTAGAACTCCCGAATGTATGGTTTTTTGCAGTCTTCTGCTGACAGCTCTTGCGGGATCTCCACTAGGTACCCGCCTGTCCGAATCTCATCTCTTTCCTTGCTGCTCTGGTCTCGGGCATCTTTGTACTTCTGTATGTCCAAGGTTCCGTCCTTGAAGAATAGTGACCCGACAAATTCAGTTTTGCCGGCGTCCATTTTCTTCGTTAAATCCACCGCTCCTTGCACTACTCGGGAGTGGCAACGGTCACAAATGAAGAGATTACGTTCTTCTTCTTTTTACTCTTCTTCTTCCTCTTCCTTTTGGTTTTGGAAGGAATAGAAGACTCTTTTTACAATCTGCCGACTACGGAAGTCGTCTTCCTTTTTCTGTCCTTCGATATATACCGGACACTTCGTCCACATGAAGGAAGCCATTCTTACTTAGATTAAGGATAGTACAGGATAGTTGACAATTGTCGACTGACCACTCGATTGTTTTAGTCGCCTTATATAGTTGTAATTCCAGAGGGGACGCCTCTTTTTGAAGCGTTGTTTGTATAAAAAATTAGAATGTTTACTCGTCCATCAAGAAGTCTTTGAACTTATCAGGACGGCGTGTCACTCTTTTTGACCTTTTCTCTTCCTGGTTGAGATTCAGCTTTATTTTTTTTCACTGATTCGTGTTGTGCGACACACTGTTGGGTTCCAATTTCCGCGGTTTTTATTACTTTTTGCTTGACCTGGTCTTGGCTTGGCCTTTCTCTTTCTACAAGAGTATTGCCATTTATCTGTCTCTTTTTATTCAAAACCGTTACTTCTTCGTTATCTTGATTACTGATTTCGTCGTCATTTCTCACATCTTCGTCGTCTTCTCCATCTTCTTCGTCATATTCTTTTTCCGTTTATTCTTCATCCGATTCTTCTTCTCCCGGCCTTGCTACTCTTAATTCTATTTCTAATAATTCTTCCATTCTTTCCATTCAAGCTTGTATTAAGTTTCATAATTGTTTTATTTTATCTACCTCTGTAGGCAATTGGTTTACCTTTGAGTTCCTTGTCTGATCTATTTAGCAACAGTGTTTACCCTGTTTATCGTAAGTTGTGTAACTGTTCCTTAACCTGGCCTTTATCCACCCTTACCACCAGTTAAACGAACAAGAAACGCTGATAGTCCTCCAACTTGAACTTCTCCAACTTCCATCTCCTCTCTTACCCATTATCATTCCGAAGAAACATTGCCAAACGAAAAACGAAATAAAAATAAACTCGTTGGCGATCTAATCTTATAAAAATATCCCGGTGACAATTGCCAATCATCATCTGTCAGTTCAGTTGGATGATGTGGTGGAAGCACCACATCATCAGCTGGATCATAGTGCTGGATAGCACTACAACGGCAACGTACAAACAAACACCGATAAAGCAGCCGCCTTCCACAACACGGACGACCGTGCAATATTCTATGGGACATTTTCGCAACACGCATCTCAGGAAACCTCGCCACTCGCAGCCGTTCTGGATAGAAAACATCGACGACGGACTCCATGCACTACAGAATACGAGAATATATTACAGCAAACAGTAGTTACCCGAAGTTTGGGAACGCGCGAGAGAACCTTATGTAAAAGGCGATTTTCGTAGCGTTCCCAAAAATCAAATTTTTTACAAGGGACATCGATATCTTTTTTAGAAGTAGCCATGGAGGTTGACTACTTCCTGAATTTTTTTTTTAATTTTTAAGGGCAGGGCATCCATAAATGGATGTAAACGGTTAGGAACACGTGGGAGGAGCTTATCAAAATCCGGCTTCTTTAACGGTCTATAAATAGGGAACCAAATGGCTTAGAACGACGTGAAAAGTTTGAAAAAATAGCGTCGTTAGCTCTACAACTTGCGTCATTTTTGAATTTTTCAAAACTTACTGATTTTTGCCGATTTTTTAAAGAAAAAATGCCAGAGAAAAAGGAGAGAACAAAGGGGTTTGACGGTTTTTCCTCTTCTATTCTTCCCTCGGGGCAGGATACGCACCACGCGACGTGAGAAGAAAAATCAAAATTTATTAAAAAATCGGCAAAAATCAGCGTTTCCTTAAAAAAATTTGAAACTTTGTCCAAATGTAGACGACTATGTCGTCTACCGTTTGTGCAAGTTTTAAGTAATAATTGACATATTTGAATTTTTTAGAATTTTTTAAGTAACATACACTTTAGCATGGAAACATATGGCGAGCGTGCCTATGTTTCCAAACTTTATATCTAGCACGTAGGGGATAAACTTCAATTCACTAAAATCTGAAAAATATCAGAGTGAAAGGAAATTCCTTCCTCACCAAGATGATTTTTTAAAATTTGCTTTGCGATAACTCAAATGTGAGTTATCGCGTAAAAAAGGGAAACACCTTGGCCCGTAAGCCACCGTGTTAGAAGCGCGTAAATACTCGCCGTGTTTCCAAACTTTGTGTAGGTACTGTAGCAACTTCAAACTCATTGATGTAGTGTTTCACAGTTCCTGGAAGAGTTTCCATGAACAGTGATTTCTAAAACTATTTCTTCATCATTTGTATTATGAATTCATTGTTTAAATGTTTTTCAAATGGTGTATTGGACATCTTTAAAAATATCCTGTAAGTAAGAAATGTTTTGTGTTCATGAAACAATCAATATAGCAACTTCAAACTATTTGAAGTAGTGTTTCACAGTTCCTGGAAAACTTTCCATGAACTTTTTTTCTAAAACAATTTCTTCATCATTTGTATTCTAAATTCATTGTTTAAATGTTCTTCAAATGGTGTATTGGACACCTTTAAACACATCATGTAAGAAATAAATGTTTTATATTGGTGAAACAATCAATACAGCAACTTCAAACTCATTGAAGTAGTGTTTCACAGTTCCTGGAAGACTTTCCATGAAATTTTTTTTCTAAAACTATTTCCTCATCATTTGTATTATGAATTCATTGTTTCAATTTACTTTATATCGTGTATTGGACATCTTTTAACATATCCTGTAAAAAAGAAATGTTTTGTATTTTTTAAACAATCGAAACAGCAACTTAAACTCATTGAAGTAGTGTTTCACAGTTTTTGGAAGGGTATCCATGAACCCATTTTTCTAAAACTATTTCTTCATCATTTGTATTATGAATTTATTGTTTCAATGTACTTTAAATGGTGTATTGAACATCTTTAAACATATCCTGTAAGAAAGAAATATTTTGTATTCATGAAACAATCAATAAAGCAACTTCAAACTCATTGAAGTAGTGTAGTTGTACAGTTCCTGGAAGAGTTTCCATGAACCGTTTTTTTCTAAAACTATTTTTTCATTATTTGTATTAGGAATTCATTGTTTCAATGAACTTTAAAACGTGTATTGGACATCTTTAAACATATCCTGTAAGAAATAAATGTTGTCTGTTCCTGAAACAATCAATATAGCAAATTCAAACTATTTGAAATAGTGTTTCACAGTTCCTAGAAGACTTTCCATGAACTTTTTTTTCTAAAACTATTTCTTTGTCATTTGTATTATGAATTCATTGTTTAAATGTACTTTAATTGGTGTATTGGACACCTTTAAACATATCCTATAAGAAAGACATGTTTTGTATTCATGAAACAATCAATATAGTGTGAGAACTTTTTCTCACATGGAAGCTGCAGTCTTTCGTTCGATGGTATATTCCCGTACAACGTCAACATAATTTAAACAACAGTCGATACATGCCTCAAAAGGTTGGAGGCATTCACACAGCAGTAGCCGTATAGCCAGCGTCAAGCACAAGAAGACACAAATACGACAAGTTAAAAACGGGGAACGAGCAGGCCAGTAGCAGGTCGAATTAACGGCCTGACACTTGACTCGCGAAAGGGTGAATCAACACTAGACTGGGTGAACAGTCAACACTAGAAGGAAAAAAAATCTAGCCCAAGCGCTCCAAGAGTTATTGCATTTTTTCTAGGACACGTAGTGCCATAAGAATGCACTGAAAATAGGGGGTGTACCTAATAGTTTGGTGGGTACTGTACTTGAAATGGTGTATTGGACATCTTTAAATATATCTTGTAAGAAAGAAATGTTTTGTATTCGTGAAACAATCAATATAGCAACTTCAAACTCATTGAAGTAGTGCTGTGCTGTTTTTTGCTGTGCAGTGCTTAAGCAAAGCTGTGTATTTTTCTAAAACTATTTTTTCATGAATTGCTTTATGAATTTATTGATTCAATAGACTTGAAATGGTGTATTTGACATAAATTCGTGATTGAAATTCGTATTTTTTTGAAAATTGTGCCAAAAAAATCAAATCAAATGTATTTTTTGTAACATATATTTGTTTATTCTATTTCGAAATATTAAATATGAATTTTAAAATATTAAAAATACATTTAAAAATACATTAAAATAGAATAAATAAAAGTAAGTAATAAAAAACGTGAAAAAAACACGAAAACCGCAAAAAGACCAAAAACCCGCCCTTATAACACCCCACAGGACCCTGACACCGGAAACAGCGTTTCAAGATTTTCAGGCCCAATCGTGAAACGCTGTTTCCTGGGCCTGGAAATGGGCAAAAAGGGGGTTTAATAAAGGAATTTATAGATTGTATATAGAGATCACAAAGAAATTTCAAAAAATTCTCACAACATGGAGGATATCTAAGCTATATTTACACAAAAATTCACTATTGAAATGTTAATGGTTTACTTACAAATTTACGGTGTGTGAAGACACAAATCAGTAAGCAAACGAGGAAAAATAATGGCTTTGGTAGGATGAGATCGACGCGCCACCATACGGCATAGGACGAGCATAGCTTCAAGCATTCCTCTCAGCCTGATCGTAGTCTTTACCCTCTTAGTTTGTGGTAAAGAGGGTTTACCTCACTTACTGAAAGTCCACGTTGAACCAGGTCCAGAGATTCAAGCCACAATTGATTTTCTATCACATTGCACCTTTTGCTATTAGGTAGGCCTATTCACGAATTTATAAAAAAGCTTATTTCCAAATAACAATTTTTTACGCCGAGTCGGTTGCAAACCAGAAAGGAATAGTAGCAGACGATGTTTTGATCGCAAACAGGGACAGCGGCATCCGTCACCTACCGGTAGAAATGTGAAACTCTTCTGAGCGGGGGAATGCCGTAATTCAAACTAGATTCGTCTCGTTGGTTTCCAAAATCAATTGAAAACATCTCTTTACTAAATGATTTAAATAAATGCGCTCAAGCTCATACTTCTTGTTTTTAGCAATAAAAAAGAGTACGTGAAAACCAATCGTGTTGTACATATTTCCCTTGTATTACATAAGTCCACTGTTTATATTTTTTTAATATTTTTTTTTTTTTCTCCCACAAGGTGATTGATATTTCCCGATCAAACAATTTTTAAATTTGACCCTGACGAATTGACGACAATGTTATTATATAAAACACCATGTAATGTCAACAACTTTTTTTTCCATTTTTTCTGCTGGGCTGAGCCGCTGGGGGAGGGGGGGGAGTGTGTCTACATGATAACATGATGCACACAAAAACTCACTGCGCGCACACAGTCAAATATGTTTTTTTGTAACTTTTCATTTCTTGTTTCTGTGATGGACTGTGGGGCGTCGCCAAAAGGCAGGAAATGTTTTTTCGTTGTTGACGGGAAGGAAACACGAAATTAAACAGAAGGAACACGGAAAAGAAAAAAAGCAACGGCGCGGTTCTTATCGTCGTTGAATGGGTTGCAATAAGCAAATAATGGGAGCTGGGAGGAGTCAAATGTATGTACAGAAACAATGGAATCATCAATAGAATTTCTTGTTTTCATTTCTTTTCGTCTGACGAATCATGGGGGTCAGGCTGCACAAGTGCACAGACAACTCTGCCCCAAGTCAAATTCTCTCTAAAATAATAATCATATTAAAAAAAAAAGAAAAATGCATTTTATTGTGTGCAAACCGGAGGGAAAAATGAGGGCCGATTGGAATGTCGATTATATTAGCATCATCTGCTAAAACATGACTGTCGTTTAAAACCTAATTTAGAAATCATCTACACACCTGACTTCAGCATGTGTTTTATATTGCCCTGCCCCCCCCACAAATCTAATCAGTCCAGTTTGAGATTTAAATAATCCAACCCTTCTTTCAGGACGTGGCGAGATTTCTTTCCCGGCTATTGGCTGACGAAAGGGGCCACCACGTTAGCCTTGAGCGTTTGCGTCTGCTGATGGCGCTCTTCCTCACTTTAGACTCGTTAATCATTACGAACGTTAGTTTAGACTCGAATCGCTCCGGCTCGTCTGCAACGGCTCCGTCATTTGTTGTTGTTCCGGTTGTTCCAGCGATGCAATCTCCTCCCCTCCTTCGGTTGGGTCGGGACGGGCGAAGAAGCTGAAAAATAGAAACAGAGTCGTCAATTAAAACGAAAGTAATTAATAAAGAAAAGTGGAATAAAAGTTTACTGCTGTCGGGCCCTTCGTGTTCGCTGCTGTCGCCGCAGCTGATGGACAAACTGTTGGCGGATGGCGTCATGGAATTCTCTTCCGATTCTTCGACGAGATTAGGAGCCTTGGCCGTTTATATTCCTTCCTCACTTGTGCGGCGTTTCCTCGTTGGGAACCTGGGCAGCAATTTCAAACAATTAAAAGAGAAATTCCAGGGAAAGTCTTTCTACATTAAATTACCTGCGGCCAATCTCGCTCACCAGGATGATGACGCTGGCCAGTGCGTCGCTTATAGATGGACCAGAGGTGGAGCCAAGTGCCTGTGCAGGTGGCGATGTCGCCCGTCAGGTCGTTGATGTCGTTGGCCGCAAGCGGCGCATTATGCCCCGTCGACTGGCGGATGAAAGTGGAACGCGACAAATCCCAAACGATTGCCTTACGGTGCCCCAAGCCCGACATCGGGATCTGAGTGGGTAATGCATCAGGTCGTTATAGGAGCGACTGGCCAGCGTGTTGAGGTGCATCACATACTGGAAGTTGGACAGCTCGCTGCTTCACCGTCTTCATGGTCAACAAGAGTCCGGCCAACTGCTCCCTTTCTGGCCGACCACCGACTGACTGGCCGAGTCCGACAGCCCAGTAGCTGTGGCCGTGGCCAGCAGCCGCATCTCCAGGGCAATATATCCCGTAGTGGGTTTATCTCTAAACCGAAACAATCAAAAAGCAGAAAACATATCTGTAAAACCCAACTATATGTTCCCGGTGAGAATCCTCGACTGACTGTCTTACTGATGGTGGAAATTAAAAAAAAAAGCGCTGACGTCACAACATCATAAAAATAGGAGAAATGAGGTCCGATTGATCCCATCTCTCTCTGTGCTCCTTCAAAAACACAGTCACACACAAAACTAGCAGCTTAATGAGATAGCAAGAAACGCAAGAACTTTTAACATTTCAGAGATAACGCTAAGCCGTTGCGCTCGAGTAGAAACTCGACGACCAACTGACGAAAATGGCAAATAAACAGGTAAGAGATCAGGTAAACAGTGCAATGGTAAAATGATGATAAGGATTGTTTACAAAGAGATGATGACGATGATGATGCCGAGTCCAACAGTCGCTGACGGTGAGGAACGTGGAGTCAACTGACGGGCATGATATCTAGCACATCATAATATCTCAGGTACCCTACTAAGACATGGACGTCCATGGTATATCCATGGGATGTAAATTTTGGGATCTGGTACATCCCATTTTACATACAATGGATGTACGGGGAACATCCTAATTACCTTCCCCTCGACGTACTGTGGGGTATATCCAAAGTACGTCCAAAATTTTCTGTAGTTAGGATCATCATTCCAATTGACATAAATAATTTAGGGTTACACTACCTTTATTTCTTTCTATACTTTTCTCTCCTCTTTCCCTTTTAGAATTTATTTTATTTAAGAAGCTGTGACTATTTCGGGAATCGAACCCGGACCGTCTGAGTGGAAGGCTAGTGCTATACAGCTACGCCACAATAGTTATATATATTTCAGCATAGTTTTATTAAACGAGTTTGTTACTTAATCGACTGTTTAGAAAGGGCATAGCATAACACACATTAGTAAGGTTTTATCTTAACGTACACTCACTTCCATTAATATGGTATACAGGCATTGCGAAAAACAACGCACCTATTTTGGACACAGTGGTGTACAGCCTTTGTTGTTTGTTATCGAGAGGGAAGGGTTAGATTTTTTTCTTTGTAAGAAAGAAGAATTTTGGTTAAAGCCAAAATAGGTGCGTTGTTTTTCGCAATGACTGTATACCATATTGATGGAAGTGAGTGTACATATAAAAGTTCTTCTTCTACTTTTAAAGGGTGATTTACGCCTTTACAGTTGGATTTTTATATAAGATACGAGTAACCTGAGCCCCGTTCAAATCCGGGGAACTTTTGTCTAGCGTAAAGTCGTACTTTTTTGCTATTCGCTTTTCTGTAGATTAATCATCTGCCCGTGTAATAGATTTTATCGTGAGAAATCTGCCCAGTACCTTACTTGAAGATTTCGTCATCACGGCGAGACACCTGGTGGTGATGCTGGTTGTTGCGTCACAAAAAAGAGCGCGTCATCACGGCGACGACATCTGGTGGTGGGCATGTTAGAGCATGTTCCATTTTGGGGGAGGAGCCTGTGTTGACACATTGTTGACACATGAATAAGCCCCTCCCCCAAAAGCTTGTTCTTTTATTATATATGGATTAGGGGACCATTTTAAAATATATATATATTTAAACTAATAACTGTCATACACATTAACAGTTGTAGCACATTTTTTTTTATTTACGTACAGAAGTCCGTAGCGTGTTTACTAATAAAGAAACTTAGGAATAAGTAAATTATAATAATAAAAATAAGTTTATTTTTTTCATTTATCATGTTTATTTAAGAAAGTTAAGTTCTTAACGGATAAATAATGCTGCTGGTAAAAGAAGAAAAGTAAAAAGATGTACATTTAATCGAAGATACGTTAAGGTGCGTCTACACTAGGGTCATTCCATCCCGACTCGAATTTTTTCGTCGCGGAAAAAAATAGAAATTGATGATTTTTTTACAGCGTGTTCCTTATGCATCGATTATGCACTCTGTAAAATTTCAGATTTTTAATTCAAATAGGAAGCTGCGAAATCGGAATCAAAGTTTCCGGTTTTGAATTAAATTTGCTTGCGTAAATAGCGGTTTTGCTCGTTTTTCGACCGTTTCTACTTACGGCATCGAAAAACAAAATACATGGAAAAATCGGAAATAATTCAGGCTTTCCGAATATGTATTTAAAAATCAAATTATGTTTTATTAAATCACCTTAATACTTATTTTTAATTTTTAATTTTAAATGCATTTAGATAAAATCTCGTTGGGTTTAGAGACTTGAAATTTTTATGGTTTATAGATATCAATAATGTTTATCGTCATAAAAATTTTCAGCGTCCGCCAGACCGGCGTGAATTAGTTATCATTGATTTAAAATGAAAAGTTAGCGCTATCTCTTAACACAGGATCTCCCCTTAATCGAGCCTTGGGCAACTCCCTAGACGCATATCCCTTGGGGACTCTCCCCCTTCTAGAACTTTTGTCCTATGTTAAAGGATAGGGCTATCTTATAAAATTAAATCAATCATAACTAATTCACGCCTGTGTGGCGGACGCTGAAAATTTTTATGACGATAAACATTATTGATATCTATAAACCATAAAAATTTCAAGTCTCTACACCCAACGAGATTTTATCTGAATGCATTTAAAATTCAAAATTTAAAATAAGTATTAGGGTAACTTAATAAAACATAATTTAATTTTTGAATACAGATTCGGAAAGCCTGAATTATTTCCGATTTTTACATGCATTTTGTTTTTCAATGCCGTAAGTAGAAACGGTCGAAAAACGAGTAAAACCGCTATTTCCGCATGCAAATTTAATTCAAAACCGGAAACTTTGGTTCCTATTTCACAGCTTCCTGTTTGAATTAAAAATCTGAGATTTCACAGAGTGCATCATCGATGCATAACAAACACACTGTAAAAAAATCATCAGTTTCTATTTTTTTCCGCGACGAAAAAATTCGAGTTGGGATGGAATGACCCACTAGCAGTTTTTACAGACATAAAGACACCGAATTACGACCGTAAATTGTCTGTAAAACGGCTAGTGTAGACGCAGCATTAGATAGATATTAATACACAAGCTTTCATCTTTTTTGGATGAGAACTGTACGTACACCAAACATACTTCTGGTACATTCAGTGAATGTACTTGATGGTATGTCCATTGTACATGTTTTTCATATACTGTTGGGATCAAAGAATTTCTTCATTTTTTATCCATTTATGTACATACTGGTAGCGTACCCTGAACATCCACATGGGATGAGGGACGCCAACATCCCGTTGTACATACCTGGGATATCGCTTGGATGGCGCGTCTTAGTAGGGATAGTTCGATATGGGAGGACCATTCTTATCAATTCTACACCAAAAAGTGAACACAAGGCAAGAACTGGTTTCAGTAACTCACACCAGTTGGCGAGTCAAGTAACGACAGCGATGGCGTGATCGTTCTGCTCTTCGTTCAAAACGATACATCCCAGTCGAAAAAATGACCAACTCCAAGTAATGTACAAGTTCAAACATTGATTAAAAATAAGAATAGCCTATTAGAGTCGTTAACATCTAAATCAAACCCCCATCCCTCAGAAAAATATTTAAAAAAAAGCGGGCAAGTTATTTGGGTATGTTCATCAGAATTCAAAATAAAATGAGTTGCAATGTCCTTGATGTTTAAAGTTTACAGCGACAATTGTAAGGGAAACGTTTGTTTGAATGTCGATATTGTTGAAGATGTTGCCAAACCGTGGTGGTTGCCGAACCCCACCCAACGGTTTAGTACTACCTTCTTTGGAGACCAACAGTAAATACAGAGGCAGATACTAGCATTTTTGATAACGTGGATGAATTTATTCGACTACCGGTAGATGATATAATTAAACGTTTGCAAGAAGAACAGATAACTGGCTCGCCGGACTGAAGAGATAGAGCTAGATTCCTAGACCGATTGTGGAGAGCAGATTTATCGCCAGAGTTTGATTGGAACACTTATTCCGGAGAATTAAACGAAGCAACAGGCTTTAGAGGGTGGGAGAATGACGACGATACCTTTAGTAATTATAATCTCGATTTAATATACCCATATCAGGAAGATAGCGACGACGATACCCTTAGTACTTTTGATCTTGATTTACTATACCCAGACGACGGTATGGCTTTAACACAGGCAGCAATCGACACATTGCAGGTAGCAGGACAAAATAATACGGCAGCATTAGTAACAGGCATGCGTACCTTAGCAGCACAGAGAAAACTAGAAAATATTTCAATTTTTTCAGGCGAAAGTAATTGTCCGTTAGTCATAGAAGAATGGTTTAAAATAGCGGAAAGAACAGCCCGGTTAGCAGGATGAAACGAAGAACGAAAGATAGCATTTTTTCAAGAAAAATTAAGTAAGTCAGCAGCCAATTTTAATGACTCTTTGACAGCGCAACAAAGAGACGTGTACGCAGACTGGAAAACGTTACTTATAGCGGGGTTACATGATAATACGACAAAAGCTATTTTAACAAGCAATCCACCACTCAACCGCACCAAATCCATGGACCCCACTTTTTTTTCCCATTCCGCTATAGGACCTAAAAATCTGAAATAATTCAGCCATATAGAGTTTTCTACTCCGGATTCATCTGTTTTTGCAGACATTAAATATTCCCTGCCGTTCGGGAGATATTTAATGTTAAAGTTTAGGTTTTTTCAAATTTTAACAATTTTGGGGGGTCTTTGGTATCGCTTTTTGGGAAAATGCTAACCTTAAAAAAAAATCTAATTCTCCCAAAAGTTTGCTCGGCCATCCCTCAATACCAATCCAAAAGGAATTTACATTCCGGATTAGATTGGCCGAGTTATTCCCAATCTAGTAAAGTGTAATTTTGACCAGTTTCCCACTCAGCCTAGTCGCCATTTTTTATTAATCTCTCTTGCGTTCCTGGCGGATGACAGCCAAAGCTACGCTTTCCTGGCCTTCACTTTAGAACGGGGGACATACTGTAGGCCCTTTCATATAGTCTAGTGGCCAGCAATATGAAGCCCGAGGTGCAGAGAACTCGTATGTTTCGGCTGTCATCCGCCAGGAACGCGAGAGAGAGTAATAAAAAATGGCGACTAGGCTGAGTGGGAAACTGGTCAAAATTACACTTTACTAGATTGGGAATAACTCGGCCAATCTAATCCGGAATGTAAATTCCTTTTGGATTGGTATTGAGGGATGGCCGAGCAAACTTTTGGGAGAATTAGATTTTTTTTTAAGGTTAGCATTTTCCCAAAAAGCGATACCAAAGACCCCCCAAAATTGTTAAAATTTGAAAAAACCTAAACTTTAACATTAAATATCTCCCGAACGGCAGGGAATATTTAATGTCTGCAAAAACAGATGAATCCGGAGTAGAAAACTCTATATGGCTGAATTATTTCAGATTTTTAGGTCCTATAGCGGAATGGGAAAAAAAAGTGGGGTCCATGGATTTGGTGCGGTTGAGTGGTGGATTGCTTGTTAAAAAAGGGAGAATTAAAAGATTTAAAACAAGAACCAGGCGAAAGAGTCAGAGACTTTCAAATACGTATAGACGACATGTATCGGATAGCTTATGGGGCAGGGCCAGCGAATAGCAACGACGCTAACGTAGTATTAGTCCGAGACGACATGAAAAAAGAAATTCTTTTGGCAGGCCTACGCAGAGAAATCGCCACCCTAGTTTGGAATAGAGTAGAAGCCGATGCGACGTACGCTAATACAGTAGATACAGCGATAGAATGCGAAAAAGTGACCGAAGTAAAAAAGATAGCGAAGAGTAAAGATATAACTTCTGCAGTTTCAGTCATTTCCCAAGAAAACGAGAAAAACGCGGCAAAGATAAAAGAATTTGAAGGTCTGATTCACAAACTGTTGACGAAACCGGTCTCACCTCCGACGGCATCAATGTCAGTCGATTTGGGAGACCCAGCAGTAATCGCAGCCTTCAACACATACAACAACGCGCAAACAAATTTCCCGAAACAGTTCGTTTCCCGGAAAATAACAGAAGCCGCAGCGTAAGTCCATTCACGTACAACAAACCAACAGGCCAGAAGAAGGAGAAAGACCTCAGACGCCAGTTAAAAATAATAATAGCAGTCAAGATACACGTATTACTTCCCAGATAGGAATTCTTGTCCCAAGGCGGGACCAAAGCCGTGCGGATGGTGCGGGGGGCACAGGGGAATCTCTAAGATGTCCCATTGCGAGCCCTTATTTGAACACGTTACTCATTTTAATCTTGTCGGATACGTCATTTTTTACTCCCTCTCGTAGAAGTCTCTGATGCGTCCCGTTTTTATTTTTTGGCTCCTTCTCGACACTTAGAAAATTTCGGAGAAACTGTCTTTGTCTTTTCGCGGCAAAGTTTGATTCTAAAATTCCATTATTAGCTTTATCTTCTAACCTCAGATATGATTTCGTGGCCCATCTGTATAGTACTGGCCTCTCACCACGACGATCCGGGTTCGATCCCCGGGTCAGGTTCCATATTTCTTCAACTATGATGGTTATATGCAGTCGAATTATGATGTGTGCCTGGTAACCCTTTGCATACTCTGACAAATAAACTTTGTCCGGATATCCGGATCACCGTTCGTGAAAAAATGTCGGCACAGCAAACAATCATAAGAAAAAGAAGTGTAAAGAAAAAAGGAACGAAATTCAGAGTCCAGAAAAAGATTTATTATTAATGACTTCTTGAGGTCCTTTTTCCGTCCCAAGTACGTCTAAAGTCCATCCAATGGGACGGGATAAGGACCGCTATGAGATCTCGGCGAAGCGGACATTGGCCATACGTAAAAGACGTCCTAGGAATGTAAACTTGGGAATCTGCTATGTGCCAAGTACATCCCAGACGTCTCAAAGTGACGTGTTTTGGGCGTCTATGGGACTGCAGTGTGCTATCTGGGTTGTTATAACTGCGGAAAGAAAGGGCATATTAGTAGAGAATGTTGGTCCGGTCGAGGACAACAACAACAACAGCTAGGCAGACGTCGCGAAGATCAAAGATTTTCGGGAGACGAACGGCAAAATTTAGAGCAATCGGGACAAAATTGGAGGCCGAATGGAGGGCCACAAAACAATTATCGAGCTCGCAGCAACAAAAGATACGATCGCAGCAACAGGACATATGGCAGACCATTTAATCAGAAAAGGAATCAAAAGAGCAATCGTTACAGCCAGGATTACCGCAATGCGCCAACGAACAAACCGAGACAGTAAATACTACGCAAAAGTCGAATAATTTAAATACGCAATATAAACTTTTTTATGTACCAGTAAAGATAGATAATATTTTCACATATGCTTTAATAGACACAGTAGCTTCCGTTAGTGCAGTTTCAGAATATTTCTTTAATAGATTGAGAAAAGATGTAAAACAAAATAAAATAAATAATAATGATAACCTTCGCAGCATATGCGGTGACAGTATGGATATTTTAGGAGTATACAAATTAAATATTAGCTTAGATAACAACGCCGAAATAGTAGAGCAGAAATTTTACGTGGTACCCCAATTCACAGAAACGTGTACATTAGGCATCGATTTTATTACGGAAAATGCGCTTGTCCTTGACGGAGAAACCCGTCGGGTGAACTATAAAATAAAAGGGAGAACTTATTCGCTTATAGCAGATACTGGAAATTCAAATTACGCCTACTCGCCCCTTATTCAACTATTGAATGCTACTGTAGCAAACCCTATTAATAAAGGGGAAATTATTGCAGTTAAAGTTGAAACACCTGTATCCAAAGTAAAAATCGATGACGTAAATTCAGAAATGTATAGAAATAAAATAGACAAACTGTTAGAATTTAATAAGGATGTAATTGCAGATAAATTGTGCGAATTAGGCCAAGCCAAGCTAAAGATAAATACCCTATACCAATCGTCGACGAAACAAAAGATTATTTATTAGGCGCTCGTTATTTCTCAACAATCGACCTGATCAGCGGGTATTGGCAGATAGAAATCGAGGAAGCCGACAAGCACAAAACAGCTTTTACAACTAGCCAGGGTCATTATGAATTTAATCGTATGCCATTCGGATTGACGAATGCACCAGCAACGTTTCAGCGTTTAATGAATAATTTATTACAACCAGTTATTCACAAATTTGCACTAGTTTACTTGGACGACGTAATTATTTATTCCAAAACGATCAACGAGCACATCAAACACATTCAATGCGTACTAAATCTGTTAAGGGAGGGAGGATTGAAAATTAAATTATCGAAATGTTTATTCTTGCAAAAAGCAGTAAAATATTTGGGACATATTATATCAGAAGATGGCTTGTGGCCAGATCCGAAGTTAACGGAAGCAATCAAAAACTATCCGACGCCAGAGAATAAGAATCACGTGAAAAGTTTTTTAGGATTATCAGGATATTATCGAAAGTTTATATGGGATTACGCGAATAAAGCGAGAGCTCTGACGATTTTAACGAGACAGAAAGAAGAATTTAGATGGGGCCCCGAAGAAGAAAATACGTTTAAATTTTTAAAAACTTGCTTGTTAGAAAATCCGATTTTACGCTTCCCAGATTTCAACCTCGAGTTCATTGTCCAAACAGACGCATCGGGATTCGCAGTAGGATCAGTTCTAGCGCAACGAAAAATTGTAAATGGAGAAAAAGTAGAATATGCCGTAGCATACGCATCGCAGCAATTAGATGAAACACAAGAAAAGTGGCACACGACAGATAAAGAAGCATATGCAATATATCACGCGTTGAAGACATTTTATCATTATCTGTACGGTACGAAATTTACAGTAGAAACCGATCACGAAGCATTAAAAGGATTCCCCAAAATAACAAACAACATGTAAAGAAAAGTAATTAGATGGGCTTTGTTTGCCAATGAGTTTGTTTTCCAAACAGTTTTTAGGCCTGGTGTAGCTAACCAAAATGCCAACGGACTAAGTAAAATACCAGAACAAAAGGAAACGGTAACAATGTCTGGCCAGACACAAACTATAAAAGCCTTAACAACAGAAATGTTTTTACAAGAACAGGAAAAAGATGAATTTTGTAAGAAAGCGAAGAAAAAGTATGTAAAAAGACAGCAACGACGAATCAAATTCATGGAAGAATATTTAGTAGCTGTAGCCGACGGGAAAGAATATGAAAAGGAACGTAACGAAAACGAAAACAACGAATACGAGGACGACCTCGACGAAGACGAAAAAATAAAAGAATTTCAGAATGGCTTAATCGGCACGGCCGACGGGAAAATATTGGTACCAGAATCATTAACAAGCAATCCACCACTCAACCGCACCAAATCCATGGACCCCCCTATTTTTTCCCATTCCGCTATGGGACTTAAAAATCTGAAATAATTCAAGAATATTCAGTTTTTTGCTCCGGATTCGCCTGTGTTTGCAGAATTTAAATATTCCCTGCCGTTCGGGAGATATTTTATGTTAAAGTTTGGGTTTTTTCAAATTTTAACAATTTTGGGGTGTCTTTGGCATCGCTTTTTGGTTAAATGCTACCCTTTAAAAAAAAAAAAATTCTCACAAAAGTTTGCTCGGCCATCCCTCAATACCAATCCAAAAGGAATTTACATTCCGGATTAGATTGGCCGAGTTATTCCAAATCTAGTAAAGTGTAATTTTGACAAGTTTCCCACCCAGCCTAGTCGCCATTTTTTATCACTCTCCCTCGCGTTCCTGGCGGATGACAGCCGAAGCTACGCTTTCTTGGCCTTCACTTTAGACCGGGGGACATACTGTGGGGCCCTTTCATATAGTCTAGTGGCCAGCAATATGAAGCCCGAGGTGCAGAGAACTCGTATGCTTCGGCTGTCATCCGCCAGGAACGCGAGGGAGAGTGATAAAAAATGGCGACTAGGCTGGGTGGGAAACTTGTCAAAATTACACTTTACTAGATTTGGAATAACTCGGCCAATCTAATCCGGAATGTAAATTCCTTTTGGATTGGTATTGAGGGATGGCCGAGCAAACTTTTGTGAGAATTTGTTTTTTTTTAAAGGGTAGCATTTAACCAAAAAGCGATGCCAAAGACACCCCAAAATTGTTAAAATTTGAAAAAACCCAAACTTTAACATAAAATATCTCCCGAACGGCAGGGAATATTTAAATTCTGCAAACACAGGCGAATCCGGAGTAAAAAACTGCATACTCCTGAATTATTTCAGATTTTTAAGTCCTATAGCGGAATGGGAAAAAATAGGGGGGTCCATGGATTTGGTGCGGTTGAGTGGTGGATTGCTTGTTAAGAGAAAAAATATTAATAAGATTTCATGATAGCCCATTTGCGGGGCATTTTGGTGTTAAAAAGACAACAGCGAGAATTCAAAGACGTTTTAAATGGCCATTAATGGTAAAAGAAATTAGAGATTATATTCGAAAATGCGAATTGTGCGCAAAACGAAAAGTCGGCGGAGACAACAAGTCTCCTTTGAATCCGATTCCTCCCCCAGATCACGTATGGCAATTTATGGCTATGGATATTGTAGGCCCATTGACCCCATCAGGACCCGAAAATCATACGTATATTTTAGTTGTGGGCGAATATTTAACTAGATACAGTACCTACCAGAAGTTTGGAAACGCGCGAGAGAAGCGGAGAGAAGCTTATGTAAAAAGCCGATTTTCACCGCGTTCCCAAAAAATCGGGTTTTTGACCAAAGGTGTTGAAATTTTTTTATGAAGTAGCCATAATGGTTGGCTACTTCCTGAATTTTTTTCAGATTTTTATATCTAAGGGGAGGACAGCTACAAATGGATCTAAAAGTTTGGAAACGCGCTGTAGAAGCGTATTAAAAAGTGGCTACTTTGCTGCTCTCTTATTAGGGAAAAAATAACCCTACAAAGACGCCAAAAAAAGCAAAATAAAGAGCTTCGTTAGTTCAATGACAAGTGTCATTTTCAAATTTTTTGAGTTTCATTTAATATGATGATTTTTAAATTGAAAATGAGATTTCTCATTTTTGCCAATTTCTCCCCTTCTATCCCACCACGCGGTGTTGTCGCGATTTCTCCATTGTTTCATTTTCGGAGGTGGGAAATTTTCGCCTTTGCTCTAGTAGGCGATATTTACCTTTCCTAAGAGAAGCCATTCGAACGTCGGCCTACCGCCCTCAGTGCGACGGTATGGTCGAGCGTGCAAATCGAACATTTGCCGATATAATTTCTTGTTACGCTAAAGATAACCCCCATACATGGACAGACTTTTTAGATGTAGCAGCTTTTGTTTTTAATACCGCAGTCCATTCGAGCACGGGTTATAGTCCTTTTTATTTAATGTACGGAAGAGAGGTGCGAGAGCTAGACGATTTAATGCCGCACGCGCGCAACCGGAATTTAACAGATATTAATATGATTTTCTCACAGCAATGGTACGATGCGATTAAAATAGCAAAAGATAGATTAATCGAAGCGAAAGAAAAACAGAAACATCACTATGATAGAACAGCAAAAAGAGTTGATTTTAAAATAGGCGACAGAATTTTATTTAAACAATTGGCCATCGTGCTGGAAAATTTAACATGCGCTGGGAAGGACCATATACAGTGGTGGAAAAGAAAAGCAACGTAAGTTATAGGATAGGATCAGATGACGGGAAGAAACGAATGGTAGTACATGCCGATCGCATGAAAAAATGCCAAGGCCGAGAAAGCCCTCAGGCGACTAACATTGTAGCACCCGGCAGAGTGACAAAGTCCAAAGCGCGAGTTGCCCCACCGCATAACGTAGTACAACATAGATATAATTTAAGAGAAAAAATCAAAGCACCACAGAGATATAGTAATTAATGTATTGAAATGTTTTAGATTGACAGTAAACTCGCGCTGGGACTGCTGTCGACACTCGCTTTTGCCGCGGTAACAGGAGTAAATATTACTATTTGCGACTGCAAAAATCCTAAAGCAATCGGCTTGCTGGACGCGGAGCTCCCATCGTTTTGTCAAGAAAAAAATACCATCCAACCGATTTTCAAAAAGTACCAATTTTTTATTAAGGAAGAACCTCATGCACATTGGGAGAGATATGTATGTAGAACATGGGCGAAAACTAAAAAGATAGTAGGATATTTCTTTAGATCTTACGATACAACATTTACAACTTTTTCTCGGCCAGTGGCTGAAAAAGAATGTTGGGAAATGGCCCAATATAATCGTTGCGTGAATAACATAATGGAAGGATCAGCGGATTCGTTCTCTTTCACCGCGTCACCAGAAGGCGACGGTGTGTGGATGCAAACAAAAGAATACAGTGTAATTTATTGCATGCTCCTAAAGATAATCATTCGAAAAGACTGCCTATATTGCCCAATCACTTCCCCTTTTGGTCTATTAACTAACAGCTCCGAAGTGTCTTTTGTTCGCCGCCATGACTCTGTCATAGTATGGGACGCAACAATGGCTAATATTTCAGGACAATGTAATTTAAGAGAATTAAAAAGTGGATCAGGATTTGTCTCTGCATATCTAAGAATTATCGCGCAAGATTGGACCCATATTTCAAATGCGGAAACTAAACTTTGCCTAGATAATAATTTGGAAGAAGTAAAATGCACTAGCCAGAAAACACAGGAATTTGTCTTAGACAAAAACGAACTTGCATTAAATCTTACGCACCTAGCGAAAGCGAAAAAGAATTGTTTGATGCCAATTTGGCTACGGATTAGTAAATATCATGGAAAAAACGCAGGGAAAGGAGATGGATAACATACGATATTTTTACGTCATATCAACGGATTGCGAATAAAGCAAGATTTCCACTGGAACAGCGAAACATTCGAATTAACAGCCTACATGCCCAATAGGCGGGAAGGTTGCTTAACAGCAATAAAAGGCAGCCAACCTACCCTAAAAAATTGTACACAAGAGAAAAATCAGAAATTGATATTTTGCCCACCCAAAATTCCTATCAAACGGAAGGCGGAAGATAGCCAGCCTCTTTTACTTCAACACCATCAGTATATGGAACGTCAGGCGACGACCCATGAAAATGTGTTGGAAAAAGAAATAAAGAAAATTTATTGTGGAAACCTTCAAGTGCGTAAATATACATTAATGCTACTAGCGGAGCAAAACGGCCTGTTAGCCGCCCGCGCAAACAAACTTCCTATGTGTCAGCGACTTAAAAATGATGGTAAATATTTTATGGTGCAACAATGTACGGCAATAAACATTTCAGTTGGAATGAAAGAAACGAGATGTGGCCCTGAGCCTATTTACAAAGACTTTACAGTAGTGAAACGAAGCGTCGCTCCGCAACAGCTGAAGATGCTGCAACCTGACGCCGTCCGGCGCCAGTAATATTATAACCACTTTAGAACTAGAGCCACCCATAAATTGTATGTTAATGTGTTAGTTCCCATAGTGTTAGGCCTACCCCAGAATAATATTGACAAGTGATCGTTTCGCACGTCAACGTATTTGGGGGTACCCTTTACACAGGACGATTATTAGTGAATAATGTGCCTTTGTCGCTGGACCAGATGGGCCCAGCTGTATGCAAAGTTTCGTCGCAAATGTGCGACGAACAGTTAGTTAGTCTCGTTCGACTCTCCGATAAGTTCGTAGAGCTCTACCTAATTTCTGATTAGCTAGTTACTTATCGACTCCTTTCGCTTTCCCCATTCTTCTTTCAGTTAACCCAGTTCAGTGCCAATTACGAGTTATCTTTCCCATTTCTATTTCCCTACCTCCGTGTCTGTTTGTGTGCGCATTTTGCGCTTGCTGTGTCGTGTGTGTACGCACGCCTGCCGTCGTGAGATTATCATCTGTGTATTCTTTTGTGCCGTGTTCTCACTCTACTTCCTTTTCCTTTCCGTGTCAACCGCTTCCGGCAATATCGGTATCCGCGTTTAACTCTTTGTCTCGTTTATGTACTCTTAGCTTAGCAATCCAGAATACATTCAGCAATTGTGGGTTGCCCCGAGTGTTATTTATTCGCTTGTGTTATTGGTACGACCCGATCTCCGCGAGATGGAGTGGTCGTTACATAGTGGTGGCAGCGGTTTTTGAACTCTCCCACAATGGTTGATGCTGAAATATTCGGAGCTAAGCCTAAGATTTCCCGCACGCCTACCACCTCTTTTTCAAACCCCGCTTATGAACACCTCGCTACCGAATCTGATTTGCCCAACCCATCGTTGTTAGGCGACAATTTATTTGCCGAGTCTGTCCCCGTTATATCTCCCCGTAATTCAGCACAGGCCGCATAGCCAACCACAGATCTTTTCACAGAGCGCTACGGCGATATTGACGTCCGTTACGCTGCTGAATTTCCCACAGTCGCCAAAAATCCTATAACTAAAGCTAAAAATAGCATCTCGAGTAGACTACGTTCAAATCCGACCTATAAATTAGTTGATCAATTAGACAAAACCCCGCTGCGTAAATCTTGGTTTAAAAATAAAAGCAATCAGAGTGAGAAATCAGCCGCACAGTCTTTTCTCACGCGTTTAGTGTCACGTCTATCACCAACTCTGTCGTCATTTAGTAGCACACCTGTCGGCCGCCTTTCACAGTCGTTTACAAATTACCTTGATAAACGCTCCGCGGATGGGAAATCAAGTCGACGAGCAAATTCTCCGCTTATACCTCGACGTGAAAGAACCTTCGAACAAAATCCTCCCGGATTTGACCAGCCAATTTCCGTTTCTGAATCTTGCATTGCACACGCTGAAAGAGAGACGGAACGATTTCCAATCGGGGGAACGAAAAATTTGGAAACAGCTTCGTTTTACACACTACAGTGCCTGACCCATCCAGTGGAGAGCCAAACCACCCCGCTGACACCTATTATATCGAAGAAGAGCAAGACGATATTGCAGGAGACGAAGGAGATTTTTCTTACATACACGAGGAGGATCCTGACATTCCAGCTAGGGCAATATCTGAGCTTGCGCACTCTCGAAGAGTACGTTCCAAGTCCACCAGCCGAATTTTTGGGTTTCGTCAAGCGGGCAGATATAGCATATCGGGACGAAAGCGGGGACTATCACGAATTCTTACTAAATCAAATCGTGTTCATGTTCGATTTCTTACACGAAACATTCGACACATTTCAGAAGATATTTCTCGAGAACACACAGACTCTGATTCAGTTTCTGAAGAAGCTCCACAAAATCCAATCGATCAACAACTTTCAGCCGGAATTAATACGCCATACCGACTCGACAATCTCCCAAGAATCAACTGGCCGTGCGACAGAGAGGAGGTAGACAACAACAAAACACTACTGGCAAAGACGAAACGGGATCTTCAAATCGTCCTCGATTTCCTCCAAGCACCACCCCCACCGCGCCCATCACAAATAGTACGCCAGGAAGCAACCCCGTGCCACGCCCACTCCCAAACCCGCAGGGCCCAAAGATACCGCCAACCCCGCAGGCACCTTCCAGACGACCGAGTAAGGGAAGGACCGTCTCATTTCCAATCTTTCCGCCAATCAACCCCACTCAGACAAGTACACTATCCGGCAGTCGAAGACGACACTCGCCACAACCTCCTCCACATCAACGAACGGTTCAACCACGTCGTACGATTTTAAAAGTTTTGAAGCCAACTAAACCGTTGACGCCAACTATACCGTTGAAGCCAACTATACCATTGACGCCAACTATACCGTTGACGCCAACTATATCGTGGAAGCCAACTATACCGTTGACGCCAACTATACCGTTGAAGCCAACTAAACCATTGACGCCAACTATACCGTGGAAGCCAACTAAACCATTGACGCCAACTATACCGTTGAAGTCAACCACACTATTGACGTCAACCATACCTTTGACATCGACTACGAGCGCACTAGCGGGGAAAATGGCAACTAATAATTTACAGTCCTCCGCGTACCCAGCCCTTGCAGATTTTCAAAGGGACCTTCACATAAGGGCTAATTTACAGTCCTTACCGTCTTTTACTGGAAATCCACTTTCACGATTCGACACATGGTTAGAATCGTTTGAGTCAATTATATCTCGCTCAGATTTGTCAGAAGATGGCGTAATACTAGAATTACAAGGGAAACTAACCGATAAGGCACATAAAGTAATTAAATACATCGTTGCCAAACATCAAAATGATTACGACTCAATTAGGGAAAAACTTATTGGCCACTTTCATGGGGACGAAACGGTCGAGAAATACCTCAAGAATTTTAAAAAAAAGCTCACAGAAAACCAGGCGAAAAAATTTATGATTTTGCAATTAGATTACAAGAAATTTTTAAACATGCATATCCCGACGTATACACTGAGGACTCATTCAAAGTTATTTTAAAACAAAAATTCATTGACGGATTGGATGAAAAATTACAATTTAAAGTTAAATATAAGGAATTTGATACTTTTGACGAGCTAGTAGCAGCAACAAGAAAATATTTAGCACGAATGGAGGCCATAGAAAACACTAGAGAAAAACACGAATTCGTGAACGCTATCAATCAGACGAGCGAGTCACATAATTTAGAGCTGCAGGAAATGAAACAAATGATTGAGAAACAGAATGAAACTGTCAACGCAATTGCCTCAGGGTTCAGACAAGATAACAGACAGCCAGTAAATACGACCGATACTAACTCATTCTCCGCGTGCTTACAAGAACTAACGAAGGCAGTCAACATTCTACTTTGCCGTGAGAGGAAGTCTTCTGACCCCCCTATCCAGCAACAACAACAAAAAAGCCGTATCGTTTCCTACCCTTCAGCAAAATTTTTCTAACACCAATAATAACCCGCAGCAACCCTTTCAGCCTGCTACACAAAACACAGCAAGTAATTACCAATTCTCATACAATAAGCCCGCTGGACAGCAATTCTATGCACCGCCCTCTCAACCCCATTTCAAACCCCGCCCACCGCAGGTAGTCTGTGAATACTGCAACTATCGAGGCCACGTCAAAGATGAATGCAGGAAACTTAAACGCGACACACTAGATGGCGCCAGACCACCCGTATGTTATGCTTGCAGAGAAATTAGCCACAGATCGTATCAATGCCCGAATCCTCCTCCATCGCAATGGCCTAATAAACCAGGCCCACCACAGCAGCAGGAAAACCAGTAAATATCAACTGTGGCTTCGGGTCAGTTGATAGGGAGCCTCATAATAAATCCCGACAAATAGCTAGATTAACGACGCAAACTAATGAATCGACGCCAAGAATTCCTTTAACAAGCTTTCAGATACCTTTTCAAGCTCTTTTCGACACAGGTGCCGCTGGAGTATTATTCACGAGACATTATTCAAAAAATTACCTTTACAAAGCCGAGATACCTGCAGTACGCTCGACTTCAATTTATACGATGTTCACAACAAGAAATTAAACACATTGGGAAAAGTGATTTTACCTATCAGATACGGAAAGTCAACACTATTGCAAGAATTTATTATCACAGACGGCATTTCAGAAGATTGTATTCTAGGGTGGGACGCAATTCGTAAGCATGGGTTTACTATCGATGGAGAAACCAGCTGCATTTATTTAGCTAAAGAAACGCTTGGCCAAGCAAAATCCCGGGCACCAGACATATCCATTATTTTGCATAAATGGCGCGCTATCTGTCGTCGCACTGCGGTGGTAGTGGAAGCGAAAACGACAGGCTCGATTCCGTATGTCTCCCCGTTAGCTACTTTCATTTTTATCCCATCAGAAAAACTACCCAAGGGAATACACATCCAGCAGTTTATAGGAAGGATCTCAGCAAGTGGGAAATATGAGATCATTATAGAAAATCAGTCCTCGAACGATATTTTTTACCACGAGCTATACAATTAGGCACCATAGAGGTCGTATGCAATGTAATTGGACAGGTTACTTGCAAATCAACAGGGGAAGAAAACACAATAGATGACGAGCTCGATTTGACAATAATTCACGATGTCGACCCACAATTTCAGAAACCAGAATTACAAATTCTCACCGATTTTAAAAAGATGTTTGCAACGAAAAATACACAGCTGGGCAGCACGGATTTAATCAAACATTCAATAGACACGCAAGGGAGAGGCCCTATCAGGCAGCGTCCTTATCGACACCCGCGGAGCCACACAGCAGCGCTGCAGCGGCAGCTCTCAGAACTACAGAAAGCAGGAATAATAGTAGAATCGACCTCAGCTTGGGCCGCATCAGTAGTTTTGGTAGAAAAGAAAAATGGAGAATTACGGGTATGCATTGATTATAGAAAGTTAAACAGTATTACGATAAAAGATTCATTTCCAATGCCCCGTATCGACGAAACTTTGGATAAGTTGTACGGAAAGAAATTTTTCACGACACTCGATCTCGCCTCAGGGTATTATCAGATTGAGCTAGATGAGGATGCAAAAGAGAAAACGGCTTTTGTAGTCGAAAACAATCTTTATCATTTTACAAGAATGCCATTTGGTGTATGCAATGGCCCGCCCACTTTTCAACGATTAATGAACCATGTATTGAAAGACGTTTTGGGAACGAAAGCTTTAGTTTATCTAGACGATGTCATAATTTTCTCTGATTCATTAGAAGATCACATTAGAGATATTCGTGAAGTTTTTGAATAAATTAGTAAAGCGAAATTAAAATTAAAATTAGAAAAATGTCAATTCATGCAAAAATCTGTCAACTTTATGGGGCATGTTATCACTCCAGAGGGCATTCAACCCGACCCCGCGAAAATTGAGAAAATTGTTAATTACAAAGTCTCAGCCTCTGCAGACGAAGTGCGCTCTTTTTTGGGTCTAATTGGTTATTATCGAAGATTTGTTCAAAATTTTGGTTCAATCGCAAAACCGTTGACATTAAAAACACACAAAGACGTAGCAAAGAAGAAATTTGTTTGGACAGAAGAAGATCAGAAAGCATTTGAAAATTTAAGAAATCGATTAATAACGCCTCCGATACTTGCCTACCCGAATTTATTTACGGACGCATGTGACTACGGAATAGGGGCGGTCCTTTCGCAGGTACAAAATGGGGAGGAGCATCCCATTGCGTACGCAAGCAGGCAATTGAAGGACGCCGAAACAAGACATCACACGACGGAAAAAGAAGCACTGGCTATCGTATTTGCAATCGAGCATTTTAAACATTATTTACAAGACAAACCATTCGAAGTTATTACAGACCACGCCGCTTTACAATGGCTACAAAATCAAAAGACGGAAAAGGAAGATTAGGGCGATGGGCCATAGCATTGGCAGGCGTCCCCTATGAAATAAAATATCGACCAGGAAGGGTTCATCAAAATGCAGACTGTCTATCCAGACTGAAAGTGGCGCCCATTAACTTCCTACCAACGCCGGAAAAAGTTAAATTTATCTGTGAGAAACAAAAAGAAGACGAACTGTGTAAAGAAATAAGAAATTATTTAGAAAACGGAGAATTACATGAGAAGTATAGCAATAAAAAGCCAGACTGGGCAAAAGAAATTGGATATTTTGAAATTCAGGAAGGAGTGCTCTACCGGAGAGAGCTAGTAACAATAAAAAGCAGGAGAAATGAGATCAACCACCAGCTGGTTGTGCCCCTATCACTTCGCCCCCTGGTGTTGAAAGAAATGCACGACGGACCGATGGGTGGTCATCTTGCCTTTTTACGAACATATTTGAAAATTAAAAATAACAACTATTGGCCTAACATGAGGAAAGAAATTCATGAATATTGTAAAGCGTGTGAAATATGTACGGTCAATTCCAAATCAACGTTGAAAGCATATTTACATCCGCACGAGCTCGCCAAAGCTCCATTTCAAGTCATCGGGATCGATTTCTTAGGCCCGATAACTCCCGCTTCCAATCAAGGAAATAAACACATTCTCGTGATAACTGACTATTTTTCACGATGGGTGGAAGCAGTAGCGCTAAAAGATCAGAAAGCACTCACGACTGCCCAATGCGTATTTGACACTGTCGTGACACGACATGGAATGCCGACAGCAATTGTTTCTGACCGCGGGACCAACTTCACTTCGAATTTATTTCGATATTTCTGCCACAAGTTACAAATGAAACAGAAATTCACGACCTCGTATCATCCAGCAAGCAATGGCAAAACTGAACGATTCAACCGCACGCTCACGACAATGTTAAAAAAAAGAGCTGGTTGACGGCGCGCATTCAAATTGGGAGGATTTACTCGACCCCCTCCTTTTCGCCTATCGTTCTTCCATACATTCATCAACAAAGGAATCCCCCTACTACATTGTGCACGGAAGGGACCCTAACATACCAATAAATAAATTTCTCGAGGCAGCCCCCAAAACGGACAAATCCCCATCGGACTATGTGGGAGAACTGGTCAACCGCCTCCGCTATTCATTTCAGAGGGTGGCGGAAGAAAGCGGAAAGGCAAGAGAAAGACAAAGAGCGCAATACAACAAACGCGCAAACGAAAACGGATATAAAATAGGAGACAAAGTGTTGTTAGATATCCGTGTAGTAAAAATGGGTGATAGTAAAAAATTTACTTCAAAATATAAAGGCCTTTACAGAATCATTAAAGTGTATGCAAACAAGACAGTAGATATAGCCGATAGTTCATATGTAACCCAACGTGTTCACGTTAACCGTGTAAAACCATTATTCGAAACAATGCTCTGGCAACAAGAGCCATGTCCAGCATTTGAATCCACATTCGATGTCGGCAATTGGTATAGAGCAACTACAGAGACAGACACGCAGACCACGAAAGATCCAAATGAAAATGCGCAGCGCGCCAAAAACAACAGCAGCGCCACTTGCGTCACTAGCGGCGATAAAGAAAACGAATCAGATTGGGAGACTTGCAGCGACTGTAGCACAGACAGTGACAGCGAGACAAATAAAATCATGCGTGGGAAAGAAGATGTAAGAGAAGACGTCACGGAAACGTTACAAGAAAATACGAATGACGAAGAAACAATTCAACCTGCCGAAACCGGAGTCGAAACATCAACATCTGCGTCGCCCAATAAAGTCAAGAAAAAAGTTGGTCGCCCAAAAAAATCAGCCCACCCAGTTAACCCTTCCACCCCACCCGCTCACACAGAGCAGGTAGCCAGAAAGCTCACCCCACCCAACCCACCACCCACCAACGGGGACGACAAATGAAAACTCCAATGAAAATTCAACGCCGGGCAATGAAGCGGAACAGCTGGGAAAAAGAATCTGTCGTAGGCCTGTACGCTACGCCGACGGAGTGGACGAAAAACAGATGGAACAACTAGGAATAGACAAAAACGTGGCACGGCAACGCACCCCATTGGACAAGAAAAAAATGAAAAACCGTATAAAAGCAGGGTCAAGAAAGTAACAAGTACCATTCGTATCTTAACGCCCTCAGAAGATGTTTACCCCTAACACCGCCGCATTCTTTGCCAAGTATGCTCAAACGTTGATGGACAATAGAGCGGCTGGAAAGGTCGTATTCGAAGGTAATCTCCTCCGGGAGGACGGCACCGCCGATTTGCCGCTACTCACCGCGGCACGAGAGGAGTGGTGGAGACAACGGACGCTGCGAACCCCCGACGGACGAGTGGTCGAACTGCCGTCTGAATTGTCGGCGGAGGACTGCCAACAACCGTATGTCCGAGATTTCTACTCCACATACCCGAAAGCGACGTCTATCATCATCCAGCCGGGAGAGAGACCCAAGGACGCCCTGGCACGGCAGACGGAAGAGGTGAAAAACATGCAGACGCTTAACCTGTCAAGGAAACTTCAGCACGTCATCGAGATGCAAGACTGGGACTTCGCCAAGATCATCTTGGAGGAGATACTTGACATAGACCCGCTGTACCACCGAACGCCTTCCCCACCGCCAGAAAGCTGGAATTGCCCGCCAACGAGACCAGAAGAAGACCAAGCCGCGCCCGTCCGCCACGTCGCAGACCCGAATTTTGACTGGGGAACCGTCTAGTTCCCTATCTCCCCCACCATCTCAGATCGGCCAAATCTCTTTTATTTCCACAAGTTTTTTTTTCCTCTCTGTGTATTGCGATCCACATTTGACTATGTTTTTTTTATATGTGTTTCCCCTTCCCAATTTGCTCTCTCGCGCTATTCCTTCCCTTTCATTCTCCTTCAGCCCCTCCTTATCCATCCTTTAAGAAATCCCCGACTGGCCGAGGTAGTCCTCCAATAGATACAATAAAATAATAAGAAAAAAAAAACTTTGTATTTTCCTTTAAAAGTAACCGTATAAGAAAAAAATATAGCAATAAATAAATAACCGAAAGATAAAGTAAAAATAACAAGTCAAATAAAAGAGTAACTAATAAATAAAAATATGGCTGAAGGGGATTCCCACGACTGTGGAGGTTCCCCAGTTTTAAAAAAGGGATATCGCCAAAACAGGGAATTCCCTCCCCTATATAAAAAACACATGTAGTCGCCATTTACGCGCTCATACCAGCGACCATGCCGCAGGCAACTTGTCGCCTCCTCGGCCATTCCACCCACACCCCACACGACCCTAATCCCAAGCCCCCTCCCAGAATTCAAAAAGGACATTTAATTTAGTTTTGCGTTTTCCCCTCCGTCTCACTCAAAACCTAGTTCTATATTATTTTTGCGTTTTTTTATATACAACAAGCAATCATTGTAACTCTCTTTTCTCTCTTCGCCAAATCAAAACAAATAAGCGTGACTTGAAAAAAATAATAATAATAATAACTCCGAACATTCAGATACAAAAATAACAAAAAGAATAAAGAGCAGTATTAAAAACTGGCTCCCCCTCCAGAGAACAAACCCTCCTGCTCCACACGGCCGATAGTCGCCGCTACACAGCCAACTGGCGTATTGTCCTATCTCCCACCCCATACTATCGCTTATCCCCCCTCTTTCAACCCGTGCGCTATCATCCTTATGCTTGCCCCCTTTCCATATATTTTCCGTGCTTTTCCTTTCCATATATTTTCCGTGCTTTCCCTGTCCATATATTTTCCATGCTTTCCTTTCCATATATTTTCCATGCGTTTCCTTTCCATATATTTTCCGTGTTTTCCCTTTTCCTTATTGCTAGAGGCTAGAAATTAGTAAACAAACAAAAAAAAAAACAAACAAAAAACCCACATGCTGAATGCTTAATGTTCTCTTTCTTTTTTTTCTAAATGTTACCTATTCGTGTGTCGTCTTTACCATTACCATATTCCTAAGTTTTCCTCTTCCATCTGTACCGTGCCGCAGCATCATGTTGCTGGCCCAAATCCTTCTATTCTTAGGCCTATGCATACCGTCATCGCTGGCCCTGAATGCAACCGTGTGTGACTGCACCAAGCCATTACACATGGGAATTCTCCAATTCTCGGACGAAGATTGCAGACCAGAGGAAGATCATTCTTCCTCCCTCACGGTCAAATACTCCGTATACACCGAAAGACGAGCCGAGGCAAAATTCCCTGGACAATTATGTGCCCGATGGAAGATCCAAAAACACATATCAGTCGACTTTTTCGGATTAGTAGTGATAGTAATCGACAAAGTGGCGTTAGATACTTCATTCACAGAGTGCCAAATTATGTACGAAAGCCATCGGTGCAATGACCAATTGATGGTGTTAAAAGAAAACAAATATGTGTTCGACGAAGAGCCTAGTGAAAGTGGATATTGGCTGCAAACAATTATAACAGAAAAAGTGAATTGTGTCCTTGAAAAAGTGCTGCTATATCAACAAACGGAAGGCAGTGAATTCTCCACACCAATAGGAACGGCATCAGCGACAACTGGCGGCCTGATGCACAACCACCTGACACTCATATGGGACAAGACATACACGCAAACCTCGGACCCAAAAGCCCGCGTGCTAGAGACCGGAATTGCGGCATTAAAATATATCGGGATTCCCGGAAAATACCGTCTTACCGATGAAGACAACGAACTAGTGTTTCAACTAGTGCTCAACCCGAGGTGTATACCAACGCACCAGCATTGTGCACGAAAAACTGGAGCGTTCGACGTAATCGGTCAGCCGGACATTTACGTTGTGACGGTACCAGTCAAGCCGACCAACATCTCGCTGAAAGAAATCCACAAACATACTCCCGAAATAGACAAAGTGGACATCACAGCAAATCTCCAGTACATGCGTGACAAAATTATTGATCACGAAAACGAGCTCGCTCACGCAATCGCATCTCTTCAGTGCGACTCCCGGAAGGCGGCTCACGAACGAGCAATTTCGACTGCCCAGTACAACGGCTGGTTAGCCGCATCCCAACTCAACCTACCGGCATGTGCCAAACTAAACGCGTTCGGAAAAAACCGCTGTAATGACTACATGCACACCGCTTAACGTGACTTTCGATATCGAGATAACTTCGTGTGGCCCGCAGCCAAAATACCAAAACTTTACCATCAACTTAGACGGTTGGGAACTTGTCCCGTTCTCACCGTGTTATTGGATGAAAGGTTTCGTGAATTTCAACAACAAACCGTTCGGGTACCGCAACAATACCTGGGTTCCGATTGAAGCAAAAATAGTGCTCCCGCTGCAAACATTAGCCCACTCATTTCGATACGACGAAGTCAAATATTTCGACTACGCACATCAAAGCAACCCGGCGTACAGTGACACGATCATAGATCATATGAATATTATGGCCGACATCGCAGCGGCCATGAACGAGCATTCGGCCGGAAATTATTCACTCGCTCACATCCCGAGCACAGCAACAGTGCTAGGAACAGTGGCCGACGCCGCAGCTAAAACATCGTGGCTCGACCAGCTGACTAACTTTCTTTATATCGGAGCCGTTATCATAATAGCCGTCGTCTCAATCCGTGTCTGCATCGCTTGCGGATGCTGCGGCCTTATCTGGAAATTCTGCAGTCTTCTACGGATCCCGACAAGAGCCGCCAGTAACCACGACAACGACATTGAACTTGGCGCCAGTAATATTATAACCACTTTAGAATTAGAGCCACCCATAAATTGTGTGTTAATGTGTTAGTTCCCATAGTGTTAGGCCTACCCCAGAATAATATTGACAAGTGATCGTTTCACACGTCAACGTATTTGGGGGTACCCTTTACACAGGACGATTATTAGTGAATAATGTGCCTTTGTCGCTGGACCAGATGGGCCCAGCTGTATGCAAAGTTTCGTCGCAAATGTGCGATGAACAGTTAGTTAGTCTCGGTCGACTCTCCGACCGGTTCGTAGAACTCTTCCTAATTTCTGATTAGCTAGTTACTTATCGACTCCTTTCGCTTTCTCCCATTCTTCTTCAGTTAACCCAGTTCAGTGCCAATTACGAGTTATCTTTCCCATTCCTATTTCTCTACCTCCGTGTCTGTTTGTGGGCGCATTTGCGCTTATTGTGCCGTGTGTGTACGCACGTCTGCCGTCGTGCGATTATCATCCGTGTATTCTTTTGTGCCGTGTTCTCACTCTACTTCCTTTTCCTTTCCGTGTCAACAGCTTCCGGCAATATCGGTATGTCCCTCGTTTAACTCTTTGTCTCGTTTATGTACTCTTAGCTTAGAAATCCAGAATACATTCAGCAATTGTGGGTAGCCCCGAGTGTCATTTATTCGCTTGTGTTATTTGGACGACCCGATCTCCGCGAGATGGAGTGGTCGTTACAGTAATATTGGATTGCTGATGTTGATTTTTCTGACTTCGCATGGTTTTCAATGCAGAGATTTATACTTAGTTTCTTCTCAAGTATTTCCCAGGGTATTGTGTGAATTTTTGTATGCACTGTATAACATGTGATTTATGGCCGACCATCTGTTTGGTGGCAGTTTGCCCCTTGAGCTTGAAGAAATATTACTGTGTACTGGTATAGGAGGGTGGGAGGAGCTGTAATCCTCCGTTAGATTGCCACACCCATCGGAAAAAGGGGCTGGCCTCGCGACCCTAGTTCTGCATAACTTGAGGCTACTCCTCTTTCGCGATGGCCTTTCCTATTGGCTGAGGCTGGTAAATAGTTGTCGATATTTTGTTATTGGTCGAAATCTTTTTCCATGCTATTTTCTTCTTTCTTTCGTTGTTTGACACGTGAATTTATGCTTGTTTTTCCTGAAATTAAACCCCTTCCACTGCTCTATTAGTCTGCAGCTTAGAGCAAATTCTGTAAGTTCTTTTTGATGCTTTATTTGTTTCAGCCTGAAATAACACAGTGCTAGGCAGGCAAATGCGACTATGGGTACGATAACTGTGGCTGAAATCAAGCTTGTTTTCAAAGAGGTGGTCCAGTCACTTAGGCTCCAAAATCGAGACTCAGCGTGTTTGTTCAGTGTGAGCTCTGAAATTGAGTCGCCCCCTTCTTCATGTATTCTTGTTATGAGCTCGTTCAATACATTTTGCTGCTCAAATTCACTTGTTTCGTAGGCATTATGTTGAAGAAACTGATATTCCAACTCGTTATCGTCAATATTTGGAAACTTTTCTTGTAAATTTATCGTCGCCAGATGGTAAGTTGGGTGCACAAGTGTAAAGTTTTCTGTTGTTTCATTCCATGAATATGACTGACCATTAAGATTTATTATTTGATCTTTCCAAAAACATTCTTGAAATGGGTGGAGAGAAAAGCCGTCCCGGCCGATAGTATAAGAGTCGAATCGAGGCTCATAACCGCACTTTTTTTTCTCTCCTCCAACTGTAACGTTCATTTCTTTACACTGCTGCACAATCAGATGCACTCCATTGGGCTTCAATCGACTGCATCGAGGTAAGTTGTTAGCTATAGCCGCTTGTATCCCATTATTTTCTGCTAGCAATTGTGTAGTGTATTTCCTGTGTTGTAGATTTCCGCAGTAGATTTCTTTTATTTCACTGAGTAAGGCATTTTCTCTTTCAATATTTTTATCCTCTATATATTGATGATGCTGGGCCAATAGTGGGCCGATTTCTTCTCTTGAGCCAATCATTTGGCTTCTGTCTGGCTCAAACATCCATTGATGGTTTGTCTTTGAGTCAGAGCAGTTGACTACTTCTACCCTAAGGTCTTTATAAGCTTCTAGGCAGTGCATTCCGTTTGTTATTTGCTTTGTTTTGGGGTTCCAAACCAGTGGGATGGGCCATGGTTTGTAGTATGGGTATCTTTCCATTATACATTGCTTGCTGGTATGTTGTAATTCAGCCTCAATGAATCCCATGCAAGAAGATGGATATTTAAATGATAGTATGACCATCGTTTGAGAAAGTTTGTACCATTGCTCTTCAACCGGCTGGCACTGAACTAGTTTGAGCGTCTTATAGCTCAAACACATTCCGTGTTGACGATTGAACAAGAGCATAGCTTGTTGGTCAGCTATTTTGGGTAGCTCGATGTATGCATTTATCAGATTTGATAGTTTGAAAAACGTGTGATTGCAAAAATCATACGGTCTTTCTTCATATTGAAATTCTAGTTGATTTAGTTGGTCTATCATTTTGAATGATCCGTCCTCTTGTTTCGTTTTTACTCCAGTAGCACTGATCACTTTCTTTAATTTGCATTTTTCGTCTTTCTGTAGGATTGGGTCCTCCCACGTGATGGTTACGTCGCGTGTTATCACTGTTGTCACTTCTGTTTTGTTCGTTAACACACCAAATGGGGACATCACTAACAACGGCCCGCGTATTTCCAATTTTGTGGGAAACGAGCCTTACTCTACAGACCAAAGATCAGACGACAGCGACCGTAGCATACGTCGTACGGGATGAGGAGATAGGAGCAGCCATCATCATGGGGATGGATTCGATCATCGCACTTCAAGGTACCATTATAATAGACGGGGATGAACACACGAATCCCCTTTTTCCAGTGCCAGGCGACGAAAGAGAACTCTACCCAAAACCGGTGTGGGCCACCGGGCTCGAAGTCTCCCTTGCATCACCGACGTACGCATCCAAATGCGAAACATCGATCATACCGTACGAAGGGCCGGACCGCTATTTCGACTCCGTAACCAAAACAAGTTTCCCATCACAGGAAAAATAATCATCCCCCTCAACGGCAACCCACATTTTTGCGTATTGATCTCAAGAATAACTACACCAATAATTTTAGGCCTGGATTATATACGATGCGTAGATTTAAAATTAAAATTCCCGGAAATGTGCATCTCCTGGCCACGGACACTCGTAGTCCGTCCTTACCGCCCGCCCACAAGAGCACTAGCCGGCCCAACATGCCGACAAGCGGGCCACCTACGCTCGCAGTGCACGGGCCGGCCGCGCCCGGCAAAAAGAAGCCAAGGGGCAAAGATAATTGCCGCACGGCCCGGCCGCGCCCGGCAAAAAGAAGCCAAGGGGCAAAGATAATTGCCGCACGGCCCGAACAATAATGTTTGTTTATCATCTCTCCCATATTATTCCCCTTCGCCCCCTTAACACTTATTTTCTCGCAACTTAATGCAGTTCCTCTGATGTTTTTTTTTTTTTATTTTATTTTTAACTTAAGCGCAGGTTTGATAGTAAAAATTTATTTTTTCCTAAAACTAATTCAGTTCTAGTGCCATTCACCAACTCATTTGCTTGTTTGGCTGTTTACCTATCCAACATCCCCCAGTTTTACATTATCCAACGAAAGTGATGACCGAAGGGTCGAGTTCGAAGACGGGCGGGTAGTATACCTCCCGAACAATATGCCCGATGAAAGGGTTAGGGAATTGCGTAGCAGTCAGCAGGACCTAGAATTTTATCACCGCTACAACGCGGTAGACATTTGCCTAGGTCCAGGTGAGGACCACTGGGAGGCTCTAGGCCGCCGAAGTGAAAACTCAAAAAGATTAATTACAGCAGTGTACATGAACAGGCTCTCGGCGGCCGTCACAAACGACGATTGGGACAAAGTGAGGGAAAATATGAGGGCAATACTTGATGTGGATCCGGCCATGAGACGTTCACCACTGAACTGGAACGTACAGGATCAGGAGCAACATCACTTCCACTACGAGCCCGTTGGCGCGATAGATAGGGAAGTAGAACGAGAAGATACGAAGACTACGGAGTCCCGTTCGTGAGACGACGGGAAGAACGCATTCAAGATTTCAACGACGAACAAAGAGAAGAGAATGATGGCCACGTATCCCCGTTCGTGAGATGGAGACAAGAACAAGTTCAAGGTATCAACAATGGAGACGCATGGGGAGACGAACCAGATGCGTGGGCCATAGCATCACCCAGAAGAAGCCCAGTAGACCCACGCCCAGAAGAGTGGGGAATGTATTGGGACCCACCGACAGCGCCCCAGCTAATCGAAGATATTCCTAATTGGATTCAACAAGGAAAAGTAGGCATTTACAATCGGAGCGGGTTGCCTGCGGAGGACTGGGAGCGAGAAGAGGAAGGAAGTCCCGAAAATTAAAAAAAAAATTTGTTCTGCTTTTCAGCCATAATGTCTTTGTTTTCTTTTTTTGTTTTTTTTTAGCCAATGTAGGCCTGTGTAGTGCTTTTACATGCTTATTACGCATTTATATTCTCTGATATGCTTATCCCAGAAAAATATACTTAACCTTAATGAATCAAATATGAAAAATAAATAAATAAAAAAATAAAAAATAAATAGTTCAGTAAATATGCGAAAGAATGAGCAGTAGGAAATACAGGGAAGGGTGAAAAAAAAGAAAATTGAAGAACATAACAAAGAATGAAAAAAAAAGGGATTAGAAAGGAGCGAGAGAAAGAACGAGAAGGGGCATACTGCATATCGGTAGACTAAAAGGGAGAATAAGAGGGAGAATAAGAGAAAGTATGCTATGGGACATCGAAAATACTATTTTTGTAAGCCTAAGGACTAAGATTTCGGCCCGGGAGAAGCACTTTTAAAATATTTCCGTTGTGATGAAATGAAATACTTTTAATTTCTAAAAATATTCTTTTAACTTCAAAGTTGAAAAAATTCAATTAACTTGAGTTAAGTTTGATAAACTTTTTGAAACGAGTTTCAAGTTTGCTTGATCCTAAAATTTTTATTGCAAAATTTGTAGGAGAAAGCAAGTAATTCTGGCTTCAAAAAAGTTTACTAAACACTAAAAAAACAAGTCACTCAACTTTAAATGGACACAGTCTAAACATTTGAAGTATCGACACAATTAAACAGTGAAATGTGTATGTAGTGTCGTGGACGAAAGCTCAACACGAAATGTGAAACACAACTGAAAATCGTAGAACTTTTAGGAACTGCAAGAAAGGGGCGTTTCAATTTAGCAGAAACGGAGAAAATGTAAAATAGTCGAGTTGCTATTGGTAGGAGATTTATCGTGGATGCTTTGTGGGCGGGGAATGGTAACGGTTCTATGCCTGGCCAAATGATGTTGTCCTGAAAAGTGTTTAATATATGGCCAATATACTGGTGTACCCGAACAAAAGAAAGAAAAAAAACAGATGCTGGAAGCATGGCGCACATAAAGAAAATATAATGAAATGCTTCAAGCTGTTTGTGACGTAGTGGTAGGACTATAGATAGTCTCCACCGCTAATTGGGAAAAAATATAAAAACTTTTTTTTTTATATTTTTGCGTTTTTGTTTGCTAATGAAGTAAGATATTTGACAAATGTTATTGCACGTTATGATGGTAGCTCTATTTTGAATTTAAATGGATGATTAAAATCGTTACGTGAATTCTTGTTGAGGTGCGAGTCACGCGATATTCCATTATGTATATATGATCTTTGATAGGACTATAGTCTAAAGTTTATATATTTATACCAAGACACTTCGCGCATATTTAAGCAAATATCAAACTTGGTAGGCCCTACAAAATAAATATAAGATATTTGAGTTTTTTAACAAACATTCAATTAATTTGTTTGACGATAAAATACGACACGAAAAAGAAATAGGGAAGAACTATTGCCAAGTCTATTGTAATAAATTCACGCTCAAATTGTATTAAAGATCTGGGAGGTTTCCTATACTAATAGGCCTGTATGTTCGGACATATCCTGTTATGGTGATCACATATATGGCCAAATATATATAGGCCTACATGCTATTCGTGTCTGCTGATGCCAATATTATAATTGTAATATTCAAAATAAATATATTTTCAACTATATTTAGTTGAATTAATATTTCCGATGTATAATTTTGGGGCATTGTTGAGGGGTGGGTGGGTAAATGTACTGGTTGGTATTGGTGATGGTGCTAGCTATAGTCTATATAGATATATAGGCTATAGTAGATATTCTTATCGGTGATGGCCGCCTTTTTTTCGAATTTTTCCGATTTGTTACGTATCAAACCGTCGAACTTTTTTTTCAAATATGAAAACAATGGGCGAAAATGAAACTGTTGGTGCACAGGTGCTCGTCGCTATCGGGTTTTTATGTGTCGCTAGGGCTTTTCTTCTTTTTATAAAGGTGGTTTTTCTCTCATGAGATCTCACAAGAGACTGTCAAAGAGCTTTCCAGCACGTCAATAATAATGAAAATAAAAAGGCCAGTGTACCAATCCATTCAATCCAGCCTTATGGCCTATTGTTTTAGGTTGGCGATATTTCCGAGAAGTTAAAAGTGCGCGAGTGTTTTCTCTCCTGAGGTTTTACCTCTTGGGACAGCAGCAAAAAGATATTTTTAAAAACTTTACATGAATTAAATTCCCATGAGTGCAGAACTCCCTGCTGCGCAGAATACCCGCCCTTGGACCTTTACACTAAACAACCTTGTTGTGCCACTTTCTGTATACTTTAGTGTATCCAGGGGAAAACGAACTGAGGAAACCATACTCTTGCATGGGCTAGTGTTGGAATAAGCAAATGGAAGAAAAATGCAAAGCGTTTTCTAGAGCAAAGCTTAAATCATTTCATTCATTGAAAAACGTTAATTATAGCTGTACAAATCTATATCTCAAACAAAACGCACAAATTGGCTTGTTAGCTTTATTGGGTTTTAGAGCGCCGTGCCGATGTCAGCATCAGTTCGATTCTCTTACTAGCCGAAATTTCGAGCGCCAAATCTCTTGTTATTGTTATAAAAAGATTTGATTATTTTCAATATTTCCCCCCTAGGTGAACGTTTAAGTTTTCGTATTGTATTTACGACAGGCCTAGTAGGGCCTACTGAATTAAATCACTATTTCATCAATCGTTTAGATTGCGCAATTGTCTAAGTATATATAATATTCACAATGCGACCGATTTGAATTTCCTGTTATTCCAGATGCTCATGTGTGACTTGTTTACTTCCGAATCAGTGAAAACACAATTGACATAAAATTATATAAATTTATTTTATTTGGGATATAGAAAATGGCTTATAAGGAATCGCAAAGATAGGCATAATATTTAACACGGTGCTTCGTCCATCTGTAACATTAACGGCAATAACCCATTTTGGCATAATATAACAAACAATAAATTTGCTGCTGCGGATGATGGTGCTTATAGGGTGCTTATCGTCTCTCACGTTGATCATTCAATATTTCACGATTGTCGGATCGGAGATTGGAGAGAGAGATCGAAGAGAGAGATTGGAGATCGCTGTTCAATTTCCTCTTCTTCTTGTAAGTTTTTGGGGTGGGCAACCGAACCGAGTAGGACTATTTTAAAATGCCCCAAATATAAGCTGGTGTGGTTTAACTGTTTTCGTCTTGCTTTGGGTATTATATATCGCGCTTGAACGGCATCCTATCGTGTTTCTTTTTGCTAGTTGGCTGACAGAGGTTAAATTTTCCCTGCTATATGCGGATCGCATTGCAAGACAATATAAGTATAAAACTTTTAAAAAAGGAAGAGGGGAGCATTCAAATATTTTTACCACATCAATATCTTCAATAATCCAAGGGTAATAATAATTTGATGAAAAATGGCTCACGATGTACTCACGACTGAGCGGATGATGACTGATAGAAATGAACGAACGATGGGAACCAATAGGCCTATGCTACTGGAAACTTTGTTCAAGACAAACCTTTTTTTTTTTAATTCCAATGAAATAGGTCATATAGATTTCTGCCAGCATCTGGTTTTAACTCACAACAAACCTAATAAAAGTCGAAAAAACAACAACAATGTAATTTGAGAATCTTGGACACCGCTGCTGGATCTGGATGGCCGCCGAACCAGTATAACTTTATATATAAAGTAAAGCCTATATTTATTATATCTTGGAGGTGCTGGCAGCGCACCAGCAGCAGCACCAGCCATTGTGAGCAGCAACGACGATCCCTTGTCTTATTATAATACATGGACAAAGGAATAAATAAAACTACACCCTCAGTTACAATGCGGCAATAACACGATCAAAATTTCGTAAAAAATCTAACTAATAATTGAGAAAAAGAAACTATTTTGAAAGCACGACTCTGTCGACTGACAACATCATGCAGCCATCTGCCATCTATAGCTTATATATAGTCCATCAGACCATTATATATTGTCGTCGAATGAATCATTTAGGCTGTATAATGTCAATGTCGTTGTATTCTATAGTGAACACAGGCCTATACAACAGAAACAGTAATATAAAACAAATACAAAGCACCGAAAATAAAAATGTGAACAATTTACCAGTAATGTGCTGCATCAGTATACTACTATACTGCATAAGAGGACTTGCTTACAATACTTGCTATGCTACAATACTTGCTTTGCAATCTTGAATTGTTGATTTAATTGCAGGTAACTCGTGTGTATTTGGTCATTTGGTGGAACTTTGAATGGACGGTCGCGGTTGAAAAGGAAAAAAAAAACTTCAAACTTCAATGGCGGTTGAAAAATGTTAATCCACAGGGACACGGGCAAACTACAATTCAATCGTTCTTGATGCACTTCAGCTTATTCCAAATGAGACACGTACTCCGGAAACGGCTCGGGGAAACCCAGCGATCGGGCGTAAGTGGCTTGATCCGTCAGAGTAGCGAAAAGTCGCCCGTTTCGTCACTAATTAAGTCGCTGTCCTCGTCAGCACTGCCGACGGCTTCGCAAAGTTTCCAACACGGGCGGAGATCGCTGCTCAATTTCCTCTTCTTCTTGGCCGTTTTATGAGTCAGCTGGACGACCGAGTAATGCTCCAAAAAGGCTGGAACTTTGATTGTTTTCGTCTTGCTTCGAGTATATCGCGCTGAAACAGCATCCGGTCGTGTTTCTCCTGCCAGTTGGCTGGCAGGGGTTGGTTTATTGCCTGTGGGCATCGCATTACAATTTACAGTCAGACTTTTATTTTTTTAAAAGAAGTAAGCTTCAAATATGTTTATACCACGATATCTTCAAGAATCCAAGAGTATTTGATAAAAAAAGGCTCTCGGCTGGGCGGAAGACTGGAAATGGAGGAACCGAATGGTCGTTGTTGATGAATTGCTCTTCCATTTGCGGATTAAAATTCTGTTCTGTGAACATGTTCCTAATAAAAGCAAAATTCCTTTTAGCTTTATGTTTGAAATTGTTTTTCTAATTTTATCAAATACGGACACCAGACGATGTTTGGTGGAGCCTTGGGCATCCTTCATGTCAAATGTGATCAGTTCCATCTGGAGAAACCTGAAAAAAGAAAGAAAATGTTTTTGCTCATCAGCAGATTCCAATACTGAATTTCGAACCTCGAAATGGTTATGTGGTAGCTGGCGACATTTTCCACAGCCCACAAGAGTGGCGTTTCCTCGTTGTTGCGTTAGATGCAATTCTTGACGTGGAAAAAATCGAAAAAAGCTTCTCCATACTCTACAGAAACAAGGAGAAACTCAGATTCATTGTAAATAATAAAATATATTCCAGCGGTTCAATATACTGACCCAATTCAAGTCGCAGTGAATTAAGGGCGTAGTTGACGGCTCCGAGATTGTCGTGGAGTATGACGACGCAAAGAGAAGGTTGCCCTTTCTTGGACAGATGTCGATGGGTATAAATCTGGGTGAAGGAAGCTTTTCAGCTGTCGGAGAAACTGTTAAAGAATATTCTGGAAAATAGCTAGTGAAAAAAATAAAATACTTTTAAGGCCCAGTCGGAGCGAGGCTGAAGGAGGCCGTGGGATTATTCTGATGGTGAAACTGGCCCAGGGGAGGCAAAACAACGGCGTCTTTTGCATCATAACGGACATCGATTCATCGCCAACTATAGCAGCTCCACGCAATACGAAAAAAAATACTTTATTTTAATTAATAAATTAACAGTACCTAAATCAATTGGTGGTGTCTTTTGAAGGCAAAAGTTTTTAGAAAATTAATAAATACCTGGATTCATAATTAATAATTAATTAGTAATACCTGGAAAACGAACCATTTTCGCAGACCACACACTCCTCCACACCACAGATGGAGCAACTCACCTGTTGAAAAGGAATCAAGAAATTATTCTAAGCAATTCAATTTAATTCCAAATTAAATAAAGCGCTTACGTGAATATCGTCCTCGCCAATGCTGCAACTGGTTTCCAGAAGTTTATTCTGCATAAACAACAGAAAAAAAAAAAACAATTATTCAGCGCTCATAATTAATTGGGAAAAAGAGAATAGACTACTATCACTTTGCATTTGCGATTGCATAAACTTCCAAAGAAGAGCGGATGTTCCATACATACGGGCCCATAATTTCCAGATGACAACCGAGACAGAAGTAATCCATGTCCAAAGTTTCGGCCTTGATCCTGTCCACCACAACTGTTGGTTGAGTTTTCACGCAAAAATAAAAGATACAATAGACGAAGATTTACCAATGACGTAATCCCGCGGACCGTAAGTGAGATCATCTTCTCCGGAATGGTTTTTCTTCTTTTCCTTCTTGTTGTTGGTGCCCTGAAACACTGACAGGCTCTTTTTTCTTTTTAGCGATCCTCTTCAACTTGGTGTTGGTGTCTTTGATCCGGTGGTCGATGCTGGAACGTTGCAGCCATTCCGGGAACTCGTCCAAGACCAGCACTGGAATTATTTTAAAGACATACATATATGTTGTTAATAAAGGTTGACGTAGGCCTATTCCTAGAAAAATAATTAAGATCTCAACTGTTGTTGCTCTTTGACGACGCCAAGAGTTTGATAGCCCACGTCTTCAATTTGTCAGCCGTGCCTTTAACTAATTTCTTCTGATCTCTGTTAAAGGCGACTGCCTGTGGATTAAAAAAAAATTAAAAACGTTTGATGTCAAGAATTGGCAATAAAAATTTGTAGTCGTTTAAAACCCGCAGGGCTTCCAAGACTCCTCTTTCATAGAGACTGCTGCAAGCTTGATTTAACAGACTGACCAATCGGTCAACATCTGACACGGCTTAATGGCCGCCGAACCCAAAATATCCAGTAACTAGTCGGTTTTCTCGGAGGTAGCAGCCCACACTCCCACAGTCATTGTGAGTAACAACGATTCGTTTATGGTAATATCGACAAATGTGAATAAATAAAATAACACGAATAACATTATAAAAATGGCAAGACGATCAGAATTTCTCAAATGATAATTAAAAATTCCGAAAAAAACAAACAAAAAACAATTTAATATAAAGGTGTGACTTAAGTCCAGACGATTGTCCCCAGTCGAATACAAAGGAGTTCCAGCATTTACATTTTAACCTACCCTGATCGGTCATTGTTACAGCGCCATAATATTTGTCATATCGGTTCATTATATTCTTAATAATAAATAAAAGTGGGCTCTATCCCTTAATTATATACTTGAACCAACAACCACTCGATCCATCACAATTTCTTAAATTAATAGTAAACCTTGAGTCCATGACCTTCTCATTATATTAGCCTAAAACACGAATATAAACGACAAGGACTCAGAATTTTTATACACACGTTTTCCTTATGATTGGGATATATGAACAATTAGTATAATCTAAGCTGTAATGTATATGGACAGTTATGTTGCAATTATAGTAGCATAATTTTTTTTATCTACGTTATCAGTCTTTACGCGTCAGCCTTTGTTGCAACACAACAGAGGCAAACATCAGTGATTTGACTGTTATCAGTTAGTGGATTCATGTCGACATAATTGGTCACACAAAGAAAACTTTAAAATGTCATAAAAATAAAAAACCCGGGTAATTTTTTATTTTTGAATATCTTATTGATGAATTAGGCAATTTGAAATTTAAAAAAAATCGTATCGCTCACACGATACAAAGTTATATTCGATTTCCCTTATTGTCCTATATAGGCTAAATAGGATACAACCATCAATGAAAAATAACAGAACCTATTCGATCTTTCGTCGATACAGTGGCTAAGTCGTACCACACCGAGACACTCTTCGTCTTCGTCTGCGCTTTTTTGTCAAGCTTGACAAGTGGCCAACATCAAAATCACTTGCCGCAAACGAAAGACGACACTAATCTTCGTTTAGAATACGTATGAAATTTCGAAAAATAAAATTTTACATTTCTTTATTGTTTTGTTTTGCTTTTTTAGGAAACTTTGAAAACTCGATTCGAGAGCATCGAGATTCAATTTGACCGGCTGAGAGAGGAAGTCCGACTGCTAAAAACAAAGGCTAGCGAAAAAGATTTCCATACGGGTGATGTCGCCTCATCTAAAGGTGGAATTCCAAGATCTTGTCATGAAGCCCGATTGGCTGACCCTTCATTGTCCACCGGCGTTTACTGGATCGATCCCGACGGCCAGGGTGTTGGAGACGATCCCATTCAAGTAAATTGCGACATGTCTTCAGGTATGATATATATAGCCTATTACCTATATAATTGCTGACCGTTTTATATTTATCTTGGTATTTATGGTACACAATTTTCACTGTAAGCTGCGTTTTCTATTCGACAGGAATGACAATTATTGGACACGACACCGAAGCATCGACAAACGTCGGCCATTGCACAGATCCCGGCTGTTATAGGCCTACGAAACCAATCGTGTACCAAGCATCTCACTAAAACAGATCACTGATGATCACTGTGATTTTAGCAAAGCTTCAACCGACGCAGGTTTGTTCAGACTTGAATTGAATTGAATCAGCATGAAATAATATCAAAGGTTTTACGCAATAGGATTTGAAACGTGGATTGGCTTTGCTGATGTCAAGTCATCTTCTGTTTATTTTGATGTACAGAGGAATACGACTTACTCCACTATTAACTCTGTCATTCCATATGAAATCACAAGAACTAATGTGGGGAATGATATGGACCCTTCTACTGGAATATTCACAGCGCCGAGACCGGGGAAATATTTTTTCGATTATTCTGGTATTGCTGATGTCACTCAAGGAACCAGCAATGCTGCTCGCGTTGATTTTCAGTTGAATGGTGCTAGGATTGCACAAGGATATAGTCACACCACTTATGATACATTTGCACAGCAATCCACTTTGGAGCTTAAAGAAGGAGACCAAATAAGACTGTTCTTGGTAGCCGGAGCTATTAATGGTTATCATACTACTTTTATTGGCTGGTTAGTCGAAGAAGATGATGTGTTCATTGTATAGAGTGACAGCCGACGCGCAGAAGAACAAAAAACAAATTTTGATTTGATTTGGCATTTTGAAATACGTTTCGTGCGGTTTCTCCATGGTAAATTGAGTCGAAAGTTTGTGTCAAATATATAGTTCGCGATAGTTCGTTTAACTGCGTTTAACCATCCGATAAAAAAAAATTATGCAATAAATCAAGTGTTTCCGATGGTAAATTATTCTGATATTCGTCTGATATTTTTTTTTCATTATTGCAAAGAGCTAAGCAAAACTATAATGAGATTGCCCGTATTATCCGTGACTCTTTTGTCACTTGCAAACTCTCAGTTGTTGCTGGATGCGGGACTGGATATGATTTTTAAAAGAAATTGAATATCGTTAATAATAAGACAAATTTTATCCAGCTTATACTCCTTATTACATAGCCTACACTTGAATCGAAAAATACACCCGTTGCGATTGCTTTTGTATTAGGACGGACAGAAAAGAATTCGATTCAAAACGAAATGGAGGAAGACAGAAAAACAAATAACGACGTCATTCAGTTAGAAATGTTGGATTTCTACAGGAATATACCATTTAAGATGGCCGGATCGACTACACAATTGATGGGTAAACAATAACTGCCCACAAATTGATTTTGTTCTTAAAGTCGACGACGACACATAAACCGACGTCAACGTAAACGTATTAACCTATTTCATCAACACGGATGTCGCCAATTCGCCATGACGTGTGTAATACTAATAATCAACGTTCCAATTAAACTTCAACAAAGAACAAACAGCTCAAAGTCTCAAACGCAACACATTTTCAGCGAACCAAGCGGCTGAAAGCCGCAACTTGTCTTTTGCCTTTTGCGTCAGCATGGTGTCAGAAATCAGAAAATGTTTTGGTAATAAGAGTTTATGCCCTTCCGCCACCATGAGCGCTAGTTGTATAGGGTTGACGGTTGACAGCGAGAGAAAAAGTGGCGCAGCAGTCACGCAAACGTGTGCACAAGTGCAGCCCAATTTGAATCCCCAATTTGAAGCCCAATCGATTCACACCTCGATGGACTACTCACTAAAATCATCAACATCATTCGAGAGGAAGTGCTGGATTATGAGGTGAAACATGTGGCCTTCCGATGCCTCTACTTTATATCGAAAGTCAGGGGCTACAAAGTTGTAGCAAGACATCTTCCTCATGAGGTAATGTACTATAGTTTCCCTGTGATGTAATCGTCTAAATAAAAATTCTTTCTAGACTGCCGATCTGGAGCCTTTGCTACATTACTTGGAAAACCCAAGACCCTGGTGTGCAACTAAAATGGGAGACTCATTACGGCTTGCTTCTCTGGCTCAGCATTGCAGTTAAAATCCCATTCCACCTTCAGTGATTTGACACCAGTACTTCAGAGCCAATCATGGAAAGGTAAGAACAAAATTAAACAATATTGATGTCTTTTGAATTAAGATGATTAAAATTTCTTTCAGAATTCAGAATGTCTGTAAGAAATACCTGGCTGGGACAACAAAAGCTCAGGACATGGCCTTTTATGTATCGGCAATCTATCTTACAAGGCCTGATGTCAAAGATTCCTATCTAGTACTGGGATACATCAATTGGGCTCATGAGGTTTGCCCTTTTGTTTTCAACTTGAAAATAACTGTCAAGCTTACTGTTTTCATTTCCAACAGGCTCTTACCAAAGATAGTGCTCAGTTCAAAAAAGGAGTTCTTTCAACGTTGGCCGGCGTATTCAAATATGGGCAAAGAGAACAAATGATGGAGCATGCACATGCTGTGCTGCGTACCATCCTGACGATTAAATTCCAATCGTCAGAATTGCTTATACAGTTAAGAAACCGTTGGTGAAGCTGACGCAGCGATAGGTGAGCCCCTTTTTCGATTCATTTAGCTGGAAGTAATTAAAACGTTTCATGTATTTCTGAATGGCAGGTTTGATATTCTTGAAACCTCGAGTTGCCTCTTGGAGATACCAGCGGGGCAGCAGATCATTAGCTGCCAATCTGCAACAGAGCCAACCCATTGAGACTAAAGCAGCTATTTCGGTGAATGATGAAGATGACCACGATTACGACGTGCCGGAAGAAATCGAAGAAGTACTTAACGAGATCCTGCAAGCCCTCCGAGACAAGAACCGTGAAGTCCAGTACTGTATTTAAATCGCTTTCATTTTATAAAGCATTCCTTTGTCATGAAAATCTAATTTTTTACAGGTACTCTGCAGCAAAAGGCATTGGGCGGCTGACCAGTCACTTATCAAAGAACTTTGCCGACCAGGTTAGCTTATTATTAATATGAAGACGTAATAATAATCAGCTTTATTCATTGTTGTTGTGTGGCTTGCATTCAGTAATTCATGTATCTCTATAGAAAACACTGAACAATATTATTATTATTACAACGAATTAATTATTAATCAGGTAATTGAATCGATCATGGAACTTTTTTCACTCTGGGAGTCGGATATGGCCTGGCACGGAGGATGTTTGGCTTTGGCCGAATTAGGTTAAAATTGTCTTGAATGTTCAAGCTTATATCTGATTGTTAAAAAACAAATTGTCTCCCTCTTCTTCATTCTCGTCTTCATTTTTAGCCCGTCGTGGATTGCTGTTGCCCCAGCGATTGTCTTCTGTCTTGCCTTTTGTGGAGCAGGCCATGCTGTACGATGAGTTACGCGGTAACTTTCCCGTTGGCTCGGCTGTACGTGATGCCGTTAGGTATTGGCTAAAGCCATAGTCATCAGCCCCGTGTTCGATCGTGAGGTCAACTGCTGACGGGCTGCCGCTTCTGCCTTCACGTCGGTCGACAGGGCACTTTTCCTCACGGCATCGACATTCTGACTACCTGCGATTAGATCGCTTACGTAAAAATGCCTATCTCCAACTCAGGTGAGTTTCATTCTGTTTCAAATTCATTTCATTCTGATAACAATTCTCTTTTCTCTCCAGTCTTTTCGTGGCGCAATACGAAGAGTACCGGCCGCATCTCATCCAGCATTTAGTGGATCGTAAAGTCATCCATTGGGACACGGTTATTCGACAGCTAACATCTCAGGTATGGCATGGTGGTGCAATTGAACTTTGCTCATTTAACTTCAGTTGTTAATCAGAATTTTTGTTCAGGCCTTGCATCAAATGACGTTCCTCGATCCGGAGAGTATGAAACTGATTCTTTCTAAAGGTTTCACGTTATACAGCCATGAACCTTAAATGTTGTTTTTTAGGAACTTGCTTACAAGAGGTGATTGGCTTCCTCAAGAAAATGTTGCTGTGGTTGATAACAAAGTTGGTGGAGGCTGGGATATTTTTGGACACAACAGAAACGGCAAAACTTTTCTTCATCCAGAAGAAGCACTGTTCCTCATCGAAGTGGTAACATTTTTCTGTGGGACACCTAAAATGAACTCTTATTAATGATTGCCTTGTTTATTCACAGTCTAAATTAGAGATGTGCTACTCTGGTACCCCAGTCAGTGTTCAACAAGCATACCAACTTTTGCTTACAGAAAATTCATGTTCAATTCTCAAGTATCGCGTGTATTCTCACTTGTGCCGACAAGGCTATCGTCTAATTCGTACAGTCAATCCTCCTCCGGTTACTTCTTCAAAACGGAGTGGTGAATCTATGGAGAATTTGAATCCCAAAAGATTGAAGGTGGAAGACAAACAGCCTAATCTCATTGTTAACAGTGTAACAATTGTCGATATGGAAACAAAGGCTGTCAATTTGCCTACTGAAACTGTGAATAGCCCCGTAAAGTTGCGATTTCTGACTCCAGCGGCTGAACCAAGTGACTATGACTGCATTCCACATCTCTTAAGCCCTGGAACGGAAACAATTGAAATTAAGTTTCCTGATCAGCAACTTCTTCCTGAAAACACTCGCAACCGACAAAGTAGCTACGTCCTCAACAAAAGGGATTTCTACATTTTTTCAGAACTCGAAGAAATTCCGACTAATCTCAACTTTGCTTCAAACAATCCACTTTTCAGCGGGAAAACTAAACCTCTTCTATTGGGGAATTTCATTGGTAATTTCATCTCTAATATTTTAGAATTGTTTCTAACTTATCCGTTCCGAGTGCAGGGGATCCGTACTATGCCAATTATGGATTGTACAATCCATCCACAGAAGAATTGAATCAACACAACGATGACGATGAATTGAATCAACACAACGATGACGATGAATTGCAAGTTTGTTACGACGTCTATTCACCAGGTCGGCATTTCCGCAAGTCCAATCCTGGCCCACCGTGTTATATTTTGGCTATCGCTAAATGGACCTCAAAGCCACCTAGTCTGTCGTGTTTGGAACGATTCAAACGACGATGTAGTTCCGAAAGTGTGCCTTTAATCGCAGTCACAGGCGAAGGGTCTCAGGTGTCATTCTATCAGTTGAAAGGAGTTGTCAGTCCAATGTAAACAGTTAATATTTTTGTGTATTTCATCTTCATGTGTTTCCCCCCCCCCCCCCACCACCTCAGAGAATTAACCAAGAAAAAAACTACCACCCAAACAATTGGGTGAATGAACAAGGAACAAATAGTTCTTTTTAATCTGAACACGATATCATCACTTTAATTGCTCCGCCGGCACCAGTACGGGCTGTTTCAAAGGCTTTCACGGTTTCTTCCAGTTTGAACCGATGAGTGATTAATGGTTTAACGTTGACACGTCCACTAGCTACCAGCTCCAATGCTGTTGGATAGCTGTAATTTTTAAACCGTTATAGATGATAATTTACCAATCAAGTTATTCAAGGATTTACCAATTGGCGTAACGGAAAATCCCCCTAATATCAACTTCACGGACGGCTGCATTAACAATTGGCAATTTGATTTCTGCTGGTCCACGTCCAACCAAAGCGACAACTCCTCCACTTTTAGTTCCCTATAAAGGTAACATTTCCTTAAATTAATTGAAAAATAAGTTGTGCTTTGATCCAATAACTTACAAAAATGGCAAGCCTAATGCTAGATTCAGCACCGCTACACTCGATGGTAACGTCAGAAGGTCCACCAAGTTTTCCAGCAACTTGTTTGCCCAATGTTTCCGCATCCTCTCCACCCACCAGCAAAGTATGGTCAGCTCCCAGACTTTTAGCAACTTCCAATCGGCTTTCAGATATGTCTGTCGTTCAATTTTAAGTTTATTTTAACAATCTTGATGCACACATTTTTTAAAACTATTGTTATATTACCAGTAATAATGACGGATGATGCTCCCATAGCTTTAGCGGTGAGGAGACAGACAAGACCAATCGGTCCAGCTCCACAAATTAGGATTTTCTGTCCGATAGTGACTCCAGCTCTGCGGCAAGCGTAAACGGCGACTGAAAGAGGTTCCAAAAGAGCTCCTTCTTCCATGGTCATATGATCCGGAAGTTTGTAACAAAAATCAGCAGCGTGCGTATAATAACGAGCCAAGTTGCCATCATAGGGCGGGGTAGCACAGAAAACAATGTCCAGGCATAGATTATAACGACCACCTTTGCAGTAATCGCAGGATCGGCATGGAACTCCTGGTTCGATCGCCACTCTATCGCCTTATGTAAGTAGAAAAAATCATGTACAACAGCAATTAATCTTATAAACTAAATATTTGCAGTTTCTACCTGGTTTCAAATGTGTTACACCTTCTCCAACTTCATGCACCACTCCAGCAGCTTCATGGCCTAAAACCATTGGTTTGGTCACAACAAAATCACCAATTCTTCCATTCACCCAGTAGTGGACATCAGATCCACATATTCCAACTTTATCCATTCGCAACAAAACCTCTGGTATGTACAAAAATTATTATTTAGTTTATTTTTGTTTCCTAGAAAAGAATTATGAGCAATGGTGCACAGGGACATTTTCCCTAGTGCTTCCATTCATTGATTTATTATCATTACCATTCTTTTGAGCCTTAGGGGTAGTCCGATTTTCCTGAATAATTATAATAATAGGCTAGATGAGGGAAAACAGAATTAATTGCATTGATAATAGTTGTTACCAATCGAATATCGTTGACAGAGTAAAGGACAGCTGAGAGATTTTCGGTAGTCATGATGAAAGCAATTCTGGGAAAGGAATCCGAATTAGGAAGAAATGGACATTGAAATACGAGAAAGGCAAATTGAATACTGCGTAGCGTAGAAAAGTTACGTACCCAAATCGTCGTTATCTCAGCTCCCCTAGACGATTGACACCTGGAACTTGTTGGGAGGCATTGTTATGATCCGAGTTTAAAAATTTTATCGCTAGAGGTGCTCAAGGTTGAAAAAGTCAAAAGTTTAAACCGCCCGCGAATTCTACTGCTTTTTAAGGACGTGTCGTAAAGTTTTTAAACCCAGATTTGATTGAACTCGCGAGTATAGAGAATTAATTAATTCAATAGAAGGTATAAATTAAACACAAAAGTTTTTATTCCTCTAGGACAACATCGTGCCATTCGTGCGAACATCAGCAAAAAGTTGTTTCCCGAAGGGATTTAGGGCGAGGCGAGGATTTGGGGTTGGTGGGGTTGGAGGAAAAAATGGAAACGAATGAAATTCGCCTGCTAAGCTCAATAGATGGCTTTGGAGATGAATGAAATTCGCCTGCCAAGCGCAATAGATGGCTTTGGAGATGATGAAATTCGCCTGCCAAGCGCAATAGATGGATTTTGAGTTTTCTTAAGTTACATAGAACTAATTGGGGAAAGAATTTTAAGGATTAATAATTACGGATAAAAATGTTCTGCTAACGTTTTTATGCCATAGCATTCCATTTGTCGTAATTATTAAATTATTTAAAAAATGAAAAAGAAATAAACGGCAGCCACAAATTCAACTTGGTAAAATAAAAACAAAGCAGACGACTTAATCTCATACCTTCTTCTTCTTTGACAACTTTTTTGAGATATCAAAATGACTAGAAGTTGCAGATGAGTGCACCGAAAAAGAAATCTATGTCATTTGACTTGGGTGCTCAAAAGAATCATTTACTGAGCACTCGGAGGTTGAAAAACTCATTGACGAACTGAGGACGTCAGCCCAACATCAGACAAACCAAACGGATATTCGTTTAGTGGAGAGAAACTGGCAAAGGTTTTCGTTCATTCTAGATCAATACCAAGAGCAACCACATTTGATCGATTCACACCTCGATGGACTACTCACTAAAATCATCAACATCATTCGAGAGGAAGTGCTGGATTATGAGGTGAAACATGTAGCCTTCCGATGCCTCTACTTTATATCGAAAGTCAGGGGCTACAAAGTTGTAGCAAGACATCTTCCTCATGAGGTAATGTACTATAGAGTTTCCCTGTGATCTAATAGTCTAAATCAAAATTCTTTCTAGACTGCCGATCTGGAGCCTTTGCTACATTACTTGGAAAACCAAGACCCTGGTGTGCAACTAAAATGGGAGACTCATTACGGCTTGCTTCTCTGGCTCAGCATTGTAGTTAAAATCCCATTCCACCTTCAGTGATTTGACACCAGTACTTCAGAGCCAATCATGGAAAGGTAAGAACAAAATTAAACAATATTGATGTCTTTTGAATTAAGATGATTAAAATTTCTTTCAGAATTCAGAATGTCTGTAAGAAATACCTGGCTGGGACAACAAAAGCTCAGGACATGGCCTTTTATGTATCGGCAATCTATCTTACAAGGCCTGATGTCAAAGATTCCTATCTACCGTGATTCATCAATTGGGCTCATGAGGTTTGCCCTTTTGTTTTCAACTTGAAAATAACTGTCAAGCTTACTGTTTTCATTTCCAACAGGCTCTTACCAAAGATAGTGCTCAGTTCAAAAAAGGAGTTCTTTCAACGTTGGCCGGCGTATTCAAACATGGGCAAAGAGAACAAATGATGGAGCATGCACATGCTGTGCTGCGTACCATCCTGGCGATTAAATTCCAACCGTCAGAATTGCTTATACAGTTAAGAAACCGTTGGTGAAGCTGACGCAGCGATAGGTGAGCCCCTTTTTCGATTCATTTAGCTGGAAGTAATTAAAACGTTTCATGTATTTCTGAATGGCAGGTTTGATATTCTTGAAACCTCGAGTTGCGGGAGAGGAACAGACCTGGAGATACCAGACTTGGAGATACCAGCGGGGCAGCAGATCATTAGCTGCCAATCTGCAACAGAGCCAACCCGTTGAGACTAAAGCAGCTATTTCGGTGAATGATGAAGATGACCACGATTACGACGTGCCGGAAGAAATCGAAGAAGTACTTAACGAGATCCTGCAAGCGTGATGCCGCTTGTTATCTCTGCTGGGCTCTTGCCCGATCCTAAGACCCGTCTCTGCTCCAGCCATTCGTCCATCAGTTGGCTAAAGCCATAGTCATCACCACCGTGTTCGATCGTGAGGTCAACTGCTGACGGGCTGCCGCTTCTGCCTTCCAGGAACACGTCGGTCGACAGGGCACTTTTCCTCACGGCATCGACATTCTGACCACCTGCGATTAGTTCGCTTACGTAAAAATGCCTATCTCCAACTCAAGTGAGTTTCATTCTGTTTCAAATTCATTTCATTCTGATAACAATTCTCTTTTCTCTCCAGTCTTTTCGTGGCGCAATACGAAGAGTACCGGCCGCATCTCATCCAGCATTTAGTGGATCGTAAAGTCATCCATTGGGACACGGTTATTCGACAGCTAACATCTCAGGTATGGCATGGTGGTGCAATTGAACTTTGCTCATTTAACTTCAGTTGTTAATTAGAATTTTCGTTCAGGCCTTACATCAAATGACGTTCCTCGATCCGGAAAGTATGAAACTGATTCTTTCTACTCAGATCCTTCCTCGCTGCACAAATCCTGAACTTTATTTACGGCACGGAAGCATTTTGGCCAGTGGCAAAGTCATCAGCGCTCTTTGTCAAGTGGCAAAAGACCATCAACGTCGTCTGCCAGATGAACTTGGTCAGTTACCGCTGGTCATTTCTCACTGAATTATTTCTACAATGTTTTCACGATCCTTTAGGTGATGCCGCGATAGAATCCATTACCCAAACTTGTATCGACATCCTGGAGGAGCGTATCTGACGGAGTTTCGGCGGCGATCCAATGCGCATAGCCGTTTGCCATTTCATCCAAGATCTTAGTTCGAGGGGTTTCCTGTTGCTGGACGCTGTAGTCGACCGTTGGTTGAAGGCGTTACGAGAGTGTCTCGCTTCAGCCGATTCAAATGTCCAGCAATCGGCCATCAGCGCCGTCACCGCTTTCATTGGCGAATACTTCCGGCATCAGCCAGTGGAGAAACTCACTGCCTTGTTGAACCGTTTCCTACCCGAGGTGACGAGCAACAACCAACAGGCGAGAGTAGGAAACGCACTAGCCCTAGGCTCAATGCCTCGCTTCCTCCTCACCGTTTCCTTGCCGGAAGTCATCCAACAGTTGTGCACCTGCGCTCTCATCACCGACAAGACTCTCCAATGGGCCGAATCTCGAAAAAATGCTCTGACAGCTCTTTCTCTCGTCTGCACAACCGTTGGGATCGCCCCATCCAGTCCAGGTAAAATGACAGACGACCTCATTTGCATTTATTTTGAGATGAGTCTCAATTTTATTTATTATTTCACAGGTGGGGTTGATCAAGTGACACTGGCCGGAATATTCCGCACATTTATCGACGGCCTTGAAGATTACACGGTGGATAGCCGTGGAGATATTGGAGCTATCGTCCGTGAATCCGCAATGTATTCTATTCAGGTTCCGTTTAGAATTATTTTATTTCAAATAAAATAAATCGAAAGAAAACATTTGAATATTTCTACAGGTTGATTAGGTCAACACCTCGCAACCAGACCTACTTGAAGCTGACCTGATCCGCTCCGTATTGCATGCGATGGCTAAACAATCGACGGAACAAATCCGTCGTAACCGGTTGTTGGCCCCCAACTTATTTTCTTCTCTCGTCTACTGGTACTTACAGAAAACAACTTAATTCTTAACTTTAATACCTATAACGAATTGATGTTTGTTTTAGTGATCCCACCATTCCTCACATTGAGCAGTTGGAAGAATTGCGTTCCATCATTCCACCGCCTCCGCTGAACATTTCGACCGAGAAGGAATGTTTCGATTTGTGGATGAAGGTGATGCGACTCGACACTTACCGCAAAGCCGTCATCACCGGACTTGTTTCCAGCATCGGCAGTCTCACGGAGAGTTTGGTATGCATTTGCATTTATTAAACAACACCTCGAGTATTGCTTATGACCTAACTTGTTGTCTCGCAGGTTAAAAGTTCTAGCGCTCCATTCATGAGTTACCTCCGCCAGTTGGTGGCCGAGAACAAATTGGATGAACTGAATTTGGTCACCCGGGATATTCTAAACGTGTTTCAAGAGAATTTGAATAGTGTCCGACTGATGCCGTACATTTTCAACTTCCTGGGCCATCTCTTGTCGTCCGGATGTTTGGATTCCGTTTTCAAATCCATGTCACTGTCGCTGTTGACCTTGATCCGCACTGAGATGACCAACGGCGGTAAACCGTTAAAAGTATTCATTTAAATTAAATTATGAATTTAAATATTTAGAAATATAATTTAGACTGTTGATTATCATCTTTTTTTACAGTTGTTGATATCGTCGGTGGATTTGTACTGTCACCTACTCAGAGGTGAACAAGTGACGTTCGATAAATCAATCATTCACCTGTTAAATCTGCTAGTGAATCGGTTCGCTCGCGTTCGTAAAATCACGGCCACCAAGTTGTACGAGACGCTGCTGACTCTGACAGATATTAGCCCGTCATTGGCCAATCACCAAGACGACATCTTGGCCATTCCCAGCGACACTGACTGGGACGAAGACGTCGAAGCTTTGAAGCCCGTCAAGACTCAGCTTCGCTCACTTTTCATTCCACCGACTTTGAATCCTTGACATTCTTAGCCTTTCATTCAAATTATTTGCTTATTTAAAATTAAATAACCACCCGAAATTGTGTCATTAGTTTATGGGAAATACAATTTCGATTGTTTGGCTGCACTAAACCGACTAAAGCCGCCTTTTTTGGCGAATCGCAAGTCTTGCCGAGCGGGGCTTACTGATCAAGCGTGATAGCGGTTTCCTCCGAACACCCAGCAATTAAACATTTCAGGTTTTGAAACCAAGGACATCAACTCCCGATGAAATTATGCGTCCTCTATCGGGAAACTCGCGCGCACAGCAAGAGATCGGAATTACTAACACAACCATACAACAATATTTACAAATGACATTTTACACAACTCAAACGGCTCTTCCATCTATCCTCTACGAGTAAATCTCATCAAAGCTCACCATTCGACGCTTCTAAATATTGTAAATGTGAGTTTGATTGAATGCGCCGTTTTTTTTTTCTTTACACCTTTACTACAAAACCAGATTTTACAAAAAAAAAAAAGCCCTTCGGGAACCTCTCCAAGGAGCAAAGCGCATTGGTAGAAGTTTTGAATTTCCCGAAGGGATTTAGGGCGAGGCATTTTGGGGTTGGTGGGGTTGGAGTGGGTGGGTGGGTGTTGTTGGAGGAAAAAATGGAAACGAATGAAATTCGCCTGCTAAGCTCAATAGATGGCTTTGGAGATGAATGAAATTCGCCTGCCAAGCGCAATAGATGGATTTTGAGTTTTCTTAAGTTACATAGAACTAATTCGGGAAAGAATTTTAAGGATTAATAATTACGGATAAAAATGTTCTGTTAACGTTTTCATGCCATAGCATTCCATTTGTCGTAATTATTAAATTATTTAAAAAATGAAAAAGAAATAAACGGCAGCCACAATTTCAACTTGGTAAAATAAAAACAAAGCAGACGACTTAATCTCATACCTTCTTCTTCTTTGACAACCTTTTTGAGAAATCAAAATGACTCTAGAAGTTGCAGATGAGTGCACCCAAAAAGAAATCGATGTCATTTGACTTGGGTGCTCAAAAGAATCATTTACTGAGCACTCGTAGGTTGAAAAAGAAAAACTCATTGACGAACTGAGGACGTCAGCCCAACATCAGACAAACCAAACGGACATTCGTTTAGTGGAGAGAAACTGGCAAAGGTTTTCGTTCATTCTAGAATCTAGAATGATGACTCATCATGGAGAGGGCGAAATTCCCAGCGGCGAGATCGTCCAAATAAAAGGACAATTGACGGGCGGCCGATATGCAATAACTGCGAGGATTCCGGGCACGTAGCGCACGGTTGTTCAAAGGAGAAAGGATGCTTTGATTGTGGGGATCCTGGGCATTACTCACGGGAATGTCCCAATCGTCGACAAGATCGTGACGCAAAGTAAAAAGCGGGCTGTTGTGAACGAGTTGTGAATTATGAAACTCTAACTATTATCTTTAGTGAATGTTGGTGAAGTTGTTTTAGGTTGGCGAAATCCGGGCCTTGTGTAGCACCATCACCGAAAATTATGGCGAATCGTGGAACCATTGTACAGAAGAAGGAAGAAAACTCCGATTGTGCTCATGTGTCTCGTCGAATTCCGGATTGTGTTCATCAGTCTCGTCGAAAGCCGCTAAGGCAAAAAAAACGTTGAGTGAAAAGCGGGTGTGTAATCGCCTGTTGCCAAATCGCCCGTTGCAGTTATCGGAAGATATCGGAGAAGCAACGAGTGAACGAAAAGACGCCTAGTGCAGTGGAGTGATCAGCAATCTTGAGCTGTGGTGCGGATGCAGCATTGCGACAAATACGCTTTCTTGCCGACTGGATTTAGTGATGAACGAGTGAGCGAGCATGCCCTCCGCCCTCGACGATGATTGAAGTCCCCGATACGTCTGGATTTGAAATTGTGTGATTTGTTGTGTGACTGAACGTTTGAGTTTGTCACTGGTTTTATTGTGTGCATTTGGCTCGATTGATTTATGTTGTTTTGAGGTTGTGAAGAGGATTGCCTTCATTGTGTTGAAGAGGTGTACCTTCACGAGAGAGGTTGTGAAGAGGAGTGCCTTCAATGTGTTGAAGAGGTGTACCTTCACGACAGAGTGAAAAGGAGTGCCTTCGTTGTAACGGAGAGGTGTGCTTTCACTGGGTGTGCGGAAGCTTCCGGGGAAGACGTGTCTTCCTTGTGTGTGTGAGTTAAGTTAGAGTGCACTTAGTTGTAGTTTTTTGCTAAGTTAGAGTAGAGTAAAAGCTAAGAATAAGACTAAGGCTAAGAGTAGTATAAGGGCTAAGACTAGACGATTTGATTTTGGTTTGAATGTTGTGTGTGTATGCCTGTATGGTGCTTAATTAATACATTTGTTGTTTCGTGTTAATGTTCGGGACGATCACTCTCCGTGGAGGGGAGAAATGTCACGTTCCGTCTGTTCACTAATGCTATTGTTTGTAGGGCGAGCGCTAGATGGCCTCGCGTCGACCTGACTTCCCTTCTTTAACCCCTTTTTCCAAGCAGATCTTGGCTACCTGTTGCGTCGGACAGTCGCATTTACTCTCCTGTCTGTGTTCGTTCTGTTCCCCGTGTGATGCTCGCATGTAAGCTGATGACCACGATTACGACGTGCCGGAAGAAATCGAAGAAGTACTTAACGAGATCCTGCAAGCCCTCCGAGACAAGAACCGTGAAGTCCAGTACTGAATTAAAAACGCTTTCAGTTTTTAAAGCATTCCTTTGTCATGAAAATCTTATTATTTACAGGTACTCTGCAGCAAAAGGCATTGGGCGGCTGACCAGTCACTTATCAAAGAACTTTGCCGACCAGGTTAGCTTAATATTAATATGAAGACGTAATAATAATCAGCCTTATTCATTGTTGTTGTGTGGCTTACATTCAGTAATTCATGTATCTCTATAGAAAACACTGAACAATATTATTATTATTACAACGAATTAATTATTAATCAGGTAATTGAATCGATCATGGAACTTTTTTCACTCTGGGAGTCGGATATGGCCTGGCACGGAGGATGTTTGGCTTTGGCCGAATTAGGTAAAATTGTCTTGAATGTTCAAGCTTATATCTGATTGTTAAAAAAAAATTGTCTTCCTCTTCTTCATTTTTAGCCCGTCGTGGATTGCTGTTGCCCCAGCGATTGTCTTCTGTCTTGCCTTTTGTGGAGCAGGCCATGCTGTACGATGAGTTACGCGGTAACTTTTCCGTTGGCTCGGCTGTACGTGATGCCGCTTGTTACCTCTGCTGGGCTCTTGCCCGATCCTATGACCCGTCTCTGCTCCAGCCATTCGTCCATCGGTTAGCTAAAGCCCTAGTCATCACCACCGTGTTCGATCGTGAGGTTAACTGCCGACGGGCTGCCGCTTCTGCCTTCCAGGAACACGTCGGTCGACAGGGCACTTTTCCTCACGGCATCGACATTCTGACCACCTGCGATTAGATCGCTTACGTAAAAATGCCTATCTTCAACTCAGGTGAGTTTCATTCTGTTTCAAATTCATTTCATTCTGATAACAATTCTCTTTTCTCTCCAGTCTTTTCGTGGCGCAATACGAAGAGTACCGGCCGCATCTCATCCAGCATTTAGTGGATCGTAAAGTCATCCATTGGGACACGGTTATTCGACAGCTAACATCTCAGGTATGGCATGGTGGTGCAATTGAACTTTGCTCATTTAACTTCAGTTGTTAATCAGAATTTTTGTTCAGGCCTTGCATCAAATGACGTTCCTCGATCCGGAAAGTATGAAACTGATTCTTTCTACTCAGATCCCTCCTCGTTGCACAAACCCTGAACTCTATTTACGGCACGGAAGCATTTTGGCCAGTGGCAAAGTCATCAGCGCTCTTTGTCAAGTGGCAAAAGACCATCAACGTCGTCTGCCAGATGAACTTGGTCAGTTACCGCTGGTCATTTCTTACTGAATTTTTTCTACAATGTTTTCACGATCCTTTAGGTGATGCCGCGATGGAATCCATTACCCAAACTTGTATCGACATCCTGGAGGAGCGTTTCTGGCGGAGTTTCGGCGGCGATCCAATGCGCGTAGCCGTTTGCCATTTCATCCAAGATCTTAGTTCTCGGGGGGGTTTCCCGTTGCTGGACGTTGTAGTCGACCGTTGGTTGAAGGCGTTGCGAGAGTGTCTCGCTTCAGCCGATTCAAATGTCCAGCAATCGGCCATCAGCGCCGTCACCGCTTTGATTGGCGAATACTTCCGGCATCAGCCAGTGGAGAAACTCACTGCCTTGTTGAACCATTTCCTACCCGAGGAAACGCACTAGCCCTGGGCTCAATGCCTCGCTTCCTCCTCACCGTTTCTTTGCCGAAAGTCATCCAACAGTTGTGCACCTGCGCTCTCATCACCGACAAGACTCTCCAATGGGCCGAATCTCGAAAAAATGCTCTGACAGCTCTTTCGCTCGTCTGCACAACCGTTGGGATCCAGCCCAGTTAAAATGACAGACGGCCTAATTTTCATTTATTTTGAGATTACTCTCAATTTTATTTATTATTACACAGGTGGGGTTGATCAAGTGACACTGGCCGGAATATTCCGCACATTCATCGATGGCTTTGAAGATTACACGGTGGATAGCCGTGGAGATATTGGAGCTATCGTCCGTGAATCCGCAATGTATTCTATTCAGGTTCCGTTTAGAATTATTTTATTTCAAATAAAATAAATCGAAAGAAAACATTTGAATATTTCTACAGGTTGATTAGGTCAACACCTCGCAACCAGACCTACTTGAAGCTGACCTGATCCGCTCCGTATTGCATGCGGTGGCTAAACAATCGACGGAACAAGTCCGTCGTAACCGGTTGTTGGCCCCCAACTTCTTTTCTTCTCTCGTCTACTGGTACTTACAGAAAACAACTTAATTCTTAACTTTAATACCTCTAACGAATTTATGTTTGTTTTAGTGATCATACCATTCCTCACATTGAGCAGTTGGAAGAATTGCGTTCCATCATTCCACCGCCTCCGCTGGACATTTCGACCGAGAAGGAATGTTTCGATTTGTGGATGAAGATGATGCGACTCGACACTTACCGCAAAGCCGTCATCACCGGACTTGTTTCCAGCATCGGCAGTCTCACGGAGAGTTTCCGATGCATTTGCATTTATTAAACAACACCTCGAGTATTGCTTATGACCTAACTTGTTGTCTCGCAGGTTAAAAGTTCCAGCGCTTCATCAAAGCTCACCATTGCACGCTTCTAAATATTGTAAATGTGAGTTTGATTGAATGCGCCGTTTTTTTCTTTCTTTACACCTTTACTACAAAACCAGATTTTACACAAAAAAAGCCCTTCGGGAACCTCTCCAAGGAGCAAAGCGCATTGGTAGAAATAATTTATAATTTTCCCGAAGGGATTTTTAGGGCGAGGCATTTTGGGTTTTGGGGTTGGTGGGGTTGGAGGAAAAAAACGAATGAAATTCGCCTGCTAAGTTCGCCTGCTAAGCTCAATAGATGGATTTGGAGATGAATGAAATTCGCCTGCCAAGCGCAATAGATGGATTTTGAGTTTTCTTAAGTTACATAGAACTAATTCGGGAAAGAATTTTAAGGATTAATAATTACGGATAAAAATGTTCTGTTAACGTTTTCATGCCATAGCATTCCATTTGTCGTAATTATTAAATTATTTAAAAAATGAAAAAGAAATAAACGGCAGCCACAATTTCAACTTGGTAAAATAAAAACAAAGCAGACGACTTAATCTCATACCTTCTTCTTCTTTGACAACCTTTTTGAGAAATCAAAATGACTCTAGAAGTTGCAGATGAGTGCACCCAAAAAGAAATCGATGTCATTGGACTTGGGTGCTGAAAAGAATCATTTACTGAGCACTCGGAGGTTGAAAAACTCATTGACGAACTGAGGACGTCAGCCCAACATCAGACAAACCAAACGGATATTCGTTTAGTGGAGGGAAACTGGAAAAGGTTTTCGTTCATTCTAGAATCTAGAATGATGACTCATCATGGAGAGGGCGAAATTCCCAGCGGCGAGATCGTCCAAATAAAAGGACAATTGACGGGCGGCCGATATGCAATAACTGCGAGGATTCCGGGCACGTAGCGCACGGTTGTTCAAAGGAGAAAGGATGCTTTGATTGTGGGGATCCTGGGCATTACTCACGGGAATGTCCCAATCGTCGACAAGATCGTGACGCAAAGTAAAAAGCGGGCTGTTGTGAACGAGTTGTGAATTATGAAACTCTAACTATTATCTTTAGTGAATGTTGGTGAAGTTGTTTTAGGTTGGCGAAATCCGGGCCTTGTGTAGCACCATCACCGAAAATTATGGCGAATCGTGGAACCATTGTACAGAAGAAGGAAGAAAACTCCGATTGTGCTCATGTGTCTCGTCGAATTCCGGATTGTGTTCATCAGTCTCGTCGAAAGCCGCTAAGGCAAAAAAAACGTTGAGTGAAAAGCGGGTGTGTAATCGCCTGTTGCCAAATCGCCCGTTGCAGTTATCGGAAGATATCGGAGAAGCAACGAGTGAACGAAAAGACGCCTAGTGCAGTGGAGTGATCAGCAATCTTGAGCTGTGGTGCGGATGCAGCATTGCGACAAATACGCTTTCTTGCCGACTGGATTTAGTGATGAACGAGTGAGCGAGCATGCCCTCCGCCCTCGACGATGATTGAAGTCCCTGATACGTCTGGATTTGAAATTGTGTGATTTGTTGTGTGACTGAACGTTTGAGTTTGTCACTGGTTTTATTGTGTGCATTTGGCTCGATTGATTTATGTTGTTTTGAGGTTGTGAAGAGGATTGCCTTCATTGTGTTGAAGAGGTGTACCTTCACGAGAGAGGTTGTGAAGAGGAGTGCCTTCAATGTGTTGAAGAGGTGTACCTTCACGACAGAGTGAAAAGGAGTGCCTTCGTTGTAACGGAGAGGTGTGCTTTCACTGGGTGTGCGGAAGCTTCCGGGGAAGACGTGTCTTCCTTGTGTGTGTGAGTTAAGTTAGAGTGCACTTAGTTGTAGTTTTTTGCTAAGTTAGAGTAGAGTAAAAGCTAAGAATAAGACTAAGGCTAAGAGTAGTATAAGGGCTAAGACTAGACGATTTGATTTTGGTTTGAATGTTGTGTGTGTATGCCTGTATGGTGCTTAATTAATACATTTGTTGTTTCGTGTTAATGTTCGGGACGATCACTCTCCGTGGAGGGGAGAAATGTCACGTTCCGTCTGTTCACTAATGCTATTGTTTGTAGGGCGAGCGCTAGATGGCCTCGCGTCGACCTGACTTCCCTTCTTTAACCCCTTTTTCCAAGCAGATCTTGGCTACCTGTTGCGTCGGACAGTCGCATTTACTCTCCTGTCTGTGTTCGTTCTGTTCCCCGTGTGATGCTCGCATGTAAGCTGTTTTAGAGTGCTTGTGTGCGTAAGTTAGCGTTAGACCCATTAGGGGCATCATTGGCATAGATTAAGTGTAATTAGTGTAGGGCCAATGGTGAAAGTCACCCAGTCGAACTGTGCCGGTGTCGTTGGCCAGCGGTTTGGTGGCTTTTATTGATTGTGTTCAAACGACAAGTGTGCCGAACTGATTGCCCGTGACAATATACTCGTCCTGCTTTATGTAATCTTCGTTCTTTTTGCGGTATTGAGGAACATACATTCTAGTTTCTTCGAAGTAGGAATCTTGTATTTTTTTCTAAGGTTTTCCATACAAATATTGAAAAAATGATGTGTTTTGCAATGGCTCGGTGCGGTAATAAACTAATTGTTTATTATTACTATTATAAACATACCAATTTGGCCCAGGCTTTCTCAAATTGTTTTCTGATGACGACGTGGTCTGCTTCCCCCGTTTGTCCTACTTCCATTACCCCACCATCAGGAACATCGGGTTCATTGGAACCCTAGAATATGTTGTAATAGATCAACACCGGTAACGAGATCATCCTAGATAAGACCTTTTACTTCTAGATCACGGAGCTTAATCTTGGCTTTCACGGTCATTGGAACTGCTGTACCTAATAGATCAAAGAGTTTATACTACCTTAGATAATAATCCAACACTTGTGTAAGTAGCATAGGCAATCTTAGTGCAAAATCACACCATATCACTGGAAGGTGTTATGAAGACAAGTGTGTCTGTGTAACTGCTTTGTATTGTCTGCTGCATCTCTCTTTATAGGCCAGCCACTCTGGCGGCCAGATCTTCAACATCTCCCTTCTGCCCATGGACAAAACACATTGACGGACATAGGGAAAAACGACGGGCATAGGCAAATGACAGGCATAAGGAAAAAGAAGAAGATTGACGGGTATGCAGCAAGACAACACGAACAAATTAACAAAAAGAAATGAACGTTAGGAGTTTAAGGTTTGAGATAGGGACGGCCAGAACGAGTGAAACCACGAACAGGCGTGATAGCCACGACAGGAGTTGGCTGATTAGTTGAGCTGGCTACCGGAGGAGCTGGACCGCTCACGGTCACGGCTGGAGACTCAACGGAACGACGTGACGGCGTAGACTCCTCGGGAGCACGAGTAGACGGCAGCGCTTCCATCATTCCTCCTCGCGATGCAAAACTTGGGGTGGCCGGAACAGCTGCAACTTGTGGTGCTACACCACGCGGGCGAGCGGTGATCAGAGTGTCACGGAAGTTGCTAGGCAGACGAATTCCAAACCCGGCGGTTGTGGAATTGTCAATATTAATGTCTCGACGAGTTCGGCGAAACACCCGACCATCAGACAGGGCGACCACGTACGAGTCCGGTTCCTTGCATACTGACAGTATCGACCCTGGTAGCCAGGCACCATACACCAGTGCTCGAACCCTCTGTCCCACCAACAGGGCTGATCCGCGAATGTCCGGTCGGCCGCCATGATGAAATGCCGCCTTTGCCTGGCGCTTCTGAAGTTGTTCGTGGACAAGGGCTGCTGGTACAAATTGGGGAACGAGTCGATTAGGCAGAAACGGAAGAACACCACGCAGATTCCGACCCTGGAGAAGAACTGCCGGAGACGGAAGGTCAGACGACACGGGTGTTGACCGGATAGCCGCCAACGCCTCCCATAGTGACCGACCGTCACTGAACATTTTAAGAATGGTCCGCTTGACTGTTTGTATGTGGCGTTCCACCAGGCCATTTGATTGTGGATAACACGGGCTGGACGAGACGGACCGGACGTTACGAGTGACACAGTAGGCTCGGAACTCGGCACAATCAAACTGTGATCCGTTGTCTGTCATCACCTCCTCTGGATATCCGAAGTCACTGAAGATTCTTTCCATTTCTGCAATGCTGGCGGCGCAAGACAGAGAGCGAAGGGGAACAGCAGCCGGCCACTTGCTGTAGGCGTCTACAACTAAAATGTAGTTGACTCCATTGAAGAAAAATAAATCGGCTGACACTAGCTGAAAAGCATGAGTCGGCAATTTTACTGGATGCAGTGGTTGAGCTGGATTTTTATGACGGTGTTCTTGGCACGTTGAGCAGCTTGCCACCATGTTTCGTATCTGCTCGTCACATCCAGGCCAATACACAGCAGACCTGGCTCGCAGAACGCATTTGACTTCCCCAAAATGTCCGTCGTGGATTCCTTTTAGTATTTCCTGCCGTAGGGACAGTGGAATTACTAGTCTCTCCCCGTTGAGTAACAGGCCGTCTACTTCAGCCAGGTTGTGTCGAACCGCCCAAAACGGCTTTGCTGCTACTGGACACTGTGTTTTGTGCTCCGGCCAACCACGAACAAGAACTTCTTTGACTAACATCAGTGTAGGGTCAGCCGCTGTTGCTGCTGCAAATTTTTCTCGAGTTGTAGAATGAGGAATGACACAATCCAGTACTGCATGCACTTGCTCTTCACAGCCCTGCGTAGTGTCGTCTTGAAAAAGATGAGGTGACGGAGCCCGGCTCAGCGTATCTGCTATAAATAAGTCTTTCCCTGGCTTGTACACAAGCTTAAAATCGAAACGCTGTAATTGGAGCCGCATTCTTTGAATCCTCGGAGAGCAGGACGCTATTGGTTTGTCTAACAGACCCACTAACGGCTTGTGGTCAGTTTCAACAATCACCGACTGGCCATACACGTACTGCCAAAATCTCATTAAGCCGAACTGGACGGCTAGCAGCTCTTTCTCGTTTTGAAAATACCGCTTTTGAGTGACGGTGAGGGACGTGGACGAGTATGCTATCGGTTGACCGCTCTGTAGAAGCACAGCTCCAATACCGATGGGTGACGCGTCGACTGACACAACAACAGGCAGCGAATGGTTAAACAACCGTAGAACAGGAAGCGATGAAAGAGCTACTTTTAAACCAGCTAGGGACTTCTTTTGTGGTTCTTCCCAAACCCACGCTGCATCCGCCTTTAGAAGGTCTCGTAACGGTCTGGTTAAGCCGGCCAGGTCCTTGCAAAACTTATCAAGATAAGTTACCATGCCCAACAGCCTGATGAGATCTGCCGGCCCGGAAGGATCGGGCATGTCCACTATGGCGTCTATTTTGCACGGATCTGGTTTCAGCGTTCCTTGTCCAATAATATGGCCCAGCCATGGCAACTCCTGCAGAAAGAAACGACACTTCTTTAGTTGTAGCTTTAAGTTGTGTAGGCGACAACGTACCAGAACCGCTCGTAGATTCACTTGAAGTTCTTCTTTGGTCTCCCCCGTCACCAGGAAGTCGTCAAAGTATATAAACACGCCATTCAAATCTCCAAAGAAGTCGGACATAGTTTGTAGATAAACTTCAGGGGCCGACTTTAGCCCAAACGGCAGCCTGAGGTACCTGTAACGACCTTTTGGTGTTGCCATTGTGCAAAGATAAGACGCTTCATTAGTCAAGGGAATTTGGTAGAACCCGGAAGCAGCATCCAGGCTGCAAAAATAGCGAGCTTTACTTAGTTTGCTGAACAGCTGTTCAACAGTGGGGACCGAAAAATGCTGGCGTTGTATTGCTTTGTTAAGCTCCGACGGGTCCAAACAGATCCGGACATCTCCATCCGGTTTTCCAACCACCATCATTCTGCTTACCCATTCTGTGGGTTCTTGAACAGGCGTTATTATTCCTTCAGTTACCATTTCTTCCAGCTTCTTGTAGACTCGTTCTTCCAATTTAAACGGAAGCCGCCCTGCCGCACAGACAACTGGGTCAATTTTGTTAGCTCCTGACAATAACTTAATGTCATATTCAACAGGTAATTTACCTAGGCCAGTGAAGACATCTAAGAACTCGTGCACTATAGGTGGCTGTTGTGTGGAGACCGCAGAATGCAGTGAATCAATCCGTTGAATGAGCTTGAGTTCTTCACACGTTCGTAAGCCCAAGATTGCTGGCTGGCCCGGCTCTTCGACAACAACAAAGTCGGTGACGAAAACAGTGCTTCGATGTTCTACCTTTGCCGTGTGCAGACCCAGTACTTTGAGAAATCCACCTTTTGCTCCGTAGCTGCGGACAGTTGGACCAGGGCGTAGACGTTGGCACTGTTTAGGCAGACGACTGTAGAACTCGTAGGGCAGAATGTTGCACGTCGCTCCAGAATCTAGTTTAAAGTTGACTTCCACGCCATCCAGCGACAATTTTTGATACCACTCGCTCCCTTTTACACTTGACTTGAGCATATGATTCACAAAGTAATCTTCTCCAAACAGGGGAGGATGGGGTGGTGGATATGGCGGATATGGTGGATATACCATGGCTGTACCGCCTTGTTCAACATTACCAATCCACTGCTGTTGTTCTTCAAGTGTGTGTACTCTGCCTGGGGGAGGTGGCTGTGAAGACGCGTTGTTCTGAGGTGCCACCTGACGTGCGTTTCTGGAAGGACAACGGTTTGCGTAATGGCCCATTGCACCGCAACGAAAACACTCAACGCTGTCCACACGGCATTGACCTTTTTTATGTCGCCTTCCACAATCACTGCACGAAATAAACTGACTTTCTGACGAATAATTAGCTGCCGATTGTCTTTGATTTGCTGGAACGCGTTGTTCGGATGTACCACCTGCTGATGATTGTGAACCCGGTCTTCGATCTGGCTTCCGGCCGGATTGTCGAGATTGGACAGCATGGGCAGACTCTACTGCCGGAGTGTTGATCTGTGTTTGTTGCAACTTTGCTGACTCACACGCTCGAACGATTTCACACGCTTTGACGATCAGCAAGTCTTTTTCAAAAAGCAATTTTTCACGAATCAACGGATCAGCAATCCCCAACACAATCTGGTCACGTAATACTGAATCAGTACCATCGCCGTACCCACACGTCCTAACCAGTCCTCGTAATTCAGTTAGCCACGTGTCAAACGTTTCACTAGCAAGTTGATGGCGTCTCAAAAATTTAAACCTCTCAAACACCTCACTGCGACACGGTTCAAAATGATCTGTGAATTTGGCCAGCACAGGAGCGATTTTTCTAGCATCAGTTTCTGGTGTGAAGGCAAAGGTGTCGTAAATCTTCAGACCCTCGCTGCCAAGTAAAGTAATTAGGACACCCACCAACGTTTCTTCATCAGGTGGATTAGCAGGCGAGTTCGTTGCTACAACATACCACTTAAATTGCCGTACCCACACGCTCCACTGAGCAGCCAAGTCAGTGGCACTAAACGAAAAAGGCTCCGGTGCTTTTAATGACGACGCCATTGTCAGTCTAAGCACAAATAAAGTAACTTCACTCTCACACACCACAGGATGCAAAAGATAAAGGCAGATAAACAAGAGTTACTGTCCTGACAAAATGGAGCAACCACGCTACTCTCGGTTCACACTTTGCAGACGACCCACTTCTGACACCATGTTATGAAGACAAGTGTGTCTGTGTAACTGCTTTGTATTGTCTGCTGCATCTCTCTTTATAGGCCAGCCACTCTGGCGGCCAGATCTTCAACAGAAGGTTTCCAAATGATACCCAGCACCATCTCAAGCTCGTGCTGTGCTGCGCCGCGTTCCTTCCGTTCTCTCCCAAACCATACCCGTACCCACAACCCTACCCCAACCTAAACCTCTCCCCTTGTTAGCTTAATTGGTGAATTAAGGGTCAGCCATTTGCTAAATTTTCCCTCTGTGGTGACTGAGGAAGTTGACGAAGTCGGAGATGATGGACACATAATAAAGGGAGTTTACCTTGCTGAGCCGACCGCAGAGGATGGCCTCTTTAGTGTGGTTGTGGACGTTGACGATTAACCTTGAGAAAAAACATGGGGAGTTGGTACTGGAGAACCGTCAATATTCAAATATTGTGCTATAGAGTTGGATTGATTTAATAGGTTTCGTAGGAACATCACTGGTTTTGTCGTAGAAGTTGGACGTACCAGGTGATTCAAGTATGTTGTTGAGAACATCAGACGCTGCTCTTCAAACCTTAATCCTTGGTTAAATTCTTGCTATAATTTTTTCGAAGGGGCAGTTCACGTTTGATGTGACTGACTTTTTGGCAATTTTTTACCCCCTTTAATTTAAATTGAAATTGTAAGTATAAAACTTAAAGGTTGTGCAGCCGCAGGTGCATGTGGATCATCATCTTCAGAATCCAAACTTGAATCGGAGAATACTCTCTGAAGATGGTAAATTTCTTGTTCTATTTCTTGTTTCTTTTTCTTTCAATCGTCTTTAAACCATTTTTTAGTATCGCTATGGGTTCTTTCTTCTTCTTAATCACAACTCGTGAGATTCTGCGAGACAAATAGCATCGGGAAAAAGTATGATTCAGTTTTTTATCATTCCGGAACCTTGAAATCTTCACTAGTTTGAGAAATAGGCAGTGTTGGTTGGTAAAATATTCTTCCTTAGTGGATTCCAAAAGGTTTATGAGATAAGATCATTTAATTCATCCCTCAACTGAGCCATTTTTCTTTCGACGCGGTTGAAAGCACTTCTTATATTGGCATTTGTAGCCACAAAAAGACCAGTAAGGTCATAATTAACTTAATTATGGATTTCAATCTCTAACTTTTTAATATCGGGGGTTTTCGTCGGATCCTCCGTGTACAGTAAAAATCACAATTGGTTTCACTAGCTGATCGAGAACACAGCTGATATTCGGCAAATTCTTCGAGATTCAAACGTTTTTCGAAGTCAATTGCGTGACTTAATGCTGTGGTTGATGAGTGATTTCCTTACCGAACTGCAATGTATGTTGGGCCGAAATTACTGACGCATTCTTTATTTCCGAATTCTAATAGCAATTTAAAATATATTTAAACTCCTGAAAAGTTTTAATTCATAAATATTTAGTTAACCGTTCCGAGGAATTTGGATTCCAGTGTAAATTGAGGGAATTGTTGTATATCTCGGCAACAACCCAATAATAAGGCAGACTAAAACGGTGTTTCATATGCATGAGTAGAGGGCTCTATTTATTTGTCGCAGTAAAACACATTGAGACGAGACATTTGTCATCTTGACTTACGTAGCAGACTTCTTGGGGCCAATAAATGAGGTCAATTTTTCTAGATATTTAATGGTGGTTGTACAAAATGGCCCATCATAATGTTTAGCATGACGGTAGTTTTTGGGCTCATATGATTTCCACGGGGATGGTTACAACATGGTGCCAGCCATTAAGAGAAGCAACTCTTTTTGGCAAAAGTGTATGATAAACCCCGCTCCTAATTATCTTGAATCCACCTTTATTAAATTTCTCAGTAAGTTCGTCCATTGAGTTTTGATGGTTTGATACACGTCGCTCTGTCTTTTTAAATGAAAAGCGGAACCGTGCACGCTCAATGCAATAATAGTTTTCAAAAGGCAGATTTTAACTCACAATTCATCTCGAAGATTTTTTCTATTGCTACTTCTTGAAGTTTTTTCTTTTCGTTTCTTTCTTTTTGAGATCTTTGTGTGTCAGTCCTCTTCTTATCTTAAGTGTCTCCTCTTATTATTTTTTTTTAAATTTTTGACTAAGTTCTTTCTCTTGAACATCAGACAACAGTCTTTTTTTGTTTTCAAATTTCAGCATGCAAACTTCTGAGTTCATACAATCACAATCTTTTTGCAATTGTAGCTGAATATGAGGGACATATCCATTAGAATTTTGAACTGGTGAATCAATAGGCTTGGTCCTGATGCCTTCACAAACAGTTTCAACATCATCGTTGGGTTCAATGTCCATTGCTTTAGCTCAAATTTGCACAAATACACCTTCAGCTTTCATTGAAACCGCTCGATATTCTTTAAAGAAAATGGCAATTTTCCCAGGAAAAATCTACATCGTTTTTATTTCGTTCCATTACTTTATGACTTGTTCTTGGCAAGACTTTCTACTATTTGTTCTCTCAAAAGCTCTTAAATAGCCTTTGAAAACAGACTGATATAGTTCGTTTTGGTTCATTATGCATAGTTGTTAAATTAGTCGAGCCAACATGATGCCGACGATCACATTATTGTGACGATCTAGAAAAAAACTAAGTCTTTGGGGTAGTTGCCAACATATCCATGGTGTACCGAGTGTTTTTGACGTCTTTGTGACGTACCATTGTGAATACCCCAACAACCCCCTTCGTCACAATTCGTCACAGTGGTCAGAAAACCATCGACCTCAGACCGTGACGTCATATGTGAACGGCTCCAAACAGATAATCAACAGATTGGATATTTAGTTTCTTCAGCGAATTGTTTTAAAGGAATCTGCAAGATGGGGCAGAAGTGTGTAGTCGCGACATCCTAACCGACCTCTTTGTTTTTTTTATGTATATAGGACTTAGCGAAATGGCCATCACATCCATCGATAGTAAGTGGTTTCCAGTTAAAGTCCCAAAGTGCTCCACTTCTTGGAGCTATTGTTGTTAATGGCTAAATTTTATGAAACCCAAGAACCCACCTTATAAATGTTCGAGTCAATGTTTTTTGTTAGAGTAGATCGTGAAACCTGAGAAAAAAATTAGTTAAACTGAACAAAATGTTTACACCACTTTCTTAATTTGGTTGAAGTAATTTTATTACAGTTTTTTGTATGCATTCATTTGTAGTAATAACGATTCCAAATTTTGCAACAGAAGCTGTATGAATTCTTACTTGTGTGTTACAAATGAATCCTTGTCTGGCTAGAAAACTGAAACTTCATCTTAATCCAAGCATAACTCCAACAACAAAACAACTGAATGTTTTGAAGCAACATTTGTGATAGCTTTCTCTAAATTAGTCAAAGTTTACTTTTTTGATAAAATGTTCGTGGAATAGGTATCATCTCCTGTGAAAGAAAAAAATCGTGAATGCATAGTGTATCCGTAAATCATGAACATAAGCGGAACTACTGGCATGTCTTTAAATTCAGTTTGCATATGTTTAAAATCGCAATCCTGAGTATTTGATTCAAGTAAATACCGTAGTCTTCTTTAAACGGAACTATTGTTCATCGGATTCTTCACCAAAATATCGGATGAGCATTCGATATGTGAATTTTTGAGCAATTTCTCGCAATTTTTCGTTCAAATGGGTCGATTAAAACATTTCTCTTCTCTTTCTGCGACTTAAAGTAATATTTATTTCGTGTTAATCCCGACTTACTTGTTATGTACTAAGTTGGAGTGGCACCTTGGATCCAGTAAAATTCAACATTTCGCCAGTTTTTTTAATTAACATTTGTGACTATTAAAAAATATGTAAAAAAACACATTTTGGTAAAAGAGGGTTTTTGGTGAGAACCTAGACACCTCTCATAGTGGTTCAAAAAACTTCAAAATACCATCTAAGTTTTAATCTAACGAAATTTTGTAAGGAACTTCACTTTTTATACGTTAAAGATTCACACGAACACAACACGAAACACTTGAGATCAAACAGACAAAACTGATGTTATAAACTCGATAGAACTAACATTTCGGCCTCCACATTAAACTTCTTTTACCCTATGAAAACATCGTCTCATCCCTTCTAAACCAATTTCAGCACCGATAACAGCGACCTCTAAATAATTTAAGATTATGGAATATTTTGTTTATTCTACACTAAGCATATATTTCCAAATTTACATCTGGAAAAAAATATAGTTTGAATTAACGTTATAATGTGCATTTTTTTTTAAATGGCAGTGAAATTCAAAGAAATTTAAAAAAGTGTAAATTCAAAGAATTCAACGGAATATCTGAAGCATACTGTGGCAGCTAAAATAACCATTTCATCAACATGTTTTAAACTCGTTTTCAATCTTACCTCGAAATCCAGACATGTTAAAAAAGTTTGATTTGCATATTTTAGGTAGCGAACATTCGTCTGATGCATGGAAAGTATGGGGATTTGATGACTTCTACAGTTTTCGACCGAAATCCACATTTTAGAATTCCATTTTGCACCCTGCTTATCAAAGACATTGCAACACTTGGCTTCCCCAGCATCCTTTTTTCTTTAAACTCAAACTACTAAAATCAGCTCAAAACTGCACCAACATGGATAGTATCCCCAAACACACCTCTTTGGTTCCGAATGAAAAAATCCGATGCAACTGCCATCGGATACACAAACGGAGCAGCCAACACAGAAGCTGCGTCCTTCGCTTATACTTTACCTGTTTAACAAAAAAGAGGCATGCACCTCATCACATATCCAACATCCAACCTGCCAAACTACAAGGGATCAAAAGGCCCTCAAAGTTATCAGCAAAACAAAACGAGCTGTTCATCTTCAGTTATTCCAAAGCGGACATTCAAACAATAGACGAAACTATCAATATATAAAAAAACTCGGCCCTGCTAGACATCTGGAACATCCTACTCTCCTCAAAACATCCGGTAACCAAACATAAATGATGATGATGGTCCACTGGAAACGAGTCAGTAGACCAATTGGCAAAAAATGCGGATGGAATGCCATTTCAAAATCGAATTCAAAAATCCTCTCACGGGCAATGTAGAAAAGAATGGTCAACAACAATAACTCTTAATAATCAGAAAGAATGTGGCAATTGGTGTGTGACTTTCAAAGCCAGGCTAGCCATCGTCGTTTTATGCCATTTGGTTCCCTATTTATAGACCGGCAAAGTAGCCTGATTTTGATAAGCTCCTTCCGCGTGTTCCTAAACTTTTGCATCCATTTATTGATGTCCTGCCCTTAACAAAGAAAGTCTGAAAAAAATCAGGAAGTAGCTAACCTCATGGCTACTTAAAAAAATATTCGTTGTCCCCCGTCAAAAATTCAATTTTTGGAAACGCCGCAAAAATCACCCTTTTAGATAAGGTTCTCTCACGCGTTCCCAAACTTTCGGTAGCTTCTGTAGGTCATTTCAACAACGTTTAATGTATGGAAAAGTCTGTCAAAAGAAATATCTTATAGTTCTATAACAGCAGTTCAGTCTAAATAGATTCATTTTTTGGAAAATTTTGATCTCATTCTTTGTACACGAATTGCAACCTTCACGCGGATCTCGAATAAGGGGTATTGTTAGATCTACCAGGTTTTAAAAATGTGCGTTAAAGTATCTGTACTATTAAAAATTAATTTTTTTAATAAATTGATTTTAAATCTTAACATACACGAATTTTATATTACATTTTCTGATTTTTATGGCAATTTCGCAAACATATCAATTGTTGGATCATAATGTTACATCTTATCAGTAAGTGGACAAGAATAACTCCACAAATTTTTTGCTACCTACTTCGTGGTAAGGTATAGCCACAACTAGAATAATATAATAACATTAAATTTGTTTATTTCGTAACTATTTTTTGAAAATCGAGTTACACATCAGCAAAAAAAAATTTCGAACAAATCAGAATTTCAATAATTGTTCAAAACAACCACAACTAGTGATAACAAATCACAATTAGTGGAATATACACCATAAAAAATAACGACGAACACATTTCATTTTTTGCTCTTGTAATGTAGGTAATAAAAATTGGTGCACATCATCCTATACATCTTTTTACAATTTGAAAATGGGAATTATTAAAAAACCAAATTTAAATTGGAATATAGGGATTTGATATTAATCGAAAAATCACTTTCAATGAACAATTTTTCAAAACTTGGATAAAGTTACGTTTATATAACGTACAGGCAATTTTATTTACGGATAGGTTCATTGAGTGTACAACAGGAAAATTACATAGTTAAGTACTGTCATCCTTATGTGTGTTATTACATCACTGCCACTGTTGTAACGAATGCAGCCAGGAACTGATGTCAATGCAGTAAATTCATAGGCGGCCACCTCTGAATAAACTCCTGGCGTGGTTACGTAGTGACCAAAGTACTTTTTCCATGAGAGATTTTTAAAATTCTTACTTTAAAAAGCCGAAGGCTTACCGCACTTTAAGACCGAGAGATTTGAAGAAACAAAAGTTCCGACAGCCCTCCAAATACTATTGACCTGAGAGGTCCCTGGGGAATTGGGCGGGGGGTTACGAAAACAGTTTTCGAGACTTTGACGCTCTCGTGGTAATCTGATCACGATGTGACCTATCTCATTCGACGTAGAATTATTTTTACATAATAGTTGACTAATATTTACAAATATTAACGAAATTAACGGGGTGATAGGGGTGGAAAAGCACGAAAAAAAGGAAATACTTCTAAATTATAGGAAAAATTTTGCTTCTAAATTTAGAGCGTGCCGCATCACTCGAAAGAAAGAACAGCTTTTCTTCTTTGACATATAAAAAAATAAGGGACTTAATATTTTTTGTTCGTGAAATATCTTTGGTTGAAAAACACCCCCAAATGCAAAACTCGGGTGGAGCGTCAAATCAAAAGAGACGAACGTTTATGTAGTCTGCTATCATAACTTCTTGTTTACTTCTTCAAAAAGACTGCTCTTCTTAGGTATCACTAAAACTTAGCGGTAGGGGAAGTAAAACTTGGGAAATGCACTCGGGTTCGTCATTTTGTCGTCTGCTATAAAAGCTTGAACGAATTGGCCACCAAAAATTCTTCGTTTTTATGGACGCAAATTGCACAAACAATCTTGTGGAGGCGAGCCATAGAGCATTCAACGACCTTATAGAAACCGCCCATATTCTAACCCATGGATCTTAATGATTACATATTTTCAAGAAAATGCCAAATCACACAAATAACCTTGCAAATTTTCTGTTTTTTAAGATCGGCTTCAAGAGAATGAACACGATATACATCTATCTGGCTGCCAGGGATGGGGCCCCTCTGAGAGATCGACGGAGGAAAGAATACGTTAATAGAGATTGGGAAATTTTGGCTCTACAGAGCAATTTACAGAATGGCCGGATCACGATACGTGCATTCCTCATGGCGGCTGCCTACCACTTCAATCCTGTTGAATTTGAATTTGGCGATCAGGATATTGAAGTTATGAATCGCCACCTCAACGAGGTACGTGCGGCCTTTGAAGCCTTATTAGAAGATCCAGTTGCCGTTCCAGTCGCCGCAGAAGCGCCCGTCCCAGTCGCTGCAAGAAGTGGCCGTCCCAGTCGCAGCAGAAGCGGCTATACCAGTCGCCGTGGTTGCAGCAGAAGGGGTCAACCCAGCAGCAGTTGTCGCTGTTGAAAATAATCCGGTGGTTTCAGCCATAATAGGTCGAGGACGAGGACGGCCACCTTTGAATAGCCGAGCCCCAAGACATTGGGGAAATAGAGTGTGAAATCATGATCCGGTAGCTGCCGGACCACCAACAGAAGTAAGGGGAAGACCCCGTGGCTGCCCTCCTGAACAAGGGGCTCGGGCGCGTGGTCCGGCTCGTGGGGCTCAGCCGCCTAGCCCGGCTGGTGTTGTGGATCAGTCACCAATCCCAAGGGGACGACACCGTGGCCACCCTCCTGGAAAAGGGGCTCGTGTGCGTTGTCCGGCTCGTGGGGCTCAGCTGCCCACCCCAGGCCGTGTTGTGGATCAGCCTCCCAGACCAGCTCGTATTGTGGATCAGCCGCCCGTCCCAGCTCGTGTTGTGGATCAGCAGCCTGGCCCGACTCGTGTTGTGGATCCCGAATAGCCATAGCCCAAATAGCGCATTTTCTGGATTCAGATGGTCCCGGCGATGGAGGTGTCGGAAACAGATTTTAAAGGTTTTTAGCTCTTCAAGAATCGAACTTTATCAATCGACGTGCTAACATCAGAGCAAGATATCAAGAAAACCGCCGACTACGCCAGGACGACGATTCCGAAGATGACTTGGAGGAAGAAGCAGATGAGGATCAGGAAGTCCCTTGTCAAGAACTCCCAGAAGTAAATCACGGGGGCCTCTGTCCAGTGTGTTGGGTAGAATTTTTAACACAATATTGACAGCTTTCGGCCATATTGCACGCTGGCACTGATTCTATGATATATCTAGAAATCAGTATCATTATCACCAACACAACCGTGGGTCACTGCTCTGCAACTCTTCTATTGACTAGATTCAACCTGATTTCTTCATGGCGGAAAAGCTATCCGGTCAGAGTTCTTCTGATTCCAAAAATAAGTTTGTAAATTTATTTAACTATTTACTATTTCTTATTGAATTAATTCTTATCTATTAGGGGACGAAAAATTGTGAGCCGAATACCCTGAAGTCTACAAAATTATCAACGAGAAATTTAAGAAATTGCTCAGTCTCCCACTTTCCTATCCGTGGACATAGACCTGTTCCACAAAACGATCTCGATGCCGCTAACGTCTTGTTGGATTTGGGTAATCAACCCTAGAGGTTAAACAATTCTTTCCATATCTGCCCCTAACCTGATGATCTAAACTACTGATTGAATTATTAAGAGCGTTTGATTGGCTTAGTCATGTCAAATTTCTTAATTTTTTACGCGAAGACATTCAACTGACAAATAAGTGCTGTAAATAATCACAAGAATAAATATCGGATTTGGCGAAGTAGTGTAGCAAAAATTATACTGTGAGGGGTAGACACAATAGTGCTCATTCGCGGTTCTTCGTCGATCAATCTGGTTTCACGAATGCACTGATGAATCCAATCGATTCCAACGATCCACTTGCCGCTGGCGACTCCGTAAAAGAACTTCAGGGTGCGCTGAGCACAGTTTTCTTCGTCCACCTGAACGATGATGTGGGTCACGGCCGAACTGTACGTCAAGGAAATTTCAGCCCCTACGCGCCGAGCCCAATCTTCTACCATCTTCACCTGCGGACGCTGCATTGTGGGAAAAAAATTAGAATACATATTTGGCGGACTAAAATTTAACATTACCGGAAGCCCGGAACATGTAAGAACTTTTTTTTTGCATGGTACAGGCTTTGGAGTAGGTGGGTGTGGTGGGGTCGCTACCAGAACGTCATCCTCATCTGGATCGCTCTCCATCACAACAGTTTTGCTAGCTAAATCCGCACTCGCTTGTTGTGGGAATAGTCGCTGGGGTACGTTCGCAGTAGTTGCTCCATCCGCAGAATGAGACATCGAAGAAATCGGACCGTCTGTATCGACGGATTTCACGGAAGGGCAGGGCTTCTTCCTCTTGGTTTCCATCTTATCATCATCACTGTCACTCGAAGACAAAACTCTGGCTCTTTTGAATGGCTCAGCAGACATGAACAAATCTTCGCTGTATTCATCCGGTTCTCCCACCAAAATGTTTTCATCCCGTAATTGCGCGTCGAGTGATTTCAGTACACTGTCGATAGAAGGGGCTTTGTCCGGAACTATTAATCTCTGATTATTCATTAACGGATGGTCTGTATTCGATTCCTTGTTTAAGGTCACTGATGCTTCAACTGGTTCCGTCTGGGTGGAAACTAAAGAAAAAGACAGAGGCGATGGTGGAAAGGTTTGAGTTTCTTTATCTTCAAAACATTTTTGAGTGTGAACGGGCGGATGCACCGAAACCGGAGGACATTCCGGGGGAAGGTCAAGAAAAGAAACCAATTTCCCCAATCGAGTGAAAACGATTTGTTGTTTCTTGAATGAACTGATGGGCTTCCCCGGAACGATCCGACCTTTATGGAAAAAATTCACGTTGCGCCTTCCAGTGCCAGATCGCAGCTCTTCTGAAATGGAGTGACGTCGAAAATCCTTATCAGATGTTTGAAGATCATGTATATAGCAGATCCCAAGGAATTTCAAACTCTGGGCCGAGAAACCGGTGTCAAGTGATTAGCTGTCGAGGGAACACTGACGGGCTTGTCAAGTTGAGGACTTGGGGCTGATACTGTTTGCAATACATGAATGTTTGATCTGTCCGCCAGAACTGATTCAAATGGTCGTGGTGTGATACATCGAACATCTGAAACACAGTTCAGATAGGGTTCGCACACGTCAACTAGTCGAGCAGAAGTGTCTGAAGATTTTTTCGGAGCTTCATTGGTTGGTAGGGGAAGAATTTCCAATAAGAATGAGAATTTCCAATACTTATAGAAATATTCCTTTCTTCCTCCCCAACGTGACTACTGTTTTCGTTCCGGGAATCTATGAATAATAAATAACACGTAAGAAAATCAATTGTCATTTTAATATAAATTGGGTGTACCTTTTGATCGTTCGATTCTGCTAGGAATTTCAATGGGGGGCTTTGACGAACGCGTCAAAGGAGTGATGGTGGTTGCGATTGACGGCGCTTTAGATGCAGTTGTGTTGCCTAATTCTGGTGAGGAATCCGGCTCTCCTTTGGGTGTTGTAGATGTCGTTGGTTTAGTTTCTGGTGTGTTACCGGCCGACCGTCCGCGTTTCTTGGCTGGAGGTTCACCAGAACTAATCGGTAGGGCATTCTTTCTTGTGCGACCTCTTCCCCGACCACGTCCACCTCGTCTTCGTTTCATCTGATGAATAATTTTAAATATATTATTAAAAAACCAAAAAAATAATGAATTGCTTTTATTTCCTGTTGTGGTATTTCCCTGGAAGGTGGTGGACTGGGAGCTGAAACGATATCATGCGACGATTCTTTGCCAGTACTAGACGAAATATCCACGGGCGAAAAAACTAGTTTAGACGTAGTTTTTGATTCAAAGGAAAGTGCTTTGGAAAGTCCTGGAGCTTTTAATGCTAGGATTTTCACCATTCTCTTCACTGAAGACAGCTAGTCCCAGACAGCACGGTTCCGTATTTAAGACGTCTTTTAGTCCATCAGAGGGGACCATGCATACCGCATTAAAGACGTCTCGAAGGGGGCGAGTAGGTGGTCCGTTATGGTTTTTATGTCCCCACTGACGGGGATATTTCAAGTCTAATATGTGGTTTTTATTGGGCGCTTAACTGGTTCATATAAAGGATATTACAGGACTCATGTTCGTTTTCTTTTGGGCTTTGATTGGGTTCATAAAAGGACCTAACTGGGATAATAGTCGTTCTACTTTGAGCACATGAGGGACATAACTGGGCTAGTGCTGGAGGAAAAAATATTTAATGGAATTTTTTTTTTTAAATAAAAAAAATGTCTCAAAAGTTGCAATCATCTTGGTTTATTACATCAATTTGGCAATTAAAGAATATACAACTGTATAGGCTTGAGATTGGTTAAGGTTAACAAGTATATATAGAGAGATAAATTGGAATGTCCATTTGTTTCTTCTGGCTTTCGATTTTCGGTGACTGAATGTTGGAGACCCCCAGCAGTGTGCTTCTGATGGCTCGGTCCAACCTCTTGGATATCAGCTATAGCTGATTGTTGGTGAGCTGTAAACAAAAAATTTAAGGTGTTAATGGACGTACTGTAATTACATGAAAGAAGTATTCTCACCAGGTGGTAGAAGCTTCCTTCCTTCAGTGCGTTAACCTCCCCAGGTAGCACACAGAGTTGTTACAGACTCCTGTAACCGATCTGTTTCACATACGTGTGAAACAGATCCGTATCAGGCTTGTTACATATCTGTTTTACAGGAAATTTGTCTGGAATTTCTCTGTTTTAAAGGATTTGGTTAAAGTTTGTTTCACAGATCTGGAACAGATATGTTATCTTTCTGTAATACATATAACTGGTTTTTAACCGTACTATAGACCTGTTACAGATCTGTTTTTTACTTGAGAAAATTGTTTCTGATTTAGCTATGTTTCCCATGTTTGTCATTTGTCTGTTTTTACTCTGTAGAAAGACATTCTTTTTTTCTTCTGTATTACAGGTATGTCACATGCATGTTTTTACTCTGTATTACCGAGTACAATATGTTTCTGTTCTGTGTCTGTACTCCAGGTCTGGTACGGGTCTGTATTTCCCTTGTAAGACATGAGTCAGTAATAATCTGTTCTGAGTCTGTACCCCAGGTATGGTACAGGTCTGTATTTTCTATGCAAAACTTAGTTCAGTGATTATCTGTTCTGTGTTTGTGCCCCGGGTGTGTACGGGTCTGTATTTCCCTTGTAACACCTATAAGTCAGTAATCATCTTATCTGTGTCTGTATCCCAAGTATGGTACATGTTTGGATTCCCAATGGAAAACTGAATTAAACGTTTTCTTATATGTGTAATATCACTGCAATACCATGCAGTAAGAAGTTACACTCTAATAGTCAATGCAGGCCTAATGGCTATGAGTTTAGTTTAGTAGGCCTACTCGAACAACAACAATAGCTGTTTATCCACCGGACGGAGAAGTATCACCTAAATAGGTATAATAAAGACTTGTAATTGGTGTGGGGCCAATCTTGGTCTTGTTACTATTGGAAGAGACCAGTGGTAGTCATATGTAGCAATGAGTTTCGTAAGAGAGACATGTCAGACTGTTTGCTGAATGTACAAGTGTAAAACTGTGAAATATAGATCATTATGAAATATATCTAATATTAATTATCGAATTACGGTATAGTGCTTAGTGTACTGGCTTGTGAACTCAGAGGTTGATGGTTCGGTACCGGGGGTAGGCAAATCTTAATTTTTCTTGAAAATCTGTTTTTGGTCTGTAAATGGTGATCCCATTTTACGGATCTGTCACAGACCTGGGGCCGTATTCTAGCCTTGACTTAAGCACGGAATTTTTTCTTAACTTACTGTTTTTTGCTTAAAAATCCAATTTATGCTTGTATTTTCCTAAAACCGTATTCTAGCTTTTTTCAACTCACCTTTTTTGCTTAAGAAATATTTTTAACTTGTCTTTTTAAGCTTAAGTTAGCAAATTTTTGTAATCCAACTATTTGTTGGATTACAGCGGTTATTTTCTTAAAATTCCGTGCTCAAGCTATTGCTTACAGCTATTGTTGTCCTAGTTTTTAGTATTTTCAAGTGTCATTTCCCTATATATTTCCCTAAACATTGCTCGAACAACTAACTCTTCACTAACTTATTAACTAAAAATAACTAACTTATTATTTAACAAAGTTTTGAAAGTGACAAAATAATTACAATAAATCAATTATCATGTTAGTTATGGGTTATAGTTTATTGAAAAATATCTTTTTTACATACACACTATTTTAAACTTGAAATTTCACTGCGTAACTAAAGCTTAAATTTTAGAACTGTCTTGAAGAGCCAGCTTTTGTTTTTCCATGGAGCGTTAAACATTTTGAAAAGCAATGGCCTTAGTTTCACTGTTCTGTGAGCCACCACCTACCAAAAAAATTAGTTAACGTAAAGCTAGAATACCTGTCTTTGTCACACTTCGCATAGATTCAGCAACACTTGTGTTACCAATTAACATGCTGTGATATTTTCACTATTTTGTATCCGGTCTTCAAGACAATGAATTAAACATAGTCCTAGACCAATTACAAGCAATAATTAAGTTATAAATACGTAATTAAAACACAATTCTAGTTACCTATCTTGCAATACATTTCTGAAACTAAATCTATCGGTCATGACAGCTTTATCTTTTGCTGCTAGGGCAATAATGCACGCAAGATGTTCACTGGGACAATAAAACACTAATTAAAAGTTCAAATTCCTATTAATTTTCATAAAAAAGTCTTGTTTACTTTCAAACAAAATTCTAGCAGACTTTGTAAATTTCCTTATGAAACTAAACAGCATCTATTATTGTACGCAATGTCATGAAACGGCTTATCTTATTGGCTGCGATAAGCCCCGACCTCTAAGAAAATAAAAAATTCTATGCTTGAAAAATCTGATCTTATGATTCGAACTTATACTAAGTTCAGAAATAAAAGTAAGAAAATTTAAGCTAGAATACGTGTTTATTGAAAAGACGAACTTACATTTTTTCCTAGCTTACGTGAGAAAATTTTTTAAGAAATTTTAGTAAGTTTAAGACCAGAATTTAAGCCAAGGCTAGAATACGGCCCCTGTATGACAGTCTGTAAAAGTGTGACACTACAAACAATTTACAGACTCTCAGAAACAGATCTGTAACAGACCTAAAACAGAGTCTGTGTGCTACCTGGGTCTTCCTCTTTTTTCTATATCAGTGCTAACCACCTGTTCACCATCGATTGCACTCTTCAATTGGTCTTGTGCTCCTTTGTAAGTGTCTGCAAATAAATTAAAATAAGGATCAATTTCTAAAAAAAAGGAAGTCGTAAAGAAAGAAACTTAAAAAAAGGATGACTATCTCAAAAGGTTATTCATAAAGAAAGAAGCTTGCTAAATAAGGATAAATTTCTCAAAAAGTTTACGTAAAAAAATAAACTTGAAAAATATGGATAAATTTCTCAAAAAGTTTACGTAAAGAAATAAACTTGAAAAAGATGGATCCATTTCTCAAAAAGTTTATGTAAAGAAATAAACTTGAAAAATATGGCATTTCTCAAAAAGTTTACGTAAAGAAATAAACTTGGAAAATATGGATAAATTTCAAAAAAAAATTTTCGTAAAGAAAGAAACTTACCTAACTTAGCTATTATTGTTACATTCAATACCGTCCAATTTTCTTTATCAACAACAGCTCTCTTATTTGTTATCAAATTTACCAATGCAGTAACATTCTCTGCTACATCTTCATTTGGCCAATAACATGTGGATTTATTCCCCGTCTTCTTGATCCACTCCAAAGGGGCATATCAAGCTGACTCGTGTCAGCAGGTAAATGAAATTTGACTGTGGCAAAAGACTACGAGATGAATTAGTGAAAATTAAACAATGAAAAAATCAACTTATTACTTACGTTTGTTGTGGCAAGAGTTGAAGGCAAACCACGCTACTTTGATGCCATCACTTATCAGATAACTTTGGGAATTCGACCGGACACAGATTGTAAAAGATAGGGAATAAAGGCACACAAAACGACTTGGTAAAAGAGTAGCACCACCACGATATAACAGTTTCGTAACAATAAAACACTTATTCCAATTTTTAGTTGTGGCTCTCATAACGTTGTCTTCCATCTTTTGTTTCCATACCTCTGCTGCTATTTAAGCGTTGCCACCAGGTTGCCACATGCCAGATCGCGAGAATTAGTCTTCTCATAAGCGGGAAAATTGCAAAGTCGTTTATTGAAGAATAGGGAATGCCAAAGACTTTACATATGATTTCTGTTATGGGCCATGATTTTTGAGAGGATAAACTCAAAATTTTCACTGTATAAATGCCGAGTCGTGAAGATTGAAGGATAAAAAAATCAAATTTTTCACGAAGCACCGACATTAAAGTTTAGGCCTACAAACGATGAGACTACTACGACAAAACTTAAGTTGCCAAGTCTATTATTGCTGTTGTTTTTCATATATAATTTGTCATAAAAAAAGAAAAAAAAGTTTTTCTATGAATATACAATTTGCGACGAGCCAGTTATCTAATTTAAAAATTAAAGACCAATTAAAGGCGCTTATAATACCGTAACAATCGGTAAAATAAAGCACAGATTAAGACCGGAAAAAGCCATCTATTTGATGGCTTTTTTTGGTAATTCCCAATACCAAGTTTTCACTCACAGTAAAAAATACCCGAAGTCCCCAAAAAAAATAATTGGCCATTTTAAAGACGTGTTTTAAACAGGTTGTATTATGAAAGGGGAAGACCAGTATGCAATCGAGAATAAGCCGTCTTTCTCCGGGTGTTTTCAACGGTTTTGTGCTGACGTCTTTAGTCCCAAAATAAAACGCGGAGTGTTGTCTGGGGTGGATCTACATTCGGATTGGTCATCAGCCATTGATGTACTTTGTGTTCTGGTTCAAGTGTACTCTGATGAGCCAGTTCAGAGGAAGATGAACTGCAAATAATAACAGAACCACTGCCTTCTTCAATATCAGCTGCTGTTGTACTACAGTTTTCTCAGACTTCCCTTCTAAATTTAAGGGTAGTGATCTTGAAATTGGTTGACCATTTGCAGAACTACTCAACAAAGTATCTGGAAAACAAAACAAAAGGATAATTGTAAGTGCTTAAACTCAGGCACAATACAATATAATTATTGGCTAAAGGTTTACCAAAGAATTCAATTAGGAAGTCAGACAATAGCAATAACAATCTAAAGTCTAGTGAACTTGTTTATACCAATTTTCCATCCTCCCTCTCTACAAAAATCTTGTAAAAAGTGCTGCAGGGAAGAGGTAATTTTGCTCATCTTGGGATTTAGCTCTTTCAAGTCATCTTTGCAGACTATAGTTTGACACACGCCACACAAAAAGGTTGGTTCGCCAGTTGAGTTTCTTGGTAGCCCAGTAATGCAGCCTCGACAAAAGTAATGTCAACATTTTGCTTCCACTGGGTCAAGTAGCAAACTGGTGCTAGAATAATAAGAATAACATTATTAAACTTAAATGTAAACAGAAAACTTTTGTGGTGACATACCATTTGGAACATTCACTTAAATCACGAGTTTGTCCTATGAAGGTTCTCATTACCGACTCCTCTGCTTCACTCTTCATGTTAGAAACTGATTTTCTTACAAGATTTTCAACTGTTGGTAAACAAAACGAATAAAACATTTGAGGTTTCAATTTTTAATCAAACCCAGTGGAATATTTTTCTTAACTACCTGGATCCCTTACAAAATTCTGCTTACTTCCCTAACTCTTTTGGGCGCCAAAAACACACGTGATTGCCGACGCCATCTAGCGCCGACTAATCGCGTTGGTTGTTAAACTGTAGGCAGCGTAGGGTAAGGTACCCGAAGGGGATGTTAAGGGTATACTAGTTGGTATAGTAGTATTGGTATAGTTTTATAAAGGCAGAGCTATAGAATAGTTATAGAATAATAATAATATTCTGTTATAAAGGTAGGCCTATTATTAAGATTAATTAATAACACTAAAAAAAATGTATGCCCTTAGTTTCCGGAAGATGTAATATGCAGAAATCAAGAAAGAGATTAAAAGAATATTTCCGCATGTTTCTATCCAAACATTAAATAAAAATTCAATTAATAAAACCTAATATGATATGGCGCGGCGTAAAGGTAAGGCGTGACTTTGGTGCGGCGGAGGCTTCGCCCCGCCACCCCACGTCACACCGGATCTTGTTAAAATTCAATTTAAGTAACTACCTATCAGCACTTCTTTTACTGGAGATTGATAGCGTTCGGTGATAACATACAGTGACTTCTATTCTATCATACAATATTACTTCAACAGGATGATAATTTTGAAAAAAAAAAATATAAGACAGGCTAGAGATGGTCCAACAATCAAAGTCAGTACTCTACGCTTTTTCTTCAATCCTGGGTCATTCTGGTCATATTCAATAGAGACGATGCTGTCTCCTACGGGAGTATTAGAACTAAAAATGTTTCTCGTCATATTCTATAGAGACGCTGCTGTCCTAAAGGAGTTCCAGAACTAAAAGTGTTATTAATTACAATAAGTAGAATATCCGGCTGGATGCCTTATCATTTGTCTTGTTAACCTGTGACTATCTTCAATCGATGCTGTGGGTGTTCTAGTCGAATAAGCTTCAATATTCGATAGGCAAGCTACAGATAGCCCAACAATCTCATCATATTCAATAGAGACACTACTGCTTTCTACAGAAGTATCAGAACTAAAAATAAGAGTTAAAAAAGTTCGTGACTTATTGATTGTCAAATTACCTTCTAGCTTCTACTGGTTTCAGTGACTAATGTAGGTTTTTACACGTTCTCCCATAAGTCCGTTTAACTTATGAAAGCGTCAGCTGTGAAACGCCAGCTGGGAGTGGGAGATCCTGTTGAAATCGTTTGACACGATAATTAGAAAAATTATTATTGGAAAACAAATAACTAGAAATACCCAATCGTCTTTCAAATCTCTTAAACGCTGAGACCTTTTTTGCAGAACTAGGTAGTGAGTTCATAATTGAAGTAGGGAACTTGAAATATTTTGCTGTGTCAACAATGTGGATGTTTGGCCAAAACTAGTAAAGAAATGAATTTATTACATAGAATTGATCATGAATCCCTAAACTAGATGAGAACCCAAATAAACACAATGTAAGGCAGTTTAAAGAAATTGAAATAACTCGTCCTCACTTCTTTAACTGAAGATTGATTGTGTTTGTCAATAACAGCACACAGTGACATCTATCATTCAATGATCCTTTATCTAGATTATATTTTAGACATGAAAATAAACATACAATTAAAAAGAAGCACTGCTTTTCAAGCAGTAATATATGAAATAAATCACACTCACGTTTTTAACTTTAGAGTGATGGTGGAAATTAGTGCAGTCGTGCTGGTAACAAAGTCTAGTTAACAGCACTAGTCGATAAGATCCCAGGGACTTAAATGAAGGATTGGAGTTATTGCCCACACTATATGCAGCTACCTAGATGAGAACGAGATCGCAATGCAATAAACATATTGGTTTTGAAATAACTTGGACTCACTAAGATCGTTTAAGTCTCAAGAGTTTGTTTAAGTAATTATGATGGATTGATAAAGTGTTGTCAGCCGAGATGAGAACAAAAGACAACCATATGATGCAGTTGAAAAAAGAATAGAAATAACTCACACTCACCTAAAATGGAGATTGATGGTGTTTTTTTGAAAACACCCAGTGAACGACTTATAGTTCTATCGTTGAATCATGAATATTTCTCCATATAGATGATAACTTAATACAAAAAAGTACCATACAATTCAAATCGAGCATTACTTAGTGATTACGAAATAATAACACTCACGTTTTGAACTCTTACCGACATAGAACACAGCACTAATACTTTGACTACAATTTTATTTTATCATACGGGCTTCAAGTCGATTGCCACATAACGTTTATATCCCTGTCACAAAAGTGTCACTTGTCTCTGTATTATCGTCTGCTGTAACAGCTATTGAAATTCTGTCAAAAAGTACCAAGAACTCCGTTTGATCAAATGCCTGAATCGATTACAGCCAAATTTTCAGAATGGATGTAAAAAATTGTAAGCTACCGATTACTGCCATTGAAATGCAATAAAATTGTTGATTACAATCAATAATTGCCAAAAACTAGTGCATCCATCTATGTAGTGTTACAATAACTGCAAAAAGCCATCTGTGTAGTGTTACGAGAACTGAGGGTGCCCAATGTAAACCATACTGCAAACGAAACTTTGACCAGTAACCCTTCGGGTAATTAAACAAAGCGGGAAAAAAACAAAATAGGTGGGAATGAAAATAAAAATAAAGGAATAATGTCATGAAAATAAAGGAATAATGTCATGAAAATCTGTATACGGAAATAAAAGGCTTTGAATTGGATTGATCCAAACGAAAATAAAATATCGTTGGGTAAAACATCAAAACTTTTGTTTATTAAAATTTTATTTTTTCATTTTTAAGTAAGTGTTGTGAAGGAGTCAAAAGCTATTCAAGAAATTTGTTGAAATCGCGGGTATCACTTCGATTTGCTAGATTGGTCAGAGCTTGATGATGATGTCATTGAGGAAAGCGATTCATTTTTCTTTGTTCCAATATCGGGTCGCGGTTAATTTGATTCCAAGGCTGCTCTACGCCGGTGCCAAAGACAACGTAGAATAAATTCGTAGCAGCGTAAATACCTGCCGAGAGGAAGAACACTGTTTGCCATTGATCTAACGATCCCTGTAGGAACCAAAAAAATTGTTTAATATTCAAAATAAATTTCTAGATAACATATTGGTTATGAAGGTTGAAGCTATTACCGACTCAGTCACGATAAGATTGACTATATAGGGTGCCAGAAATCCACAAATGTTTGCCACGCAGCTAGTAACGCCCATCATTGTGCCGGCAAAATTGGAAGCAATATCGATGTGATTAGCCTGCAAGCGTTAGTATTTCGTTTTAGAAAAAATAATCATGATTTATGTGCAGAATGAAGCTCATACCAAAAATCCGGAATAAATGGCTCCGTTAAATCCGCATGACACGGTGAGCTGAAAAATAAAAATAAAATTTACTGCCTAGATACTTAATTGCTATGTTAACTTAAGTTACCAAAGTGATAGTGGCGACTCGGTCGCAGCCTGTATAGCTCACTCCAATAAGTCCGAAAGCGGGTAACAAGAGTCCTGTAATAAAACAGACGTATTAGTTGGCTCGCGATGTAATAATAATATAAATTGGATACGTAAAGTTAATCAAAACTCTAGAAATATAATTATGTTACCGATGGTAGTGAAGACCTTCCTAGTGTAGGTGGTGTTTAATATCTTGTTTTTCCTGATCGCGTCAGCGGTCACACTGAAGGCGATCGAAAAGACCCACATGGCTAAATATGGAAGGGCCGATAGCGCTCCATTCTATCGAAAAATTTGGCAACATTGAATCGCGATGAATTTAATTTTTTTTAACAGGATGGTTTAAAATGTTATCGTACGGCTTTCAAGTCGAAATGCAAGACTGTCTTCATGTAGGTAGGCAATTCAGTGAGCAACATGCAAAAGCCCCAGCTGTGTCCCAAATGAGCCACCAAAATAGCCCACAGATGTATAGAAGTCAAAATGGTTTTCCAGGGAGTCTCTGACATCTAACAGTTAACTTAATTAAGATTCCGGACATCATAAAAAAATGGATTGACAGACCTGAATTGGCTTCTTAATCCCCGTAGAAGCGAGAATGTAACGTTTCTCGTCCTCGGCAATTCGTGGATGGACAGACGGACTATCGAAAACCAAGAAAACCCAGAAGGTGAACCAAATAACTCCAATGATGCCGGGAACGTAAAAAGCCAAAGGCCAGCCATTGTCAAACTCGAGAGAACACAACCAACCCGATAAGGGCATAATAATCACAGTCCCAAACGTAGTTCCTATTTGTGACCACAAATTAAAATGATTTATTAAATCATCAAATTACGCTAATAGCCTGCGTCACATCCTTTTGCATTTACCTGCCAAAACGAAGGCGCCAATAGTCGTCCTCTCAAAAGTAGGAACCCATTTGGAAATCATACTGTTGGCCGCAGGAAACGACACTCCCTTGAAGCAAACATGCCAGTTGTTGAGTCAAAAGTTTTGATATTAATATTTCGCGTGACTTGAATGATACCTCAGCCAGTCCGGTTAAAACTCGCATAACTATAACTGCATTGGCTCCACCTTGTCGTGCAGCCAGTGGGGTCAGCACGCAGAAAAAATCTGTCAGTAGGATGCCAAGACCCAACACGTATTTGCCGCCGTATTTCTCGGCCAATATTCCACCGGGAATTTGCGTCACCATGAGGCCCCAGAAAAATGCCCCCAGAATCAGCGCTTGGGTTTCACCATCCCAATCGAATTCGCCGTTGCTCTGTTGGACATTTGGTTCAAAAACAAATGATGAGAAATATTAATAACTAATCGAATTGATTGAGTACATACGATTATACGTACTTCACTGCTTCCGGAGTCTTCGTCGTACTTGCAGTGTTCGGTACTGTTACTCGTGCTCGTACCTCCGCTTCTGCCGAAGAAGGACGTGGCGTTGTCGACGGGCGGAGTTCTTACCATGTCGACGATGGCCACTGACAAATTGATTCGCATCATATAAACCGATGCCAAACCAAGAAAACCCATAAAAGCGAAAACATGGCGAGATCAAAAAAAATCTGAGTGATAAGTAGATTCAAATAAACTATTACAGCATTAAATAAAGAATGCATTGGAGCCTATATTTAGCAATAACCTTGAATTATACGACTGACCTTTAGGTTTGTCGACTATCTGGCTATCACCATTTTCAAGCGAGTGGCCATGCTGTATGGCGTCTTGAACCTACGCACAATTCGGCATGGCAATCAAATTTATTTCCAATAGACTTATACGCTTAAGGTATATTGCGTATGTTGGTGATTGCGCAAAATTTTATTTTTCCCTTTTATACCGCGGACTCAATGGCGCCTTCCTGGACGCTCTTTGTGGCCTTATCTAAGGGTTGTTGGTGGTCATTAGTGGCAATGACGAAGATTGCGTCTGACGGTAGCGGTTGTTTGCTCTCCTTTTCATCCTCGTTGACTTTACTTGGCGTGTCTGTCATGTTATTGTTGTGACTAGTATTGGGACAGATAAAAACAAATTCTTTCTATCAGGGTAAATCCATTTACATCTATGATAAGAGGATTATAAGGTGTCACGTGTACAGTCTACGCCAGTCCATGGTCATTTTTATAGACTGCAATAAAATTATTTTTCGTTCAAACATAAACTCGTGATCATAAATTTGAGATACAATTTAGTAGCATTAACGAAAATTGATAGTTTGTTTGAATGTTTAAAAATAAAATTTATCTTTATTTAATATAATAGGACAAAATCAATTGCAAATTTTATTTTAATGAGATAATTTTTTTGCGTAAAAATTCAAATAAAACAATTAAAAAAACAAGAATTCAGTTGTTATTAGACTTACTCTTTTACCTGCAATTAAATAGGTCTTAATTGTTTTCTTACAAGGACAGACACTTTGACAGGTTGACATCTAGCAACGCTATAATTGATCTGCCTTTCATCGACTTGAATTCGAGTTGTGTTGAGCTATTCAGATCATGGATAAATTACATATATCGTTATCGTAACAAATCACCGCCTAGTTTATGAGCTTATCTTATGATTGTCTGACAGTGTAAAATACGTTGGTTTGTTGACCAAAAAATAATCTTGCATCCTGGATTACTGAATATAATGAGAGGTACGATTCATTTTTAACACTGAGTCCACCACTCAATGAGGCCAAAATCGGGGGTTTTGGGGGTTTACAATTTTCGGAAAAGGGTGACGAAGGCATCGCAGTCAGTCCCCGTATAAATCATTTTGTGCAGAATTTTACGGAAAATACAATGGTGAAATCCATAATGTTCTAGCTAGCATAGTTAATAAGTTATTAAATGAAAACTAAGGGACCCCCCCTGAAATTGTAGCGTTTTTACTGATTTTTGACATCAGTTTTTGGGCAAACCAGACCTTTAATAAAAAATCTAATTTTTTAGAATGAAAGATTTCCCCCCCTCTAGAAACATCTCGCCCCGTTTTTATTTTGAACGGTTATTAGCAGAGATATTGGCAATTGAAAATCTTGAAAATTTTTCGTCATTTTCTGAAGATTTTCGCCATTGACAGACGTCATTTCACCACGCCATCTCGCGGCCGATTTTCAAAAAAGCAAGGGAGATCTATTCTTCTGGCCATTAATTTTTGATTGATTGAATGATTGAATAATTGAGAAAAGAATGGAATCGATGTAAAAAGCTGGGCTTGGTTGACTATCGATAGTTGGAGTTCGAAAAAAAAAATCCGTAAAAATAAAGCATTTTGGACTGGCTTAGCCCCGTTAAATGAGTCGTGAAGTAGTAAGCGACGGAAGATCTACATTTCCCATCCAATCCAACGACGTAGAACACTAATATTTGAGTAGCAAGAAGTTGATGATCTGTTTCTCGACTTGATTGTTTATCATCAGGAAAATCTGTGAATCCCAAATATTTCTTTAATTGGGGATCGTAGCATAACGCCTTCTTAATGGACATCTCATCCACACTCAAAGTTACATCTTTCCCGTGTTTTCCGTCTGCGATGTCTTTTTGTATTTGGGATAATGCGTTTCTTAAAATTCCGGAATTACAACCAACTGGCGCAAGGTAGCGCCGAAGACTCCGGATAGATGGCAAGGTAAAAACCGATCTAGTTTTTTTCATATGCGGTGTTGGAATAATAACTTAGGTTTATTGCCAGGTCACAGATGAACTTCGAGTATCTGCGTTTCTCCTTTTTCTTTCCAGAATTTAACTTCTCGTTAACATAGAGTTGGTAAGCGGTTTCGGACAGGTTGGTTTTCTTGATAGTGTTTTTGTTAGCTTTCTTAAGATCTTCACATTGCATTTTTGACTTCTTCAACTGCTGCTTCAATATTTAAATTTTACCCTCTTTGACGTTTAGTTCAATGTGGCTCTAGCGCTCACGGGATGCCATTGCGGCCAATTTTCTCTTTTTACCAACATTCACTTGCTTGACGTAGTCTATTTCACAATGTGCTTCGCATCTAGTTCACGAATTTCTCTCTTTAGACGGTCTATGTGCTCTTCGTATTCCTGCCTTATACGATTGTTTTCTTCTGTAAGTCTGTTTATGTCATCAATACAGCTATTTCTGTTCGGCGAAAAGTAATCTCTGTCATGTAATGAAGCTTTTTCTGTTGAGTTGATGAAACTCGCAGCACCGTCCACAGCTTCATCAAATTCATAATCTTTTTCAATTGGACTGGTACACTTCCTAGGTGGTGTTTCGGGTATTTCACAGTTTTTATCTAATATTGCTCTTTTAATTGGAGTCGTAGATTCAGTGATGAGTTGCCTCCGAACAGAGTGAGAAGAGACCGAGGGGGATGTGTTATGTTGACTGTGAGATTCTGTAACCTTGACTGGTGTGTCGAAATTAACGATTTCTAAATCGTCTAGAGGTTCCGCTGCTTCGGGGTTTGCGTCCAGATCAATAGGATTAAGTATGCTGTTTCTTAATCTATTCGATTTGCGCCGAGGTGTCCATGTCATCAAAGACGGATCAAAATGAAGTGAACACAACACAGAATGTTTGGATGGCTTGAAACCAGGCACACAATATTTCAGCCATATAGCAAGTCGCAAAGCGTCACTTGGAAAAGTATGGAATGAAACTGATTTGTCACTTCTCTTTGATTGTCACTTAACAGCACTACAATTTGGAGCCATTATGACTTTGTGAATACAGAGCGAATATGAAACATAACTTCTTGAGCTACGGAGCACAACTGGTAACTGAAGCTGTCTATTTCACAAGGTTTTCTTCGTTAAAAAGTACACCAGGGACCTGTGGGAAATAACCCCTCGATTCCTCGAATTGGCTTCACATAAACTCCGTGAATTATGAGTCACATGGTCTACTCTGCCTATACCAGAGCGAGTCCTTATCCGGCTATTCCTCACGAAATTCAAATCATCCGCCTTACACATTTTGAGAATTCGTCCGCTAAAGATGAAGGGAGGGCATTAGCCGCTAGATGGCGCGCCGAAAAGTGTCATTCCCTAATGTGTGTCCCATCTCCTTATCTCTGGTTCAAGCTTGAACAAACACTCAAAAAGACAATATTCAATGGAATTTGAGAATTCTTTTTCGAAACATAATTCCATAGCGACGAAATTGGCTACGCCTGACATCCAAGAAGCATTGCGCTTGATGAAATCTACCGTTTTTGGGATAGAGCAATTCGAAGTTTTATTGGATCCAGAACTGTTAGTATACATGTCATCAATTATTTTTATTTTTTATAACAATTCAACAGCTAACGATTCTTTTATTTCCCTACCTAAATTTGCACCTTCGCAGAATGGAAACCAACAAACACGAAACATCTACTTTTAGAGTAAAATACCAGAGAAGGTTATTCTCAGTTGTTACCCTCGAATACATTGTGTCTTTCTCTCCTGATTATCATAGGAGGTAAATGAGATTCAGAAGCCAAAGACTAGTTTTCATTTTGACACGTAGAATTATATTTGGAATTTGGACGAATATACTTATATGTCCGACTCCTCTACTTTAAATGTTGCTAATTTTTTAATGTTTTCCTCCTTCAGGACCTCCGCACGAAAACCATGCATGCCAAAGTCTGATGCTGTAGAGGTACATCCGATTCATCTTTTTGCCCAGCCTGTCGAAGAAGTGGATAGCTTGAAGGACGTAACGAAAGGTAGGTAGCCGGGGCAGCGGCTCGAAGGGCTCGCACAACCCAGTCGGAGGAAAAGGACGAGCTCCAACTCTGCTGGACCGGCTTGGACGAATCAGAAGACGAAGACTCCAGCTCGACAGACGAGGACAAACGCAGATTCTACCGGGATTTGGAGCGGAATCCAGCATTCGCCGCAGCTTACGCCAGAAACGAAGAGGCAAGAGCAGCACGTCTCCACTTCAATGCTCGACCAGGACCAGGAGGTACACCAGGGGGAGAGAAACGAGGTTGGCGAACGAGTAATTGCCAACATTGTATTCTTAGGTTATGGCAGCAAAAAAACTGCTAAATACAATTGGTAAAAACTAAAATGCATTCTTAGAACGGATCGTTACTCTTCGACTGCATGTGAATAGGTTTATCTGTGTGTCAACCGATAGGGCACTTACTGATGTAACTGTTTTTACTTGTTAAAGGTATTAGTGTTCATGTACACGAACATCCTGCAAACATTTTAAAAAGATAAAAATAAAGAATTGGCAGGTGCGAAAGCAAAAAATATAGAGCTGCAAAGGAAAAAGGGAGATTTTACTACATTTTTCAGGAGTGGCAGCTTTACTACTAAAACCGCATATAATTAGATGGTCTTTAGCTCTCGTCATTGCAACGTAGAGTAGTCTTACATAAATTAACTACTATTATCATAAATGTTAATAAATACCAATTATTTAATTTTCTTTCACAAAACTCAAATAAACCAAAATAATAAAAAATAAAAAATAATGCGTTCTTTAGATAAGAATAAAGATTTATTAATTCTAAAAAATGCAAAGGCCGAAAATAAAGAAAAATATAAAATTTTTTTTTTAATTGTAAAAATAATGAAAGTTGAAATCAAAGAGTTATTTGATCTTTCTGAAATTCCTGAAAGAATTGAGATTTACGATAATAAAAATTTAAGCTTGGATCTCAGTTATTTTTATATAGTTTTAGCTATATTCGTTATAGTGTATCATTATTTAAGGTAAGAAGAAAGGCTTGTTTATTATTTTTCCATACATTTAATATTTTTAGTAACTTCTGTATCAATATTGAAGTTATTTTTCTAATAAATTTTAATTAGTAATTAAATAGCTTTTTTAGCGAAAATTTATAAGATTTTTTAGGAATAGTTATTCATATTTCAAAAAAATCTTGAACAATACGCCCTTCATAAAATAACGGTACGATTATATATTGAGCCATATTTAGATTTTATCATTAAAGATAAAGACTTATTACGTGAAATTTAGGGAATATATAATGAGAATAGAACCCGACTCTAAAAAATTATATCAGCATAAAATTTCTTTATTGGAGATTGAATCCGCAATAAAAGAACAAAATAAAGATTATGGAATCAAATTAGATTTTTAGAAAATTTTATTTATTCTATTACTTATTTCATTTACAAAATTTGGAAAATCAGATTCTTGTAATTCTTTCTTATAACTATCGTTTGCTAAAATTTAAGAATTTAGGACTAACATTCCAAGGAGCGGTAGAACATAATTTTAAAGAGAAAACCCAGAGGAGTTGATTAACAATAGCATGATGCAAGATGTGTTTACTCAATGCGATATTAATGTTGAGGCTTTACTTGACTTAATTCACCTTTAACCCATTCATATAAAGATTTTTAAAAAATTGGATTAACTATTTCTTCAAAAATCTTTTTTAAAAATAGGATTAACTATTTCTTCAAAAATCTTATTAATTTTCGTTAAAAAATCTCTTTAATTATCCATTAAAACTATTTCGTTAACAGTGCCTTGGCCTGATCTTTTAACAAATCAGACACATTATTCGAAATTTGATTTTGCACGTGTCATTGCTTAGCTCCTAATTAAATTAATTTATACCATACGATAGAAAATATTTTTTAAATATTATATCCGTGAAAAAACGAAGAGCTCCAAAAGACGAAGAGCTGAGGGCGCTCTAAAGGAAAATGGATGATTTGTGTCTAAGATGTTAGAGGGGGGTGTAGATTTGAGTGTGTGAGTTACAGGAAGTGTTGAACAATTTGTTTTTAAAATTGAAAAGAATTGTCCTGGTTGGTACACGCTTCATTTTCTTTTCTTTCATTGTGCCAGTGTGATGCACCATCAAACGAATGTTATTTATCGTATAAAGACCCACGAAGTTTGAATCGCCATATCAAGGATAAAAATCGTAATATCAATCCGGCAATCATCAATCCCGTTGCAGAAATTATGCTTTCTAAAAAAATTTCGTCCCGGAAGGTCCCCACAAAATTTCCTTCCTCAAAATCTTCTCCCAGCAAGATTTTTTAAAATAATTTTTTATAACATTAAGTCACGCAGCAGGTATAGTGAAAATTACTAACCAATCTTATTTGTCCCTCCGCAGATCTGAACGAGTTTCTATCTAACCCATCTAACGGCTCATCCATTGAACCGTCCAGAGAAATCTGGTAGAGAATTGTCCCTGATAATTCTACATACTATAATTTTCATTGTAGTCTAGGATCATTGATGACAATTCCAACGAACCATTGAGGGATCTTAGTCACAAATTTTGAACGAAAGTTAGGTGAATTACAAATTAAAGAGTTCGCTCTCATAAAAATGAAAATGTTCCTTTTGAAAAAATGAGCTTATTAAATGAGAAATTAAGGCGAGAGAAAGCGAGAGACAGCGACCTGTCGATGAGAGAGTGGGTCGTGTTCTGCCGATTCTAGAACAAAGAAAGAGGGGTGTTGAAATTCGGGATTGAGAGAAGACAACAAATAAATTAGGGGGTGCAACATTGCCACATAAATTTGGGAGAAAAATGAGAATATAGGGATATACGACATATTTTTTTACATTTGTTTCTATCTGTCAACTGAGCCGTCGTTGAAACTTATCATCTGCTAGAGAGCCTCAGGCATTTGCCTCACTTTGTCTTGGTGGGTTTTGGATGGAGGTGGGTGGTGAGAGTATTTGATTGGTCAGTTTGGATGGTCAGACAAAACGGGAGGCAATGCCTGAAGCTCTCTAGCAGATGATAAGTTCCTGCATCAATTTTAACTTAAATTTTTTTCAAATCAAATATGATCATTTTTTTCACTTTTTAAATTTCTCGCCACCAAGAGGCGCAACCTACGATTTTGTCGCTCTTGGTCTTAAAAAATAGTTGTTTTCTTATCGCAACATGTTCTGATAGATAATTCAGCCAATCAACGCATTTCAATATGCTAAAAAAAATTTATGAACATACAGTCAAGCGGACTTTTAAAAAATTCAAACAGTCGCGCCAGGCGAACGTGCCAATTTTTTTGAAAATCACTCTAGGAAATCTTTTTATTATTTCAATTAATTTAATTATAATTAATATTATTCAATTAATTTTTATTATTATGCAATCAAATCGTGAGATGGTCGCCACAGGTTTTGGTCGTTTACATATGGAATCACCCATAGGTTTTTTTTTTGCGTAAACCTTAAAAACGCGCAAGTGTAGCCTACACTTAAGCTTCACGTATAGAAACGTGCAGCCGCGACTATATATGAGTCTTTCGCCCGTACCTTTACTACAACTATATTTCTGATAAAAATAATTTTTTTTCTAGAATTATTGAATTCACTTAAGGTGATGTAAATTTCTTGCATTTTATGGAAAGAATGTATACTTCAATATTTATCACATAATCAATTATATATCCATAATTCGATGTGCTAATTTCTTTTGGAGTAATAGCCTTTATTTTTATTTGAGTCCAAGGAACTCTTCTTTGTATTTTTAATAAGTTTTCTATACAAAACGACGTTTAATTCACAATATTTCCATAGCTTTATTCTGAAATTGATTTGATATTCCCTCAGGCAACCAACAGATTTCGCCAAAATATGCTAGAGTTGGAGCCAATTATTGTGGCTGCTGCACATTTAATGAAGAACATACAAATCGACACATTGCTCAAAGCTCCCCGCTTTGATAAAATCAAGGAAGATTTCAGTAAAAGCAGAATTTACTCATTCTTAAATTAAACCAAACTAATTTCAGTAATTTTTTCCTTTACAAACACTCAGTCACGAGCAGCTTGCGAGTTTCTCATTTTAGTTACCTGGAACGGATAAGAGCGTAGTCATTTTTTATACTACAGAGAGGTGCGACACTGAATATTTTCCTCTTTCTGTGCTCTTTTCTGTTGTCTCTTAACTGTTATTATTTTTTTAAATAGAAATATGCCGACCGTACGCAATCGATTGCTTTCAAAGTGTAAGAAATGCATCAGCTCACTCTTTCTTGGAAAAATATCCTCTCCTCCTCTTTCTTGAAACAAGTCATTTCCTTTCCATCCTTTCATTACGCTCACCTTGCGTTGGTGATCGCGTTGACTTTGTTTGTCGTATAAAACCCCATCAATTGCAGTACTTTCTTTAGTCAACGCTGGGCTGTTCACCCAGTCTAGTGTTGATTCACCCTTTCGCGAGTCAAGTGTCAGGCCGTTTATTCGACCTGCTACTGGCCTGCTCGTTCCCCGTTTTTTAACTTGTCGTATTTGTGTCTTTCTTGTGCTTGACGCTGGCTATACTGCTCCGGCTGTGTGAATGCCTCCAACCTTTTGAGGCATATATCGTCTTGTTATTTAAATTATGTTGACGTTGTACGGGAATATACCATCGAACGAAGACTGCAGCTTCCCTGTGAGAAAGGTTCTCACAATAGATATACAAACATCCCCATTTATCTTCAGCCATGGAAAAGCACTGCATCTCGCCATCGATAAGCAACATTGGTTACAGATAGAAGGACCCGCATCAGATGCGGTTCTAATTTTGCTCGCTGCTTATTACCACGTTTTGGATCACATTTGTGACATAATACACACAGATGTTTAGGGCCCATCACAAGCCTTGGTGGTACTAAATATTTCATGTTATTTAAGGACGACTTTACCGACACTTAACCGCATATTTTACCATAAAATATGATTTTATGAAAAAATGAAACATCCCAAACGAGCGTACCCTTTTTCGCCTCTACGAAGCCATGGTCCTCGACCAAATTGAAAATAAAATTCGTGTACTCTGGAGTTATGGTGGTGGAGAATATTTTGGAAAAAAGTTTAAAGATTACCTTGAAACTAAAGGAATTAGACATGAAAGCAGTATAATCCAGCCCAAAATGATGTTTATTGGTCGACAAAAGACGATAAGGGAATAATATTGAAGAAAAATGGGGGGGGGGTCGATCATAAAGATGCCAAGTCGCCACACACAGGGGAAACATTTCCAACAACCGTATGAGCATCTCCGATTCAACGGGTACTTTTCAAACGCCAACATAACCCTTTTCTGTTACAGTTCAGCCTTCAACTTCAATGTGTAACATTGTGCAGCCAGTAAGCTGTGGAATGAGTGCCTCAAAACGACTCCTCAGTAAACGTGTAGGTTCCGAGCCTTTAAATAGCGATAGTATTTTGCATAAATATGCCCGTTCGAACAGTGTGACAGGAATTGTCGAAGAAGTAACCAAGTGCGACATCAATATTAAAAACATTAGACTGGAGACACCGTTAACTGTTGAACTGCCAAGCACTCTGCCTGCCGTGTCGTCGCCTTGTCCAACTAGGAGCCGAAGTAAATTAACGCGATAATCAAGCCAATCCACCCTGTGGTTGACCACTTTCATGTCGAAATGGCACTGTCGACACCTGCAGCTGCCCAGTCGATATCATAAGTCATCGTAAGGGCGGAAAACAGCAAAAAAAAATTTACTTTATTCTCTCTAAAATAATCCCAAAAGACGGACGCAAGCCATCACGGCTTAGCCGTGGTGGCGAATAAAAGAAAATTAAGGTGGATGTAACTTGGTTTAAAGCAATTGGAGGGTGGAAGTGAAGAATAGAAATAAGAAAATGTGAGGAAACGGGAGAAGAAAACATAGGAAATATCAAGTGCTACCTGGGAAATACAGTTCTGCCGGAGAGTTCGAGATGTCATCTCGCAGGAAAGTAAAAAAAAATTAAAAAACGGGAAGGGAATACAAGTAAAGCAATACTTTTCAACCGCCGGAAAACGAGAGACCCACCCTAGTGACGAATCCCCACTCCGGCGGTTTCATCCAAAGCACCGGAACGACCTGATTCATTCTGATGATTCAGTAAGTCGGTTTTGACCCCTAGATTTCTCCTCAGTAGAGAGATGCACCACCAACAAATTACCCATTTGATATCGACATCTTCCATTGTTCTCATCGATTCCCTTAGAGACATTACCCTGTCGACGTCCATATCTTCAATCGCCATCAACAATCCGGTGCAGTAAATCTGAGTAGCACCTGCAGATCTAAAAAAAACAATCAAACAAATTGTTCCTACTATCCCAACTCCAGCGGATTCCTCCGCTAAATGCCGATCTGTCGACAGAAAATATATTACCCTCATTATTGCACAAATAATGACGACATCCAGAGTACTCCAAATTTTTAACATTCTTGAAATCAGTCTCCAATCAGAGCACCCCTCATGAAACTTTCCAAATTCTCCCCGTCGCTTTTGAGAGGTACAAGGAACAAGCCTTACCTATTAGAACACAAATTGTCTTAACGAGTTTGAATTTGAAGTCGAATCAGAAAATTTGGCTGGGAAGCTCCCAATCAACGACAATTTACCCCGTTTAACAACCAGTCTGCCAAATGGGTTCAAATTGCGGGAAAAGTTCGCAGCATTCAGCCAAACTTATTCCAATGATTTAGCGAGTCGGTTTTACTTTCTTGATTAATTTATTCAAAACTTAAAAAAACGAAAATTCCCTGTTGACTTCGTTTCTGCCCTCACAGGATTATTTTCCTTCTCTTCTGTTATCTCTCTCTTCTTTTTCCACTACACCTGGGATTGATTTTCCAAATAATTCCGTGATATATTGCAAAACTGAAACGGAACGGGCGAATATTCAATTGTAAAACCTGATCCATTTAACACATGCCTGAATTCCTAAACCATTTTTTCTAAATCAATTGCTTTCTTCCTTGACCCCACCAGATGTTTTTTTCTCTTTCTTTCATCGCATTTTTTAAGGATGTTTTTTTCTCCCAGTTTCTTTTTCCTTTGCACGTTTTTCCCTCTCTCAACAAGTGTGAAGCAAAAAGGAACGAGAAATAAGGATCAGATTTTAAAAAGGGAGGAGGAGGGGGCCCGATAAGATGCCAATAAGTTGCCCCACACAATATAGTCATTCCCAGAAGCTTTAGGAGCATCTCCAATTTAACAGGGACTACTCGTTTTTCTCGAAATGATCCAACAAGGGCCTGCTCACTTTCCGTTAGGCAACAATCTCGTCAAATGAGATTGTTCGAATCCGGGGTAAGTCGACTTCAAACTTCAACCCTAGCAGTTAGAATGGAAAACAGAGTAAAAAAGCAACTGGTGTTTAACAACGTGGCAGTGACCACGTATTTCTCCACAGGGTTAGCCATCTCGCTCATTCGCGAGTCAATAACAAAGTGTTTACAGTGTGTGTTATTACCGGTGAAAGGCCCGGACACGGTTTTTACCGACCCAGTGAGAGCACGCCCACACGGCACAGCTCCCTCCGTGGACCCTCCCAAGAAACACTCAGGCGACAGCAAGATGTACTGAGGATCATAACGTGAAGGTAACTGCAATTTTGTTTTGTATCGCCGTGTGCTTATTCGTGTGTTGCGTTTAATGATGTATTCAGGAGGGCCATAGGAAATAATAAATTGAAATTGTGTTCCTCGAGTTTGTTTACTTTTTATTGAACATACGAAAGCTTCAAAAGAAAAAAAGAATAGAAAGGGAATAGAAAATGTGAAATTGGCGGTGAAATTTTGCTCTTTCACCAGCATGATGAGGTATGGGTATGGTTGACACCATTTGGCAATCTTCTTGATTTCTTGCGTGTCAAATTAGTGTTTTGTGTCGGCGGCATAAAAAGACCACGATGGTGATTTAGCCTAAGATTAGCAGTGCTACGGCTCCGACAATGATGAGCGATGCTGTGCTGATGACATTGTTCGAAACTTTGTATGAAAAAACAAAGTATATTAAATGGATTTGATTTCTTGTATATAACTGTTACTGTTACTTGGTGTTGCTGCAGCACAATTCGTTTCTTCTGAAAATTGTATTGATCCACAGTAGACATGTCACGCAAGGACCATTGCGTTTGGTAGGCTTAAAAAAGTAAAAAATTGATATTTTCATTTCTGAGAAACCGTTCACTTTAGCGTTTGTCTTTATGTGAAAAAAATGATTTTATTTTTGAAAGTTTAATGGTAATTATAGTGGTTAAAAATACTTGAAAAAAAGTTCTCCTCTCGTTTCATCTCACAGCAGCGGTGAACCATTAAGTCAGTAAGGTTTTTCACTTTTTAAAAGTGCAGAAACTCGAGCACTTGTATTTGCATCGGTAGAGGGGGGAGACGCGTTCAAGACTAAACCACTTATCGAGCTACGGAAGAAATTAACGCAAAGCAAGCACGAAAATTTGTTAATTTTTAAAATTTACGATAGTTGTGAAGCGAAAACAACATTTAAAAAAATTTACTTTATAGTTAAGGCCAAGAGGATAATGTTCACTAAAAAATTAAGACGGAAATCGGCTAACTTACATATGAAAAACGAGACGGCACTATGCGAATTTCAATCTCATGGTTTGAGCTTCGGCAAAGTATATAATGGGGTGATTGTGGTGAACAATTCGATTGGATAAATTCAATAAACCGACTCATTCTCTTAATGAGATAACAGGTTGAAATTTTATTTTGAAAATTATTGCAAAGTTCTATATAGAACTTTTCAAATTATATAAGAGGAAATTGTTAATTATTAATCGGGGTCATTAGGACTATTCTATATTATAGGTCATTTGGACCTGCATAGTTTTATGTGCTGGTTGATACAAACACAATTTTGAAATTAGGTACGTACAAGTAGCCTGATGTGCAATGCTTCCTGTTCCTGACCGTTGCAAACTTTAGGTCATTAATGGCTGAGGCGACTACCATCTCACCTGAAAAAATATTTGGATTATTTTGGATTAATTAAAGAAATGGTAAACCAAGAAGCCCGTAAACAAAGCATCATTTTTAAGCTCGCATACAGTACCTTGACAGTTATCTTGGAAATAGTAAAGGCAATACTGCATAAGAAATACAGATGAAATCAGGTATCTGAAAGAAAAAATTTTCAATTATTTCGTTGTTTGAGTTATAACATTCAAACTATTTCCAAAAAGGGAATAATGAAATTACAATGAACATTTTCGAAAATTTGTAATTTGTGTTTAGGGAATGAGGAAGTGTTTACGGAACTCAAGTTGATACACCATTACAAGAATTAGGCCCTTCGTCAGCTGGATTCCTCATTCTCTCGCCAACTTGTATACGTGAATTAATACATTATCGGGAAATATCTACATATAATTTTATTGGAATCTCGTTCTTCGTTCTTTCGTTCTTCGTCATCTTCGTCTAGTTGTTTGGATTCACTTTTGACAAACTAAAAGGTAATTTTTTTATGCTCAAAATTTCTGATCAACTTTATTGTCCATTATATAATGCGTCACAGGTGCAGACCAATGTTACTCCCCCACGCCATTTTTTATATAATTATTTGAATTTCTGTCATCGCCGTCTAGTTGTTTGAATTCCCTTTTGACAAACTGAAAAGTTTTTTTTGGCCTAATAAATTTGTCAATTTAAACGGAGAACCACATATGTGGAAAGACGGCGAGTGGAGCCCAATGCAGCCATCGACTCATTTTTCTACCCTTTGCCTTACAGCAAAATTTGAAGAATTGGAAGATAACGAAACTCAATATTTAATCAACTCCCACGACATTTTTGATAGACCGGAGTATGAAGCAATAATTTCAGTGAACGAAATAGTCAGCAGAATCCACGAAACAAATTCAAAAAGCTTGTCAGCGATAATAGTGAACGAGCATGAGAAGTCTCGTCACTGGAACCTCCAGGAATGGACATCGAAACTCCAGGCATCATTAATCTCAGTCATTGCCGCGTCTCTATTCTCCATAATTGCACTTAGTATAATTTGGTAATATAAGTCACGTATAATTGGACTGAGAGAAATCCTAGAACATCTTGCCATTCGGCTGCAAGAAAGACGGCGCCAGCAAGCCAATATGCTGACCGAGTAAAGCGAACGGAAATAGGGTGTCGGTTGGCGCTAGTACAGTGTCCTTTACGCAGCTGTCAATCGTCCATCAAAAAATTAACAGACAAGTTTTTTTTTCCCACGCGCACCCACAACCCCTTTTATGTCAGTACAGCTTTGACTTCAACGTATAACAGTGCCCAATTTTTTGTGTCGCGGACAAGTAGTGAAATGAGTGACCGAAGTAAACTTCTGACCAATAGGCGTTGTGGTACCGAACCACTGAACGGCGAAAGCGTGTTTCATAACTGCGCCCGTACAAATAGTGCAAATGGAACCGACAACGCCGTGTCAACTGGCCCCGAGAACGTTACAATCAATCGACAGGAGACAGCGTTGATCTTCGCCGCACAGCACACAGCCTGCCGCGCGATGGCCGCGTTGTTCCGGCTAGGAGCGGAAATCAATCTACAGTATGGTCCAAAAAAATCCGAACACCGATTTTATTTTGAAAGCCACCTACCCACATTGCGGGAAACTATGTTTCACTTTTGGTCCTAATTTTGGGGGGCTAGGAACAAAGCGAAAGGTGGGAAGAAGGGAAAAGGAGTAATAGGCTCATTCAGCCACCGGTCATGCCTTTCCCCCCAAAAAAATCATGAATGAAACCAGACAGGCTGTCTGGAATTTCCTTTGCGGGTAAAAACGAATAACCGCATAGCAATAGCCTTAGGCCTTAGGCCCTAGGCTCACCGTCAATATTTCGACAAGTGACAAGAAAAGGAAAAAGCTGTCCAAATCCTGCACCATAAAGCGGGAAAAATTCAAAGTTATCGTAATGTTGCTTTGAATCACGTTTCATGCAATTCAATTTTGACCGAATGTCGTGATGTCAATGAAATCATGGCTTACGCGAATCCTACACGTTGAAAACTGTTTTTCATACAGACAAGAATAAATTAATTTAAGTTGAATCGGAAAAATAACCCCCAAGTTTAGCAAATTTTGTTTGTTTGTTTGTTTTCGCTCCTAAAGTATTTGTAGCTCCGGGAGTTATCTCGTCCTGCGGTACATTTAAAGAAACCGAAAACTGCACCTGGGGGTAGATCGGCAGTCGTTGGCAAGGCCAGCCGATTTGCCCCACCTTTCTGTGTTTATTTTTTCTTTTCTGCCAGTTAAAACATTTTTTCCCCTTCGTATTATTATGCGTACTTGTATTATGCGAAGCTTTTCGTTTTTTTACGGAAAAAGTGACATATTTCATTTCTTCGAGAGTTTTTAGGGTTAATTGTGTTGCGAATGGTTTCCTGATGTGGCCGACGATGATCACTGGTCACGATTTTTTTTCCAATAACGCTCCTCCGAAAAGGATCAATTCACCCCAGTTTAACTATTATTTTTCTCTCTCTCTTACTCGCTAGAACGATTACGTTTCATCCCCCCCTCCCATCAAGCACTGGTAGCTCCAGTGCTAATTGGCCTTTCAGTACATTTTAATAAGTAATTATTTGCGGTATTTTTCGGATAACCTTCAGAGCCGTCAGCATTACAGGGAATTCCCAAAAATCTATCTAAAATTGGGGGCTTGGGAAGACAGTCATTAGGAAACTCGTTCCCCTCACTACGTATAGAGTGATTAGTGCGGACGTTGACGGTGCGTTTTCCGTATTGATATCCATGCAACTTTCGGTTTACGCATTGCAAATGTGTGACCAATTTTTCGCGGTTATATGGGGGATATGCAGCGTTTGTGTCTGTGGGTGTTAATAAACCCGACCGATCTTTAAGTTTTTCAATCACCAGAAAAAAAAAGGTTTTTTTTTTCCCAGTAGTCGTTCGGCCTACAGGCCCCTAGTTTATTATTCCCTCCAGTTAATTGCATAGAGTCTCTTAGGCGTTAAATACTTCGCTTACGCCCGTTAAAAATCATTTTTTGCTTGCTTGAATTTTGCGAGGACGTGAAATAAAAACTTCGACCTGTTGATGATTAATGGTATCAACCTGTCAGCAGTAACGATGAACGGCGTGCAGACGCAAACATCGGTTGAATTTTTCGTGCCACGTGTGAGAAAAATAAAATCAAACGGAAAATACCACGTTAACACGTGACGGCGTTATCATTACCGTATAACTATTAGTGTGATGTAATCTTAAATGCCATTTTACATGCCTTTATTTCGGCCACTCGGTTGATCGAAAAAAAACAGTTTAGATTATCCAGCTCACCTACGAAGTCAGTTGGAAAATGACGAAAAACCGTCGGCAAAATGATCATTTAGGCGTTTGGGATTTAAATAGTTGAAGCATCAGACAGATGTATTGACATCCGGTCAATAATGTCACGAGGAACTAGGGCTTACGGCCGGTTCTTCGTACAGGACACTTCTCATTAGGTTTCACTTGTAACTAGTGCACGAGGAACTAGGGCTCACGGCCGGTTCCTCGTATACCCCTCATAGGGTTTCCTTCCCAGCTAGAAAGGTTATCAGACGTAGGCCTAAACAGACATGTGTATGGCCTGGCCGTCAGGGAACCATAACTGTAGCAGTGTTCTTTGTGGGTTTGGGTAGTTGGTCGCTATCCCTTAAATAGACGGAGAAAGTGTGCCTTATCTCTCTCTTTCTCTCTCTCTTTCTGCTTCTAGACGTGTTCAGTTGTAGTGCTTACCAAATACACGCCTGTCAAAGTGACATTGTCAATTGGTGGAGACGCAGGACGAAAACCTAACTTTTCGTACGTGTCGTTTTTCTTTTTCCCATACTTATTTTCTCTTGCCTTTGATTTCATTGATTATTAGTTCTTCTTCGTTTTTACTCTACGTGTTTGGTACGTTATATTTTTCTTTTTACTTCGTTTTCAATTGGCAACATTAGTTCCTTCCTAGTATAACTCTATTTCTTTTTATATCCTTATTTGTTCAGTCGACTATTCGAACTTCTATTTTTGACCGCATTTGTGTTCTCTCTCTCTTTTCCCCTCGTTGGTTTTCTTCTTTTTTTTCATTGCATACTATATTAGTTTCTATTTTTTTTGGGGGGGGGGTTTAATTTGATTGTTTCTTATTTTAATTCTCGTTCAAACGCATCGCGTCACGTCGTCTTTTATATCGGATAGTTCATTGTTTTTACGGGCTCGTTTTTTTTCCGTAATTCGTTCGATTTTTGGGAAGACAATCAAATACGTTTCGTTTTCGCCTCTATGGTTGGTAGTTACATTTTTTTCTTTCACTTATCGCGCTCGATTTTGCGTGTATTTTTTCTTGGTATTTTTCTTTTTTTTAAATTTTACTTTCAGCTTTCTCTTTTCTTCTTGCCAACCTCTCTGTTTGGTTCTTTCTTTGATCTGTTCCAATTTCGGTAGTCGGTGAAATAGGACTGAAACGAAATAGGACTGGTAGAAATAGGACTACGTTTTAGGACTAGTCAAATTAGGACTGGTCGAAATAGGACTTATTTTTGCAACTCATTATTGCCAGTCCTATTTCTCCTTACGAGCAGTCCTATTTCTACCATCCACTAGTCCTATTTCTATCTGTCCTATTTCAATAGATAAAAGATATGGCATCCTTGTTGGATTTACCAATAGACGATTGAACCGTAGATCCGGCACCGTTCATATACTATTCAGCCAATTAAACTATGTTAGTAATAGTCCAGTTCGTTTTTCATTTGTAACTTGTATATTTCAAAACTTTTTTAACTTTTTTTTTTATAAAAAGGTTGAATACAATCATGTTAATAAAGCCCATTTGTTAGAAATATCAATTTGATATGCAATTTAAGGTTTATTCGGAAATAAGATATTGTGTTAAAAGTTTCGATTTTTACGGGACTGACGCGCAGCCCAAGCCGTCCAGAAGGGGGGTCGGACGGGGGGGGGATTGCACGTACCCATGGGAGAGGGGTAAGAGAAGGGGGGTTTACCTGGGCCATACCATACGGCACCATCTTTTCCCTATTGCTAAAACGTCAACGGTGATATAATGGTTAGCAATCCGTTCTATCATTCTAATTGATGATTGAGGATCGAAGTTCGATTCTCGGACAAGGCGAGATAAATGAAAATTTAATTTTGAAAATTTTAAATTACAACAGCTTCAGGTACTGTAATATCAATCGATCACATATTGCATTATATAAATCAATATCTATGGTAATGAATAGCAAATATAATAGAAAAAAAAACTCAAATTGACTTAACTAAAATGGAGTCTACTACTCCTGCAAAAGGCTCCAATGGCGTCGAAGCTGCAGCAGGTACATCGTCAAAAAACATTTGGATTTCTTCCAGTGAGAGACTAAGTTGGTTCGACATATTTCCTTGGAATATTTGCCGTAACTAATCTTGTTACAATTCCGCTTTCCATAAGTAAACTATTTTTGATTTAGAAAACTGCCGTTATGTGTGTGATTGTTGCGTGATTGCGTGGTTGCTGGAAGCTTTTGGACGATTTTTATTTTTCAAATATTCGAAACTCAAATTGATTAACAATACACCATTGCTGATTTGAGAGGAAGGAAATAAATTGTTCAAATGGTAATTTGCTATTCATTACCATAGATATTGATTTATATATGCAATTTGTGATCGATTGATATTACAGTACCTGAGGCTGTTGTTATTTAATATTTTCAAAATTAAATTTTTACTTATCTCGCCTTGACTGATAATCAGAACCTCGATCCTCAGTCCATTGGCATGATAGAACGGATTGCTAACCATTATATCACCGTTGACGTTTTAGCAATAGGGAAAAGATGGTGCCGTATGGTATGGCCCAGGTAAACCCCCCTTCTCTTACCCCTCTCCCATGGGTACGTGCAATCCCCCCCCCCCCCCGTCTGACCCCCCTTCTGGACGGCTTGGGCTGCGCGTCAGTCCCGTAAAAATCGAAACTTTTAACACAATATCTTATTTCCGAATAAACCTTAAATTGCATATCAAATTGATATTTCTAACAAATGGGCTTTATTAACATGATTGTATTCAACCTTTTTATAAAAAAAAAAGTTAAAAAAGTTTTGAAATATACAAGTTACAAATGAAAAACGAACTGGACTATTACTAACATAGTTTAATTGGCTGAATAGTATATGAACGGTGCCGGATCTACGGTTCAATCGTCTTTTGGCAAATCCGACAAGAATGCCAGATCTTTTATCTGTTGAAATAGGACAGGTAGAAATAGGACTAGTGGATGGTAGAAATAGGACTGCTCATAAGGAGAAATAGGACTGGCAATAATGAGTTGCAACAAGTAATCCTATTTCGACCAGTACTATTTCTACTTAGTCCTAAAACGTAGTCCTATTTCTACCAGTCCTATTTGGTTTAGTCCTAAATCACCGCCAATCCCAATTTCACCGTGAACATACTAAAGCTTTATTATCAATGGTGTCCAAGTCTAGACATTATCAAGCTTTGATAGTGACATTTATTACTCGTGCGCTGTAAACATCCTTAAATTCATAGTTTAACTGAGTAATCGTGACGATTTAGTGACGTTGCGACACAACAACTACCTTTTATGCACAGTTTAAGTTCATGACTACGAAACGAAAATTTTTGCCTAGATACCCGTCGTGCGGTAGGACACCAAGCCGTCGGTTACACCCTGAACTTTTTCTCCCTTCAGAAGAAGTAGTGGCAGCTTCCAAAGTTGCAACAAGCAGCGACATTTCAAGTACGCCTCCTACACCAGTGAACTTAGCCGCTTCCAGTATACAAGTAAACGATACTAAAAACAACGATAATATTTCTACTTCCTCCAGTTCGGCAGAAGATAGCAACTCCGATTCATCCGTAGGAACGGTTCAGCGCGTCCCGCAACTCCCTATTGTCGTACCAACAATGGCAGAGAGAGTACAAAAATTTATTGCTCCTCCTATTTTTGCGGCCCTTTCTTCTGATGATGTTTTGGATTGGTTGGAACGATACGAAGTGGCAGCAGTTTAAAATCGCTGGTCAAACGACGATTGGGCTCACAATTTTCCTATGTACCTTGATGGGGCGGCACGGAAGTGGTTTTAGTTCATAATCATCCAAACTATTGGGAAAATCTACCAATAAGACCAAATCCGGCAGATCCTACGTTGCCCCAGCTACCAGCCGCGACGGGATTGAAAGATCAATTTACTGTGGCATTTAAGCAAACCAATTTTTCTTTAGTCCAGGAAAGCAGGATTAGACAAAGGGAACAGGGACACGAGGAAGATGTTGTCTCCTACTTTTATGGCATTGTGAATATGTGTCGTATGGTTATTAACCCTGCTATGTCGCAAGAGCAACAGCTTCAGTATCTCTACCGTGGGTTAAAGCCAACATTGTTTGCAAAAATCTATCCACTTCAACCACCGACAACAGCTGAATTTTTATGTTTAGCGAAACTACATGCGGAAACTTCAATTTTGCTGAACAACAAAGGTTTGTCACAGTCGCTATTAGTGGTTTCTCAGGAACAACCCCACACTGCTTCTCAGACACCTACACTCACTGATTCTGCTCAGACTAATCTAGTTACACAATTCGCGGAAATTTTAAATCAACTTAATCAAACTATTCAAGGTCTTCAACGACCACAAAATTTCATCCCTCACGGATCACATTCGCCGTAGCAGTGGGATATATGACGTCGCAGACGACGTTCCAGCTGTACGTCGTTTGGAACCCATACGTGCCTCCTGTGCATCTCTCTGAAGAATTCCGTTATTTTGTGTTTGGTTTCTTGTGTTTGGATACTTCAATTATCTTTCGTTTCTTTTCTTTTCTGGTCTTCTTTATTGTTTTCTATTATTTTATTTTGTGCCTGTATATATTTTTTGTTGTTGTTGTTTGTTTGTGGGGTGAGAATGTCATGGTCAATCGGGGCGATTGACTTCAACAGGGGGATCTGTCAAGAGGAACTAGGGTTTACGGCCGGTTCTTCGTACAGGACACCCGTCATTGGGTTTCACTTGTAACTAGTGCACGAGGAACTAGGGCTCACGGCCGGTTCCTCGTATACCCCTCGTAGGGTTTCCTTTCCAGCTAGAAAGGTTATCAGACGTGTTAGGCCTTAACAGACATGTGTATGGCCTGGCCGTCAGGGAACCATGTAACTGTAGCAGTGTTCTTTGTGGGTTTGGGTAGTTGGTCGCTTTCCCTTAAATAGACGGGGAAAGTGTGCCTTCTCTCTCTCTTTCTCCTTCTCTTTCTGCTTCTAGACGTGTTTAGTTGTAGTTCTTTCCAAATACACGCCTGTCAAAGTGACATTGTCACAATAAAAATATTTAAAACAGAAGGATTCACAAGGCTTGCTGTGAAACAGTAGCTTAGAAGAGTCGGAAGTAAAATATGACGACGGTATTATTTTTCCGTACGAAAGGTAACGTCCCATGGTTTTACACGCTGATATGCAGGCTTTGATTTCCGCCACCTGGTTGGTCGGAAGACCGGTTTGATTTTTTCCAGCTCGGCTATGGAGATAAAATGTAAGGCTGTGCTTACAAGGGTTAAAGATAAGGCAACTTGCGGCTGCGAATTGTTGTGGAACCCATCTTGCTATCTTCTTATTACATCAGATAGAGGCAACTAGTATAAGCAAGGAAAATTGGGAACAAAGGAAACAGTACAGGAGTACTAGACAAAAGGGAAAAAATGGGCCTAAGAAAAAGTGAAGAAAGGAAGCCCACGGTGAGGCTCCGCTCTACGGGGAGAAATGTGATGGCAAAACGAAACCACAGAAAACATTTTTTGGTTAATTTTGTAAAACAAATCACGTTAACCAATCGTAGGGAACGGTTTACAAAGAGATAAGGGGGAGTTGACCGGAATACTCGGTACAGACGAGTTCGCTTTAAAAAAAGAAGGAAAAGGGAAGTAGTAACAAACTACCTCGAAAAGATTTTTTTATTGTGACGGAAGTCATAACGACTTACTTAAAAGATGTTCGGATTGTAAAAATAGTTGACTAGACTAAAACAATTTTTCCTCTCTTTTTCCTTCCTCTCGTCGGAAACGGAATTTAAAAGAGTGTACCGTTAACACCGTCGAACGTTTGGACGGACGGGAACCGGAAGATAAGATAGAAGACACGCCTCACCGACCTTGGTATGGTGGTTTGGGCAGGCCGATAAAATGTGAAACCGATTTGTAAGATTATTTTTTTACGGGGGAAAGCGTAACATAAAAGTGGGTTTGGGAAATCCAGCGACCGGGAAGACCTGATGATCCGTCAGAGCAGGGATGTAATCCGTTCACCACCGTGCCGCGACGAAAATTAGACTGTGTGTAAAGTTATTTGTTTTTTTGGAATGGGAAAAGCCTTTCGTCCCCCCCCCCTACAACAAATTTTTCTTTTTTTATCATTTATATACAGTCATCCGTGAAAGTTTCTTAAACAGGCAAATGGCTCTCTATGTTTTAAGTTTAATTTGACGGAAGGGATACTACGGTGCCTACCGTACCCCCGATATTTTACGCCCTTTTCTCCTTTTCTTTATATTCTTCTCTTCCTTTACCCACGAAAGAAAAAGAGAAAAAGGCGCAAAATACTGGGGGTACGGTAGGCACCGTACTATCCCTTCCGTCAAATTAAACTTAAAACATAGAGAGCCATTTGCCTGTTCAAGAAACTTTCACGGATGACTGTACATATTCCACCGCCAAAGCTAAGGCGCTGTTATAAGCCAAAGGCGGAGTGTGTCAAGGCGCTATATAAAACAAAAAGAGAAATATTAAATTCAAAATCTGCGGGAAAGAGGGAAAGAGTGGATTAAATATCACGGAAGGGGGGAGAAAATTGTCACTCTTGGCATGTGAAAAGTTCTAGTCAGTTCATAGTTCAATAGTTCAATAGTTTCATCAATTTAAATGGAAAACTATATATTTGGAAAGACAATGAATGGAGTGCAATACATCCAACGGCTCATCTCTCTACGCTCAAACTTACATCAAAGTTTACAGAGCTAGAATAACGACATTATTACACATTATTACAGAGAAGATAACGAAGCTCAGTATTTGTTAAATTCCCACGATATTTTTGAGAGACCGGAATACGAACAAATTAATGCTGTCAACGAAATCGTAAATAAGATCCACGAATCTAATACAAGAAGCTTGTCAGCGATTTTAGTTAACGAAAAAGAGGAATCGCGTTTCTGGAGTTTCAGCAGTTGGGCAGCGAAAATCAAGGCATCGTTAAATACAGTAGTTTCAGTTGTCATCCTCACCATCTGTGTGATTTTTCTTTCTTCTATGTAAGTATAAATCAAGAATAGAAGGGCTGCAAGAAATTTTGACCCATTTCGCTGTGGGGGTGCAAGAACGCAGACGACGACAAAATAATGTGCTGACAGAGTAGCCACCCAAGAAAAAGAAAAATTTGAAACACAGCAATATACTGCCCCCAATTGAACAAAACACATTTCGAAATTGATATCGCATTCCTCCCTCCTCAGCAAACTATTAAACAATTAACAAAAAGCTGTTCAATAGTTCTCGACAGACTTTGTCAGTGTGCCCCAAGACTTCATCGAGTTCAGTGTTCGTGAAAGTTGTCCCTAATTAATCCATCCCTGTGCTGTGCCATGAGTGATTCACGTAGAGCTAACGAAGTCCGTGCCAATTGTGAACCGTTAAACGGCGATAGAGTGCTCCACCGTTTGGCCAGACAAAATAACTACAAAGAGTTAGCAAAATCGTCGCCGGACCTGGGGGTAAATTGACGGAACAATCATTTGGAGACTGCATTGATTGTGGTGGCACAAGCTAGCGCAAGCCGCGCCATCTCATCCTTAACCGCTCTGGGAGTTGATGTCGACGCGCAAGACGCCCAAGGTAACACAGCTTTGCATTACGCGGTTCTAAATTCATCAGAGAGTGCTATTGATTCTCTCGCGTACGTGTAAGCGAATTTAAATATTCCCAACTCTGTTGTACGAACCGCAATGCATATGCTGTCAATTAGTAATAGTCCTAAGTTGGCAAAACGATTAAGTCGCGATGTGTTCAGAATAGATATGGAGATTACTGATCGGGATAGCAACACCCCATTCATAGCTGCTGTCAGATATGACAGCAGTCGGATGGTTCAGTATTTTCTCCAAGTTGGTTATAGACCAGAAAAGAAAGAGAAAGATGGCAACACGCCGTTGTACATCGCAGTGAGATCAATGAATTTTGCAACAATTAAACTATCGGCCCAACGGCCTCACTGAAACGTTACTAATGACGATGGCCGCAGCCCGTTGGCTGCAGCGGTCGCCATTGGCAACGAAATAGCAACATATATTTTATAGCGCCAGGATGCCGACCCCATATAGTAGACAAGGCTGGTAACACTTTGTTACTCCTTGCTTGCGCAAGCCCGTCAATTTTAATTTTGAAGCAAATCCTGGAACATTGCTCGGAGGTCAGGATGCACAATGTAGCCGGTGACACAGCGCTACATTTGGCATCCATGGCCAAAGGGCCTAATGTGATTTTCAAACTATGCAAAAGGGGGGCCACTGTCACAGCACAAGATTGTCGCGGAAGAACACATTTGATGATAGTCATAATGTAGAATAATCGATAAGCTGCAGCGGTCCAGTTAGAATGGCAATTCGCCAGAGGGACAGATTTACTTGTGAAAGTAGATTCAGTGGGGCTAAACGCGTCGCAATATTGCGATCTATTTGCAGATCAAGAAACAAAACAAAATATTCGAAAAACTAGAAACTGCATTAAAAATGGCCCAACAAATTCCAATCCAAACTAGAACGATCTATTTTAACGCAGCGACGAAAATGACTGATTTAGATAACAAAAATGACCATCCCCTCGAATATAGTTCCGACGAAAATTCGAAGTAAAAATTATTTTTGGGGATTATGGTAAACTCAAAAAGAAAAGTGTGATGTCGCCAATTTTCCATCAACTCTTCTTGTACTGGGGAAAACAATTGTAAAGAGTAGACTTCTTCACAGGTGTAAGGAAGAAGGGTAAAAACGGTACATAAACAAAAGGGAAAGGTAATAAAATTTCCGTGATCCAATGGTTTGCCCTCGTTTCTAAAAAAGAAAAATCGAGTTGCACATCGAGGGATGGCAAGAAAAGAAAAAAATTAAGGATCAAAAACTTCCACAGCGGGGAGGTTTTACGAATAATGAAATGAAACTGGGATGGGAATATCACAAGAAGTTAAATAAGATCAATCGTCGAAGAAAACAACCCGGTTATTTCAACGGATGTTGACAAAATCCCGTGGATAAAATTCCAAAGCCAGGTCTAAAAGGTTAATAGACACCCAATTTCCCTCTGCATGCGTCTTGCTGTAATAGAATGTCGACCGCGGTTTCGATTCCGCGTCAGGTCAGCATATTAGCTTGCTTGTGAACCAGTATCCGGGCACCGGAACGTGCCCTACCTTCTTGTTTTTTTTCCATTGCAAATCGTTTTTTTGTCTCCTTTATTATTAAAATGGGGTGAATAAGCGTAAGTCGATTCTCCCGGTTATTTTTGTGGGGGGGGGAGGGGGATCCCAATAAAATCAAATTCGCTCGCGAATAAGGCAAAAAAAACTTTAACGGCAAAGAAGGTATGCATGGATTCGATCCAATGAGTTGCCAAGAAGGGAAGGGAACTCATTGCGGTCGATTAAATTCATTTTTTTAAGGGGCAATTTTATATACCCCTAACGCTCTATTTAAAAAAAGAGGGGAAGGGTAACAAGGAATGGAGGGAACAGAGAGGGCTATTGATTCTCTCGCGTACGTGTACGCGAATTTCAATATTCCCAACTCTGGCTAATAAAATTATAAGGCCGTCAGTTTCCCCATGGGCGGCACCCGTAGTTTTAGTAAAGAAGAAGAACGGGGGGATAAGGCTTTGCATGGATTATCGGAAATTAAATAAAATCACGAAAAAAGATTCATTCCCATTGCCGAGAATTTATGACGTTTTAGACATGCTCCATGGCCAGCAATATTTTTCGACGCTTGATTTAGCGTCAGGATACTGGCAAATTGAAATGGACGACAGCTCCAAAGAAAAGACTGCCTTTATTGTGTAAGGCTCGCTCCAGCCTTACTTTACTTGTACAAATTAGTAACGCGACAATTTGTAAGAGGATGACGTTTTGTATTGAAATACACAAGATTGAACATAAGATACACGAATGCGACTATTCAATGTTAGAACAATAAGGGAGAAAGAGAGTTTACCAGCGTGAAGGCCTGCTCGGGGAAGACTGGTTATACAAGGGAAACAAGGGGGCTTTTATACTGGTGAAGGCGGAAGTCAGCGTTGGAGATTGATCTCATTATTGCTGTTATTGCCGTGTTGGGATTGATACTCTGGCTGATGTCGATATCACGGTGTTGGGACTGGATACCTCCCGTGTGTCGACATCAGGGTGTCGGCAATGGATACTTCTCGTGAGTCAGCCTCACGGTGTCGGGACTGGATACTTCCCGTGAGTCAGCCTTACGGTGTCGGGACTGTATACTTCCCGTGAGTCAGCCTCACGGTGTCGGGACTGGATACTTCCCGTGAGTCAGCATCACGGTGTCCGTGAGCGGATCCTATTTGCTCAACGCACTCGTTTGCACATACGCCTTTTGAATTGCGCGCTTATGGCTGTTGGTGCTATAGCTGCGCCGCTTGTTTGCTGGTTACGGGTGCCCTCCCGTGGCTGGGTTCGGGTACTACTCTCTGCCAGAGCGGTGAGTTAACCCGATCCTTACACACTCTCCCCTTTAAATTTGCACTCCTGGGCAAATAAAATATTAAGCTAAGTAAGGATCGGCTAATAAAAATGCATTGAAAGAAACATTTAGACAGGAAATGTATGATAATTTCACAGCTTTTACGGCGCTGTACAATACATATGCATGGGGTGGCCTTGAAACTTTCATCGGAATTTATCTGCCCGCCGGCTACTGCAGTGTTACGTATGCGCGACTGGTACGCTTTGGTTACACTGGCTCGGCGTTGGCTCTTTTGTTTCTTTTTCTTGCGCGTTTTGGCGAGATACGTCCAGAATTTGGTTTCAATACTTCGCCTTTTTGATTAAATGACATCGCCCTTTTTTTTTTGTTCCTTCACCTTTGATGGCTTAAGGATTTTTCGACTTCCTATAATGGCATCATGGGACATAATATGGTCATGATGGGACATAACATGGTCATAATGGGAAATAGGTCCATTATTGAAGCTAAAATGTAGTGTAATATGTATTTAGCGTAAACAATTTGAAATACAATGTGCTCTATATTGTCATCCTCTTTGATTAATATTTCTACTTTCTTAAGCTCTGTAGTAGGACAAAATACATTTTTTTAAGCATTGTGTTACATGTTATTGGTGTGCGTTCTTTTTCTTGAATATATATGAGGAACCTACGTGATATGTTTTCTTTTCTTTTTTTGTTTTTGTTTCTGTATTTATACGATCTTTTAGCTATTTGAAACGAGAATTTGGTGGGTGTCCTTACATGCTGACGAGGGGTTAACGGGTGGTCCTTTATTTTCGTTGTGCATTTCTCTATATTTGTTCATTGTCTGTTTTGCCTCGGCCTAGTTCATACGTTTCGCCCTTTTTCTTTTGAAGTTAACTGTTTCCCTTCTCTGTTAAAAATGCCTCGCCCTAAACGTGATTACAAGCGTGTCGTCTACGCTGAATCTTCTTCTAGCTCTACCTCTGCTAATCCCCAGGTGCCTTCGGTATCGGTAGTTCCTCCCCTCGTTATTCGGGTTCGTCCCGAATCGCCGCGTTTTTTTCCGGCCGCTGGCCGTTCCGGCTTCGTTCGGCCGCCGTCCCGGAGGCAAGCTGGCTCCGTAGTGCCTCCGGTGGCTGGCCGTTCTGGCCCCGTTCGGCCGGCGGCTCGAAACAAAGCTGGTGTTGGAGTACCTCTGCGTGTTCCGGTGGGTGGCCGTTCCGGCCCCTTTGTCGTAGAATCGTTCGTGCGGCCATCCAGCCCGGTTCGCTCAGCATTCCGCCCGTTTGTATCTACCGTGGTGCCTCAGCCCCCGCCCGCGTCGCCGTCAGAAAGGGGACAAACCGTAGGCAGTATGCCGGCGCTCGCCCCTATCTGGCCGCCGACTTTGGTGGCCGGCCGTTCTTCAGATGATGGCTTCAGGTCGCCACTGGTTTCGTCGCAGGGTTCGTCGAGCCTTTCTGAGCCGTACGACTTCGAGACTCAGCATTCCCTTGAAGCAAATTATTTGGCAACTCTGCTAACGAGTAAGAATCCTAATCGTTTTATTGTCTTTTCTGTATTTTTTCTTTTTTTTTGTGATATATATTGCTTTACTACTTTTCTTTCTTTTTTTAGGCTATACTACGCAGGAGCGTATAGCTGGTTATTATACTTTTCGGAGAGACATGGACGAAGAAAATAACTTATATGATTGGAACCGTCTAGCATTCGGTTTAACCAACGCGCCTGGTACCTTCCAGCGCCTGATGAATTTTGTTTTGCACTCAGTGATTGGTAAAAACTGCTTGGTGTACCTCGATGACATAATTGTGTTTTCGAGATCAAAAGAAGAACATTTGACAAATTTAGAACAAATATTTAACCTTTTAAAAGAGGCCAATTTGAAACTTGGCCTCTCCAAATGCAAGTTTGTGTGTGAGTCCGTGCAATATCTAGGGCACGTGATTTCAGTAAATGGCATCTTACCAGACCCTGGCAAAGTGGAGTTCCTGAAAAATGTCAAACGTCCCACAACCATCACAGAAATCCAATCCTTTTTAGGGCTGGCATCCTACTACCGGCGTATTATTCGAAACTTCGCCAACATTGCCCATCCACTGATTGAACTTACAAGAAAAAAAGAAAGTTAAACTGGATAAAAAAGACAAGAAAAAGGGTCTGATTATGAAGGAAGACAGAAACAGTACCGACGCATTCATTTGGGGTTACAAGGAACAGGCCGCTTTTGAGATTCTTCGCAAATGTCTCATCACGCCGCCTGTCGTCGCCTTTCCCGATTTTAATAAAGAATTTATCATTTTTAATTCAACCATTTTTTAATTCAACCAAATCCTCCAGCATACAAATCAGCATTAACCTGTATACGAGAAGTCATCGTCGACGACAAACAGACCAACCGCCCAGCAGAACCAGAGCCAACCGAAGATGGAATAATCGACGTAAAAGTCGAGGTAATTGCAGAAAAAAATCATCAGCGATTGGAGACAGCTGCATCAATCACTGATGCACACGTCACCTTCATCGCCGGAAGAGCGCGGACGAGAGGAGGAGCCTACCCAAGGACACGCGCTTCCTCCTATCCGAATGAATAAGCGGTCGGCTTATACAACTGACCCAGAAGTTGAAGAGATAAGGAAATATCCAAGCAGCTGGGACATTGTGGACGCCGAACCAGCAGAGAAAAAATCCAGAAAAAGTAAGAGCAAGGATTCCAAGCGTCATCTCGAGGGACCGTTCGACGTGGAAGACAGCCTGCCAGGGCACTTAAAAGAGCTCCGGCGTACTCTTACACGTCTTCGGAAGACCGCAAAACAGGCCAGGCGAAACTTGGACCAAGTTCGCCGCTTAGCATAAAACGCTGACCTCATCCATATCGGCATCCAACAACTTGTAGGCGAGAGGATGATGGAAAGGGATCCAGATGGAATAAAAAGAGGATGACCAGTATTATGAATATTATGTCTTTGAATTATGCATCTTTATTTGTCCTGCACCTCAGCCGGCATGCCGAGTCTTCCCCCCCCCTATATAAACCGCTTGTATGCATGTTCCTCTCTCTCTTACCCCGCTGCTCTCTTGCACTGTGCTCCCACTGCTCCCAGTTCGCCACTTGCCAATAAATACAGTAGTCACGTTGAATTAGTCTCTAGCTTTATTCCCCCGGTAATCGTGCCTTACACCCAGAAGAGTGGGAAATGTATTGGGACCCACCGGCAGCGCCCCAGCTAATCGAAGATATTCCTAATTGGATTCAACAAGGAAACGTAGGCCGTTACAATCGGAGCGGGTTGCCTGCGGAGGACTGGGAGCGAGAAGAGGAAGGAAGTCCCGAAAATTAAAAAAAATTTCGTTCTGCTTTTCAGCCATAATGTCTTTGTTTTGTTTTTGTTTTTTAGCCAATGTAGGCCTGTGTAATGCTTTTACATGCTTATTACACATTTATATTCTCTGATATGCTTATCCCAGAAAAATATACTTAACCTTAATGAATCAAATAAGAAAAATAAAAAATAAATAAATAAATAAAAAATAGTTCAGTAAATATTCGAAAGAAAGAAAGAATGAGCAGTAGGAAATACAGGGAAGGGTGAGAAAGAAAAAGAAAATTGAAGAACATAACAAAGAATGAAAAAAAGGAGTATAGAAATGTAATGCCCCGGCGGCAGCCCCGCCTTCTTCAAGATGGCCGCCGCCACCGACGTCACGTCCCGACGTCACGACCCGACGTCACGACCAGCACCACTGACGTCACCCCCACAGCGTCACCCCCGACGTCACGCGGGAACTACAGAACAACTCATCTTCCCGAGTCATCTCGGGATAGTGCGGACAGTCATTCCAGGTTGGCGCGGACAGTCGGAACGACTTGCCGTGGCAAGCCGTTCCCGGTTGATGCAGCAAGTCATTCCCGGTCTGCAGGTGCTGATCGGGCACCTCTCCCCATATATAAACCCTCTGTATACACCGCTGCTTTCTCTCTCTTGCTGTACTCCCCCTGTCAATAGGACACGCAATACAAGCGCTTCACCTTTGGCTATTCGTCTCCGTGTACTCTCCATCTTCTCCGTAGGCACTCCAGCCGGGCCTTACAATTGGCGACCTTGCCTTTTTCGGCACCTGGAATCTCAACAGGGTAAGAACGGATGAATCCGAATTTAGACCACTCCAAGTATTATGTTAGTACACTAGACGACAACGGTGAACGACCAGTTATTGGCCCTAATTTTAAATACTTGAACAAGGCTCAATTAGATTACTGTATAAAGAAAGTAGCAGTAAAATTATTACAGTTAAATTTTGCACGAAATAAGATAATTACATTAATACAAGACGCTAGGGCGACAACAGGTCACGCAAGACGATGCTTGCAAACGAAAGGAGATAAATTAACTAGGGAAATAAGAATATTAGAAACTAAATTCGACGAACTTTCGACCCCCAATTTTCCTATCTGTAGATTATCTCGTAAGGTTCGAATTGGAAGAGTTACTTTACCAGCAGGGGTTACAGTCTATTTAACAAAACTTCAGAAAACAAAGTCAGCCCCCCATACACCAATAGAGCCCGATTTACTTGCAGAGGCAACAGGTGGGATACCACCGATTCCGAGAGTTACTGAGGAAATTAAGTGGAGACCAACGGTAGAGACAGAAACACATACTAGCATTTTTGATAACGTCGATGAATTTATTCGAATACCGGTAGATGATATAATTAAACGCTTGCAAGAAGAACGGATAAGCGGCTCACCGGACTTAAGAAATAGAGCTAAAGTACTAGACCAATTGTGGAAAGCAGATTTATCACCAGAATTTGATTGGAACAATTATTCCGGGGAATTAAACAAAGCAACAGACTTTAGAGGGTGGGAAAGTGACGACGATACCCTTAGTACTTTGATATTGATTTAATATACCCAACCGATGAGATGGCTTTAACACAGGCAGCAATTGACACACTAGAGGTTGCAGGAGAAAATAATACGGCAGCACTAGTAACAGGCATGCGTAACTTAGCGGCACAAAGAAAACTAGAAAATATCCCGATCTTTTCAGGCGAAAGTAATTGCCCGTTAGTCATAGAAGAATGGTTTAAAATAGCAGAAAGAACAGCCAGATTAGCGGGATGGGATGAAGAACAACAGATAGCATTTTTCCAAGAGAAATTAACCAAATCAGCATTCAATTTTAACGATTCATTGACAGCCCAGCAAAGAGAAGAGTACGATGACTGGAAAGCGTTACTTATAGCAGGGCTACATGATAACACGACAAAAGCCATTAAAAAAGGAGAATTAAAAGATTTAAAGCAAGAACCAGGCGAAAGAGTCAGAGATTTCCAAACACGGATAGACGACATGTATCGGATAGCTTATGGAGCAGGTCCGGCAAATAGCAACGACGCCAACGTAGTATTAGTCCGAGACGACATGAAAAAAGGAATTCTCTTGTCAGGCCTACGCAGGGAAATTGCCACATTAGTTTGGAATAGAGTAGAAGCCGATGCGACATACGCCAATACAGTAGCTACAGCAATAGAATGCGAAAAAGTAACTGAAGTTAAAAAGATAGCACAGAATAAAGATATAACTTCTGCAGTTTCAGTCATTTCCCAAGAAAACGAGAAAAACGCGGCAAAGATAAAAGAATTGGAAGGGCTGATTCACAAACTGTCGACGAAACCGGTCTCACCTCCGACGGCATCAACACCAGTCGATTTGGGAGACCCAGCAGTAATCGCAGCCTTCAACACGTACAACAACGCGCAAACAAATTATCCAAAAACAGTCCGTTTCCCGGAAAATAACAGAAGCCGCAGCGTAAGTCCATTCACGTATAACAGACCCACAAAGCCAGAAGAAGGAGCCAGAGCTCAGACGCCAGTTAGAAATAATAATAGCAGTCAGGATACTCGTATTACTTGTTATAACTGCGGAAAGAAAGGGCATATTAGTAGAGAATGTTGGTCCGGACGAGGACAACAACAACAACAGCTAGGCCGTCGTCGCGACGATCAAAGATTCTCGCGAGACGTAAGACAAAATTCAGAGCGATCGGGACAAAATTGGAGGCCGAATGGAGGGCCACAAACCCAGATAGCACAGTGCAGTCCCATAGACGTCCAAAATACGTCACTTTGAGACGTCTGAGATGTACTTGGCACATAGCAGATTCCCAAGTTTACATTCCTAGGACGTCTTTTACGTATGGCCAATGTCCGCTTCGCCGAGATCTCATAGCGGTCCTTATCCCGTCCCATTGGATGGACTTTAGACGTACTTGGGACGGAAAAAGGATCTCAAGAAGTCATTAATAATAAATCTTTTTCTGGACTCTGAATTTCGTTCCTTTTTTCTTTCCTCTTCTTTTTCTTATGAGTAGCTGTGCCGACATTTTTTCACGAATGCTGATCCGGATATCCGGACGACAAGTTTTTTTTTCAAAGTATGCAACCGGGCACACTACATAAATCGACTGCGTACTACCAGCATTGTTTGAGAAATATAGAATCTGAACCGGGGATCGAACCCGGATCGTCGTGGTGAGAAGCCAGTACTATATAGATGAGCCACGAATTCATGTTTATAAATTTAAAGATAAAGGTAATAATAAGATTTTAGAATCAAACTTTGCCGCGAAAAGACAAAGACAGTTTCTCCGAAATTTTCTAAGTGTCGAGAAGGAGCCAAAAAATAAAAACGGGACGCATCAGAGACTTCTACGAGAGGGAGTAAAAAATGACGTATCTGACAAGATGAAAAATGAGTATAACGTATTCAAATGAGGGCTCGCAATGGGACATCTTAAGGATTCCCCTGTGCCCACCGCACCAGCCGCACGGCTTTGGTCCCGCCTTGGGACAAAAATTCCTATCTGGGAAGCAATTATCGAGCTCGCAGCAACGAAAGATACGATCGCAGCAACAGTACATATGGCAGACCATTCAACCAAGAGAGGAATCAAAACGGCAATCGATACAGCCAGGATTATCGCAATGCGCCACCGAACGAGCCGAGACAGTAAATACGACGCAGAAATCGAATAATGTAAATACGCAATATAAACTTTTTTATGTACCAGTAAGAATAGATAATGTTTTCACATACGCTTTAATAGACACAGGAGCTTCAGTTAGTGCAGTTTCAGAATATTTTTTCAACCGATTAAGAAAAGGGGTAAAACAAAATAAAGTAAATAACAATGATAACCTTCGCAGCATATGTGGTGACAGTATGGATATTGTAGGAGTATACAAATTAAATATTAGCTTAGATGATAACGCTGAAATAGTAGAACAGAAATTTTTCGTTGTACCCCAATTGACAGAAACGTGTATATTAGGCATCGATTTTATTACGGAAAATGCGCTTGTCCTTGACGGAGAAACCGGTCGGGTAAATTATAAAATAAAAGGGAAAACTTTTTCGCTTATAGCAGAGACGGGAAATTCAAGTTATGCCTATTCACCCATTATCCAACTATTGAACGCCACTGTACCAACAACTAGCGAAAAGGGGAGCAATACTGCATTAAAAGTTGAAACCCCCGTCTCTAAGGTAATAATCGACGACGTAAATTCAGAAATGCATAGAAATAAAATAGACAAACTGTTAGAATTAAATAAAGACGTAATAGCAGATAAATTGTGTGAGCTAGGCCAAGCTAACGGTATTACACATCACATTGAGACGACAGGAAAAGTTATATATATGCGACCTAGACGACAGGCAAGAACAAACCTAGCCATTATAGAAAAAGAGGTGAACGAGATGTTAAAATATAATATAATTAGGCCGAGCGCAAGTCCATATAGTTCACCGGTCCATTTGACTGACAAGAAAGATGGCACTAAACGCTTTTGTATTGACTTCCGCAATTTGAACACGGAAACGATAAAGGATAAATACCCTATACCAATCGTCGACGAAACAAAAGATTATTTGTTAGGCGCTCGTTATTTCTCAACACTCGACCTGATCAGCGGGTATTGGCAGATAGAAATTGAGGAAGCCGACAAACACAAAACAGCTTTTACAACAAGCCAGGGTCATTATGAATTCAATCGTATGCCATTCGGATTGACGAATGCACCAGCAACTTTTCAGCGTTTAATGAATAACTTATTACAACCAGTCATTCACAAATTTGCACTAGTTTACTTGGACGACGTAATTATTTATTCTAAAACAATCGAAGATCACATCAAACACATTCAATGCGTACTAAACCTGTTAAGGGAGGGAGGTTTAAAGATTAAATTATCGAAATGTTTATTTTTACAGAAATCAGTTAAATATTTGGGACACATTATATCAGAAGATGGCTTGAGACCAGATCCGAAGTTAACAGAAGCAATCAGAAATTACCCAAAGCCGCAAAACAAAAATCATGTAAAAAGTTTTTTAGGATTATCAGGTTATTATAGAAAATTCATTTGGGATTATGCGAATAAAGCAAGAGCGTTAACAATTCTAACGAGACAGAAAGAAGAATTTAGATGGGGCCCCGAAGAAGAAAAGACGTTCCAATTTTTAAAAACTTGTTTGTTAGAAAATCCGATTTTACGCTTCCCAGATTTCGACCTCGAGTTCATTGTCCAAACAGACGCATCGGGATTTGCCGTAGGATCAGTTCTAGCGCAACGAAAAATTGTAAATGGAGAAAAAGTAGAATATGCCGTAGCATACGCATCGCAGCAATTAGATGAGACACAAGAAAAATGGCACACGACAGATAAAGAAGCATATGCAATATATCACGCGCTAAAGACATTTTACCATTATTTGTACGGTACGAAATTTACGGTAGAAACCGACCACGAAGCATTAAAAAACTTTCCCAAAATAACAGAAAATATGTCGAGAAAAGTAATTAGATGGGCTTTGTTTGCCAATGAGTTCGATTTTCAAACAGTTTTTAGGCCTGGCGTAGCTAACCAAAATGCCGACGGGCTGAGTAGAATACCAGAACAAAAGGAGGCAATAACAACGTCTGGCCAGACACAAAGTATAAAAGCCCTAACAACAGAAATGTTTTTGCAAGAACAGGAAAAAGACGAATTTTGTAAGAAAGCGAAGAAAAAGTTTATAAAAGAACAGCAAAGACGGACCAAATTCATGGAAGAATATTTAGCAGCTGAAACCGACGGGAAAGAATATGATAGGGAACATAGAGAAGAAGAAAACAACGAATACAAAAACGACCTCGACGAAGAGGAACAATTAAAAGAATTTAATAATGGCTTAATCGGCACAGCCGACGGAAAAATATTGGTACCAGAATCACTAAGAGAGAAAATATTGATTAGATTTCATGATAGCCCATTCGCGGGGCATCTAGGCGTGAAAAAGACAACGGCGAGAATTCAAAGACGTTTTAAATGGCCATTTATGGTAAAAGAAATTAGAGATTATATAAGAAAATGCGAATTGTGCGCCAAACGGAAAGTTGGCGGAGATAAAAAATCCCCTTTAAACCCAATACAACCCCCAGACCACGTATGGCAATTTATGGCTATGGATATTGTAGGCCCATTGACCCCGTCAGGACCCGAAAATCATACACAAATTTTAGTAATGGGTGAATATTTAACTAGATATATAACAGTTGCATCAATGCCAGATGCCACAGCCGAATCAATAGCTAAAGCTTTTTACAGAAATATTATAACGCAACACGGTGTGCCAGAAATGGTACTGACCGATCAAGGCCAAAATTTCTTATCAAAAGTAATGGAATGTTTGTATAAACAATGCGGCGTCGAAGCCATTCGAACGTCGGCCTACCGCCCTCAGTGCGACGGCATGGTCGAGCGTGCAAATCGAACCCTTGCAGATATAATTTCTTGTTATGTTAAAGATAATCCCCATACATGGACAGATTTTTTAGATGTAGCAGCTTTTGTTTATAATACCGCAGTCCATTCGAGCACGGGTTATAGTCCTTTTTATTTAATGTACGGAAGAGAGGCGCGAGAGCCGGACGATTTAATGCCGCCCGCGCGAAACCGAAATTTATCTGATGTTAATATGCTTTTCTCACAACAATGGTACGATGCAATTAAAATAGCAAAGGAGAGACTGATTGAGTCAAAAGAGAAACAAAAATATTACTACGATAGAACAGCAAAACGAGTCGATTTTAAAATAGGCGACAGAATTTTATTTAAACAGTTGGCCATCGTGCCCGGAAAATTTAACATGCGCTGGGAAGGACCATATACAGTGGTGGAAAAGAAAAGCAACGTAAGCCACAAAATCATATCAGATGACGGGAAAAAACAGATGGTAGTGTATGCCGATCGCATGAAAAAATTCCAAGGCCGAGAAAGCCCTCAGGCCACTAACATAGTAGCGCCAGGCAGAGTGACAAAGTCCAAAGCGCGAGTTGCCCAAAAACAGAATGTAGTACAACATAGATACAATTTAAGAGAAACAATAAAAGCACCAAAAAGATATAGTAATTAATGTATAGAAATGTTTTAGATGGACGGTAAACTCGCGCTGGGACTGCTGTCGACTCTCGCTTTTGCCACGGTAACAGGAGTAAATATTACTATTTGCGACTGCAAAACTCCCAAGGCAATCGGCTTGCTGGACGCGGAGCTCCCATCGTTTTGTCAAGAAAAAGATACCATCCAACCAATTTTCAAAAAGTACCAATTTTTTATTAAGGAAGAACCTCATGCGCATTGGGAGGGATATGTATGTAGATCATGGGCGAAAACTAAAAAGATAGTAGGATATTTCTTCGGATCGTACGATACAACATTTACAACTTTTTCGCGGCCGGTGGCCGAAAAAGAATGTTGGGAAATGGCCCAATTTAACCGTTGCGTAAATAACATAATGGAAGGATCAGCAGATTCTTTCTCTTTTACCGCGTCACCAGAAGGCGACGGTGTGTGGATGCAAACAAAGGAATACAGCGTAATTAATTGCATGCTTCAAAAGATAATTATTAGAAAAGACTGTTTATACTGCCCAATAACTTCCCCTTTTGGTCTATTAACTAACAGCTCTGAAGTGTCTTTTGTTCGCCATCATGACTCTGTCATCATATGGGACGCAACAAAGGCTAATATTTCAGGACAATGTAATTTAAGAGAATTAAAAAGCGGATCAGGATTTGTACACAAAGTAGACAGTAATTCGGTAAAATTGATAGACGACAACGCTCAATTGGAATATTTTTATTACGAAAACGTAGAAGCAATTTGCGGCAAAGCGCTCCACAAATTAAAAAATCTAGACTCTGCATACCTACGAATTATCGCGCAGGATTGGACCCGTATTTCAAATGCGGAATCAAAACTTTGCCTAAATGACGAATTAGAAGAAGTAATATGCACCAGCCAGAAAACACAGGAATTTGTTTTAGACAAAAATGAACTCGCACTAAATCTTACACACCTAGCGAAAGTAAAAAAGAATTGCTTGACGCCAATGTGGCTACGCGAATTATATAATAACATGGAAAAAATGCAGGGAAAAGAGAGGGAAAACGTACGATATTTTTACGTCATATCAACGGATTGCGATAGAAAGCAAAATTTTCGCTGGAATAGCGAAACGTTTGAAATAATGGCCTACATGCCCAATAGGCGAGAAGGTTGCTTAACGGCAATCAAAGGTAGCCAACCTACCCTTAAAAATTGTACACAAGAAAAAAATCAAAAATGGATATTTGGCCCACCCGAGATTCCTATCAAACGGAAGACGGAAGATAGCCAACCCCTTTTGCTTCAACACCACCAGTATATGGAACGTCAAGCGACAGTTCATGAAAATGTGTTGGAAAAAGAAATACAGAAAATATATTGTGGAAACCTTCAAGTGCGTAAATATACATTGATGCTACTGGCGGAGCAAAACGGCCTGTTAGCCGCCCGCGCAAACAAACTTCCTATGTGTCAACGACTTAAAGCTTATGGTGAATATTTTATGGTGCAACAATGTACAGCAATAAACATTTCAGTTGGAATGAAAGAAACGAGATGCGGCCCTGAGCCTATTTACAAAGACTTTACAGTAGGCAAAGACGGATTTTCGTTACACCCTTTCGAAGAGTGTTTTTGGCCCAATAAACTTGTCAATCTAAATGGAAAACCCCATATATGGAAAGACGGAGAGTGGACACCAATGCAGCCATCGTCTCATCTTTCGACCCTTCGTCTTACAGCGAAATTCGAAGAATTGGAGGATAACGAAGCCCAATATGTGATCAATTCCCACGACATTTCTTACAGACACGAGTATGAAGCAATAAATTCAGTGAACGAAATAGTCGGTCGAATCCACGAATCAAATTCAAAAAGCCTGTCAGCAATAATAGTGAACGAGCATGAAGAATCGCGTCACTGGGACCTCCGGAGATGGACATCGAAACTCCAGACATCATTAATCTCAGTCATTGCCGCGTCCATATTCTCCGTAATTGTACTTGGTATAATTTGGAAATATAAGTCACGGATAATGGGACTGAGAGACATACTGGAACAGCTCGCCGTCCACATGCAAGAAAGACGGCGCCAGAGAGTCAATATGCTGACAGAGTAAAAACAAAAAGAAAAAAAAATATACATGTATCGGGTATCGATGGGCGTCGATACAGAGTAGTTAACACAGCTGTCAATCGTCCATCAAACAATTAAAGGACCAAAAGTTTTTTGGTCCACGCAACCACAACCCATTTTTGTCAGTGCAGCTTTGACTTCGGTGGCAAACAGTGCCTAAAAACTTTTTGTGTCGCGGAAAAGTAACGAGGTGAGTGCCTCACAACGAATCATCAAGAAGAATGTGGGCTCCGAGCCGTTGAATGGTGATAGTGTTTTGCACAAATGTGCACGGGCCAACAGTGCGAGTGGAATCGAATGTGCAGCATCAACTAGCCACATGAACGGGAAAAACAACCGGCAGGAGACGGCATTGATCGTCGCCGCGCAGAACTCAGCCTGCCGTGCGATGACCGCACTGATCCGGCAAGGAGCAGAGGTAGATCATCAAGACGGAAACGGTAACACTGCCCTACATTATTCTATTCTAACCGTATCCGAAAAAGCGGTGGAGATTCTCTCCACCGCCGCAGCAGATTTTAACATCCCAAATGCAGAGGGACAAACGGCAATGCACTTGCTAGCCCTATCAAATAACTTTAAATTAGCCAAACTAATATGTAGAAAGTTGCCCTTATTGAAAATGGATGTAATTGACCAAAACGGATACAATCCGTTCATTGCGGCTGTCGTACACGGCAGCCTCAGAATGGTCCATTACTTCCTCCACTTAGGTTACGATCCAACGACAAGAACGCGCTTGAATAAGACACCCTTACACATCGCCATAGAATTAAATAATTTTGCAATGATTAAATTACTCGCCAAAACACCGAATATCAATGATATTGACGACAACGGCCACAGCGCCTTAACAATTGCCGTCGGTCGCGGAATCGAAACCGCGGTGGACGTTCTCTTGCAGCAAGACGCGGATATTTCACAGTTAGACAAAACGGGAAATTCTATGTTACACATTGCATGTACGGGGAAATCAGCGAATATTCTACGACATATGTTTGAACATTTCTCAGATTTAAATATTCGTAACTCATCAGGTGAAACCCCACTACACCTAGCTTGTGCACTTAATAACACAACCGTAGTCAGCGAGTTATGTGCGCGTAGGGCAAATATTACAGCGCAGGACAATAGCAAGCGGACACCGCTGATGACAGCAATTATGTCAGGAAGTCAACGGTCCGCACTCGTCTTGTTAGAATGGGAATTTATCAGGGAAACGAACCTAATTGAATTATCAGACGAAAATGACATGAACGCACTCCAATATTGTATTTTATTTAATGATCAATCAACAGCGACCAGGATTAGAGCGGTCGAGTTGGCGCTGCTTAACGCTCAGCAGGCTACTCCACCAACGCAAACCCTTTATCTTAATACAGGCGACACTTCCCCGCCAATTTACATAACAGACGACCCACTAGAAATCATAGTAGACGAATAAACACGATCGATTTTACTTTACGTTGACTTAACGTTAACAAACGAGTGCTATTGCTGTTCGCGCCGGTTCAACTGTCTTTTAAATTGCGTACCCTATATAATATTTTTCTCTTTGTATGTTTTTTTTTTATCATTGTCGCGGGTTCTCTCACTTTACTTAAATATTCACCGTAATACGCCGATCAAGAAATTTTTTTTTGGTCCTCCCTTTCCCAAATTACATTTTTTTTCTTCACCTACGCGGTACTCAAAGCCGCGACAATTATTTGTTTCGAGTAAATTTAATTAAAACAAGGAACCACAGGTGGGGTAAACCGGCACCGGCCCACCAAGGCCGGCCGAGTTGGCCATTTGATCTTGATCACTACTTACATAATTCTTGTCGCACTCTTGCTTGAGCATTTTTATCCAAAATTAGCGCAACCAAACCCCCGTCACTCCCGGACAGGCCGTTTCAACGCGCAAATTTTCTAGTTAAAGAAAACAAGATAAACAAAGGCATTTTTGTGCTTCTTTGGTAGTCGTTAGGCCTACAAGCCCCAGTTTATTTCCCCAATTTAATTACATTATGGCCCTTAGGCGGTACATACTTATTCACATACATACGCCAACTATCGTTTGCTCACGTTGTTTTCTTCATGTTTTAGCACTTTGCAGAACCGCAAAGTAACTAGCTAGGCCTAGTGAGGTAACGAATTTACCCTTTCCCAGTTAGGATTACCCCCGGGCGCGAAAATGCCGGCGCCGACAGGGAACCGATGAAAAGGGCGAACAAACGCGACATGCGTTTTAAATTTCCTTTTCATGTTGTACGCTCACGCTTAATTCCACCTAAACATTTTCTAGAGCGAACCCATCCCACTCGCATTAATTTTTTTTTTCCCTCTCTCTCAAAGGCATGAAAGATTTTCTGCAATAGGGAATCGGTGATGCGATTTTACACGCTAATTTACATGGCCTTTTTATTTCGGCCACTTGATCGTTCAACTAAAGCCGATTGGCCGTTGACAACGGCACCGGCAGTAAAAACCCCAAACAATTTTTTTTTTCCCCCTCTCTTTCTCTTTCTCCACGGCACGGTCCAGAAAAATATGCATCGCCGTGTTACCATTAGCGTCCTGGGGACGATACAAGTAGCGACAGGCCCCAGGTTGGTGTTTCATTCAAGTAAGTAGTTAAATAGTAAACGTCAACAAAGAACCGTCGAAAGATTATTACTGGATTTAACATCCAAGTCGTCCGTCTCACCGGGAGATCCCACATGTCCTCCACTCGATTCGGACGAAACAGTTAGCGACAGAACCCGGGTTTTGTTTCATTCAATTAATTCAAACTAGAAAAGTGTCAGAAAGCAGGCCGTCAGAAAATTATTACTGGATTTAAAATCCGAGTCATCCGTCTGACCGGAAAATTGCACGTCCACGTACAGGAAATCAAATCTAATTCATAAAAATATACTAGGATCATTGTTTCATTTTTTTTAAATTCCGACCAGTGCATTATCCGTGAAGCAAACTCTAAAACAGTTCGTAACAATCCGCCACCCGATTGGGACGAAACAGTTAACTGCGGTTGAAAGCGGTTCCGTCGTTTTTAGCCCACCGTAGAGAAATGGCGCGCCCGAGGAAATGTTTCGTTCCTTCGTTTTTTTTTCGTTAGTGTTCTCATCCTTATCGGTATTCTTTTTCTGCCCTTATTTTCGCTTCGTCTTTTGAACAAAAAACTACATTCTTAATTTATCGCGGATGTTTTAGTAACCAAAGTTTCGTGTCTGGCAAAACATTGAGACTACTTTAATTATGTGCGAGAAGACTTATCTTTTTAATATTTACGGTTCCCTTCTCTATCCGTCGCGCCATTCAAACCTCATGCATTGCGGATAGTATTGACTTGCCCCCAAGTTTTTTTTCTACCCCCAATCAATTCAACAGAATTAGCTGGGAAAACGTTAAGAATAGAACCGAAGAAGAAGAAAAGCCGTCGGCAAAATGTGCATCGACGGCTAGGCCAGCCACCAGGCATCTTTACACGCTAATTTACAGGGTTTTTTTTTATTTATTTTCGGTCACCCAGTCGTTCAGCTAAAGTTAGTTGGTCGCAGAAAATGAATATAAAAAAAAAGGAGAACAAAACAGAAACAAAAAACGAGCCTTCAGCACATCTTCGAGGTGGGCGAAAAAGAAAGACTGGGGCGCAGAAGAAAGAAAAGAAAGGGTGACAAAATAGTGAATTTTTTTTTTTAGGCTAAGTGGTTTCCCTTCGCATCCCTTTTTCTCACGGCAATTGTAGCCGTCGAATAACGCGCTAGGATATACTCTCTTAGAAAAATGTTCACACTGGACTATGAACATATATTTTCGTCACGAAATCGAAAATATATTTCATGAAATCGTGTACAAATTTTTCACAATTTTTGAATATAAGTCTTCGTAAAAATTGCAAGTGAAGTTTTATTTCACATTTGATGAAGTGTGAACATATATTTCACACTAAAGGAGCGTTTTTATATGGGATGGACGAAACACTTTGTCTATGTTGGCGCAATCTCTTCCCACTCTTCCCACCCTGCGCAATCCCACCACGAAAAATAAAAAAAAATGAAGGGCGTCTCTTTCTTTTCTTCTTTCTTCTTATATTTCTTTATCTTTCTTTCTTTTCCTTATGCTATTTTCCATTATTTCTATATGCCCGCTGCCGTCAGTAAGCCTTTGTAATCAAAAGAGGCAAAGTCAAATGTTAACAAAGAAATAAACCCGAAAACAACCCTCATATTGCTACAGCGTTTGAAAATCGCTTGAAAGCAAGATGTTCAAATTCGTTATTTCAAAGGTATGCATCGCGAAGCTGTCAAATGTTTGCACTACATATATTTCCCTACCTTATTTGTAAAAATTATCTTCCCCTACCCGTCGGCAGTATAGCTCCAAGACCTTGAAAACACCCCTTTGTCTACATTGAATTTCCCCCGAATTTCATTCCAGTAAAATCTTGTCACACACAGTTGAGCTTCATTCTTATAGTTTTCCACATTTCAAAAATGGTCTTGTGTCGTGTTTCTTATTTGATGACTGGTAAAAAGAGTTTGTGCGAGTGTTCGTCTATGGATGACATGCTTGATCAAGGTATGTAACACATTCTTAAATTTATTTACTGCCAGTAATATTGTTGAATTCTATCGATAGCTTCGTCGAAGTGTCTCGTCGATAAAGTTCTGTTGATTTTGGAGACGGCTGATGGATTTGAAGTTGAAGACGAACTCTCTTTCAGTGTCTATGTGAGTAACACTGAGGAACCTTCTTTCTTTGTAAAAAAAAATGTGATATAACAGAGCCGCATCCAACACCAAGTGTCGAAAATTCTCCGTCGGATGGAGCCAAGGAGAAGGTTATACAACATTTATGAATAACGATTAATGTCATTCGGTATTTTCTGATTTGTATTTCATTGGCTGTTCCTTTCATATTTTTAGGGCTTATTTGACGACTTGAGAAAAATAATCGAAACGTCAGGAAGGCCCTCAACGGGAAGAACGGGAGTTGCAACATATTCAATTTTTTCCGGTTGGTTTCATTTCAGCTTAGTTGTCCATGTCTCTTAGATAATTATTTCTAATTTTGTTTAAAGGAGGACACAAATTTGAATTCTGCCATTGTAGCCGATGCATCCCGCGGGATGAAACAACCAGGACTGATTATACTTGGAGTGGACCAATTCTACCTTAAATTAGATGAGCATGCAGTCAAACTTGGAGTTGGTTGCGTGTCAGAGGCCATGGGATATGTTTTGGGGGCTTATTTTGTGTTTAATTGCTCATATCCGCCTCTGTGGCACATGGTTTTTTGTTTTTTTGGAAGAAGTTGTAAATATTCCTAAAGAACTTAGGAGCGTAATATCTTCAATCACCATTAGAAATTTCGTGTCAAAACTTTCCAAAGTATCTAATTAGTTAGCAATGTATTAAGTTGGAACTGGGAAAATACAATGTCTTTGAGTAAATTCATTTTTTATCGTTTTTTAATTAAACCTTATGCAATAGTACTACAAACAATTGAATCAATGAATATAGCATGTTACTGTCTACTATTCTATCAGAATATGTTTATGAATTCTAATATTAATATTGCATATATTGTTATATCATTATCTTGATAACATTTTTTTTTTTTTTTTTTTTTAAATGAGGTGTTTATTCGCCGAAGGCGAATGTTACCAATTTATTGTCATAGGCATGGTAAAATACAAGAGTCACATTATTATGAAGAAGAGATAAAATAAGGATAAGAGAGGAGGATGGGAGAAGAGAGAGGGAACCGGGAAGAAAGATTAGGCAGAAGATTAAAAGTAAAACTTGAATTCTGGAAAGTGAAGCGGAGCGGCACGCGAATGAAAAACTGAGTAAAAAGAATAAGAAGACTAAAAAGAATAAAAAGACGCCGCTGCCGACCCCCCAGATAGTCCGGTGCGACGAGATGCTGATTTGGATGTCACCAGCACCGCGAAGCAACGGACGACTCTTACGGCCACGGTCCGGTTAAGGCGCCCGCTAGAGCCTGGGGATGAAAGCAGGGTTAAAAGCGCCAGAAATTAGGGCACGAGAGACTCATGCAAAACAAAAGATAACTTGATAACATAACAATGCAGTATCGGTAACAGTTTTGTTATTTAAAACTTTTCTTTCCGATGACCTTGAATTGTTCATCGTGAAAACCTTGAATTGTTCCTGTAGACGACCTTGAATTATTCCGAAAAACTTAATCCAGGTCCTTAACCTTGGATCCAAGGTTTTTGCATCTTAGAAACAAATGCTTGACGAAATGAATATTATTGTTCACACTGCTGCAGTCTTAAATGAACTTTATTTTTCACTCCTGAAACGATAAAATATTTTCACGAAATTTGCGAACATATATGTTCCGATGCCATTTTACGAACATATATGTTCGCTAAAACGCGAACATTTTTCTTAGAGAGTAGGTCCAAAGAAGGTGTAACATTCAAAATGCCATAAGTATTTTACCCCTCTCCCTTCATTTTGCGCCCACATAAAAAAAAACAAAATGAATCAATGCAGTGTTACCTGCAGCTTCCTGCAGCCGATGAGACCACATGAGTTCCCCCGTTAATTAAAAAATAAAAAAGAGTGGCCAATGGTAACGACAAGCTTTACAGGAAAAGGACACAGGCTATTGAAGCGGTAAGAGACTGTAGGTGAAGCGCACACTGGGTCAGTGAGAACACAGTAGCCGCATTGAATTAAAGAGATGTCAGGGCAGTTCCGATTATTATTTTTTTTCTGCTTCTCCCCGACCAGAGCCCAGAAGCTGACTTGATAGGTGTGTTTCGTTTGGAACTTGCATTATCAAAACCCAATTTCGAATAGCGCCAGGTCCCAAAGAAAAGTGCAAATGTCTAAGTTATACATTTTTTTTTAAGCAGGACAAGCAAAACGGGGACGAAATTATTATTATTACTCTTTGCTTCTTCCCAAAATCTTGCATTCTGATAAGCAAGCTGTAATTTCCGCCACTTGGTTGGTCGGACGACCCACCGTATCTTTCCCACCAAGGCCACAGAGCTACGGCATTTATTTTATTTATGTTTACATTTTTTCTTAATTTTTAAAGAAAGACGAGACAGCCTACGGCTGCAAAGTGTCATAAAACCCATATTTCCGTCTACTACTGGCACCAAAGAAGCAACCAGTATGAACATAAAAAATGGGGACATAAAAGGGTGTGTGATAAAGGGATGAATGGGCCGGACTAATCGTACCCTTGCAAATGGTTGGTCAAAGAAGAAAGGAAGAAAAAATATCCGTGTGGTGACGGAACGAAGATCACGTTTTGTGTTTAAATCAAGAGGTTAGAAATAGAGGATACGGAACAAGCTAGGGAGTGAAAGCAATAGGTTGCAGCTTTATTTTTCCGCGTTTCCCTACAGTAATGCCGCATGATTGGCGGACAATTTTTGCGAATGAATGGCTCCGGAAAATTTGGGTTTCCGTTAGCGGAAGCCATTATGAAAAAACAATACTTCAATATCTTAGTGTGACGGGGACTAGTGGCCGCGGTATTTTACGTTGATATTCTTTTCAAATTTCACCCGTCTAAAAAAAAAAATCCAATTTTACAAAGAAATAATTAAATATCGTCAACGTGAAAGGGAGCTCCTTTTCCAGCCAGTTCACAAGGATATTGATAGGATTTCAACTACAAAAATTCGAGAGATAAATCAAATTCACGCACACGTGAAGAAAAAAAAAGTTTCAAAATTGTAATGGAGAAAAGCCATATACCGAATCACTTTTCCGCTAAGTTCAAAACTAAAAAGCCGATTTTTTTCCTAAAACCGCGTGTGAGAAAGGGACTTGAACACGAAATTCAAAAATAGTAACAAGCAAACCCCGATAGCTTTTTGTTAATTTCGACAAGAAAAGAATGTGTCAGGATTGTAAAAATCGTTAACGGATATGCAGCAATTCTTCGTTTTTTTCCTCCGCCTTGACAAAAGCGAGGTTAAAAAGCCCACCGTTAACACCGTCGGACGAAAATGAAAGACGGACAGAGAAACGAAAATAAGATAGACGAAACGCTCCACCTCCTTTTAATTGAGAATTATGTGGCGGGCCCTCACTAAAAAAAAAAAAAAACCCTTGATTTTGTCGTACTTGGTCTCTAAAAAAAAAGAAAAAATAGTTGATAGGGAAACCTAGGTAACCTTTCCGATTGCTATATTGGAATAAACGCATTCGAACCAGCGGAGGTCTCCACTGAACGACGCGCTTAAAACATTTAGGGCAAGCCATTTGTAGGTCAAAAACAGAAAGGGGCAACTTTTCACTACACTAAGAGAAGATCTAATTCTGTCCGCTTTAAAAATTTCATGTTTACGTGGTAGCAGGAGATGTATTGCGTGCAGTAAAATGGGCGAAACGTACGCACTAAGACGAGGCGACGCAGGCAATAAATTGCCTTAACCAAGCACAAAAGTCGCAAGTCATACAACCTTTGCCTCCCAATTTTCGGCAATGAGCTCAGTTCCTTCACGCGTTTCCCCTTTTCAATCGAGCGGTGAAGGAATCTGTGTCGCGGGACCGTTGTACGACGACGTAAATCGAAAAAGTCTCTAACTACCACCAAAAATGGTCTATTTTTCACCAACCGCTCCCAAATACTTTACCGATGCTTGGCAAAGACAAACACTCCAATCATTGGAGAATTAAGAAAATGCCGAAAAGGCAAATTAGAAACTGAAATTTTCTTTTGACGATGAGTTCCCACTGTTGGCTGACCGCCCGACGCGTGCCCACTTTAACAGCGGATTAGCCAAGGCAATCACCGTCGAAGCTAGGGCGCTTTCAAAAGCCACGCGGCGGGGTGTGTCGAGACGACATACAAAGAAAAAAAAAAAATATATATATATTGAATTCAACCTGTGGGATAGCAAAAACATTTCATGTTAACAACTGTACCGGTCTGCTGTTTTTAAATTTAAATTGACGGTAAAAGATGAACGTTCAATGCGAACGTACTATGAGGAATGAACACCAATCGGTTACACCGTTAATCAGTGTACGAATGGCGACGTTGGTAGATCTTCGACATACAAAGATTAATGTGAAACGTCAAGCCAAATTTGGGTCCCCAAAGGAAGAAGCCAAATCACGAACGGCGGTTCTTTCCAAAAGAAAATAACGGAAAACACTATACAGCACTGTCTGTGGGGCGAGATTTCACCTCGCAGGGAAAGGATCTAGAATTAAGAAAGAAACGGGAAGGGACAACACACAACCCCCAAATCCATACTTTTGACAAAACAGTGTCGACCAACACAAAGGTCGCTTTAGTTTTCGTATTCGTCGTCTTCGTTTCCCCTACGTTAAAACTTCCGTATTTCTTTCGCTTCGATTAATCTGTCTTTCGCTATTTTTTTTTTCTTCCTCTCCGTATTCGTTTCCTCCACCACTGCTATTAAACATTCTCCCATACAATTTAATTACGCCCGAACAAAAGAATTTCTTGTTCACACCACTATTCGATGTCGACCATCGCGTTCGGCAATTCCCCCCACAGGACACTTCCTGTCCAATTGTAAGGAGGGGTTCCTTACGGAGACAAGGATGAAGCCGACGTAGCGTGGAGGAGTAAAGAGTACTTGTATATGTCATCGTCATCAATCGCCACCAGCTTTGTGGCATCGACACCTGCAAACCTACAAAAAAAACCGCGGGAATTAATTTTGAATCAAAGCCTCCCGTTGAAACCCCCTTAGCAACCCCAATTTTGAGCGGCGACAAACTATTCGTCCGCAAAGGTGTGGTCAATGTCCCCGACAAAACCACGAATTTTTTTTCCGCGGGCTGGATTGATCCAATCGTTCCTATATTTTGTTGTTCGCAACAGTTATCCCCAAAAGTCACTAGACGCCCCTCACACTTTTCTCCTTTGATGATTTTGAATGTTTTCCACCTCGTACTCCATATAAACTTCCCAAATCACTATTTTTTTTTGTTTTCCTTCTTTCCCCCTTCGAAACGATTCCCACTTTCCCTCATATTTTGAAAAAAAAAAAAAAAAAAACCCGAAACTTAAGACTATATGTTTTTGGGACCCACTCTCAAACCCAAGTCCCCACCAGATGTTTTTTTTTAAGACACAAGTTCGACGGTGAAAAGCAATTTTTTTCAGACCAAAAGACAGTTTATTATCCCCACTCCCTGCGCAGACCCGCTCAACATGTATAGCAATTGCATAAAAGGGACGAAAGATCAAATTAAAGGAAGGGGGGAGGGGGGCCCCGATAATAAAGATGTCGCCCAACAACACAAAGCACGTAGGGGCATCTCCAATAAGACACAGGGCCCGCCGTCTTCGAAAAAATAAAGAAACGTCAAAACGAAAACACTGCAGACGGCGACCATTAGCCAGTCAAGAACAAACCACCAACGAGTGAAATGGCACAACAATCCTCCGTCAGAATGGTAGTGAACGACAGCAACATTATCGCCACCTTCGCAACCAACCTGGCGATAACCCTCATCCGCCGTTCAACGGTGGAAACACTGGGGTGCCCAACCCGCCCAGTGTACGGGCCGGACACGTCATTTACAGACCCGGCAACGTCAAGAGTCTACCAAATCGAAAGTGAAGCCAGTTTAACACTGGAGTACGCGGGACAACAAAAAATCATCACCGCGTACGTCGTCCAAAGTGACGAAATCGGCGCCCCATTAGTGCTGGGAATGGATTCCATCCTAACACTACAGGGCAGGCTCACCAACCGTGACGGAAACGAGGAGATGATCCTGCACTACCCCATCCCCGGGGAAGAGGAACTAACCGCACCCCGTCCCATATACGCCACAGGACTAACGGTGTCCATGGCATCAATCACCTGGCAGCGACAATCAGAATACAATATGGAACCCGGTCAAGACGGTGAGTACCACCTCGACCCGATCACAAAAACCAGGTTCCCCATATTAGGAAGAATAAACCTTCAACTGAGATCAAGCGGTGAACATTTCTGCGTGTTGATTACAAGAATCAACACACAGTTCATGCTAGGCCTCGACTACTTACAAATATTGGAATTCAGACTCGAATTCCCCGGCGCCACAATCCGGTGGCCACGGACCCTTGCGGTCCGCCCAGTACGTCGCCGCGCGGTCGCAGCAAACGGCCCAACATGTCCTAGATGCCGTCAAACGGGCCACCTGCGCTCACAGTACACGGGCCGACCACGCCCGGCGGAAAAGAGCCAGAGAGCCAGGGCTATAGACCCACGGCAACAACAGTAACTCCCACCCTAATGCCGCTCTAATTCTTTTTAACATGTTACCTGTTTTTTTTAAATATCATCTGCTAATTTTTTTTTGACCCTATCGATCCCATTACATCTTTTCCCATATTTTTTTTTCTCTCTCTTCGTACACATTCATTTTGCAGCCACAACCAATCTCTACCTTTACCATATTCCCCCTTAACACGTCTACATGCCTAGCTACAGATTCATCCCATTACATTTTTTTTCCACCCTGTGACTTTCATAGACTCCCGCCTTCCACCCCAGTTTCCCATAACAGTTTTTTTTTGCCATATATGACTCATGATATTTCAGTTCCCCATTCACCTTCCCCCCTATTGATTTTACACAACAGTATACCATCTATTTCACCATTTTTCTCAACATGCTAATTTCCCCAACTATATTTCCTAGAGTATTTTCCTCCAAACATACCCGCCCCAGGTATCACCGTCAATAACGTTTTTCTCAAATCCGCCTTCCTCCCCAGTTTCCCCCTGCAGCCATGACATATTTTTTTTCTCTTCTCTTTTTTCCCACCTTGATTTTTTTTCCGTTCAAAAAACCATTCCCCTATTTTGTTCTTTTTCTCTGGTTTTTCTATTCCATTAACATGTTTACCAACCCCCGATTTCCCACCCGTGCGTCTTATTTTCTTACTCCTCAGTCCCCAATTTTTGTTCTTATATTCCGTTTTTATAATTTTTTTTTTTCACATTGATATCAAGGCAACTGGGATACATCTCTTCAAATATATCCTTTGTTTTTTTTTCCCCCGCCCTCTCTATTTTTCTCCCATTTCAATTTTTCGCCACCTCCACAACCCCCGGTTCCCCATTGTATTTGTGTACCTTGCTGATTGTTTTTTTGCCGACTCCGAGAGTCGTCTCTAAAGGAGACGGCTCTGTAATGCCCCGGCGGCAGCCCCGCCTTCTTCAAGATGGCCGCCGCCACCGACGTCACGTCCCGACGTCACGACCCGACGTCACGACCAGCACCACTGACGTCACCCCCACAGCGTCACCCCCGACGTCACGCGGGAACTACAGGACAACTCATCTTCCCGAGTCATCTCGGGATAGTGCGGACAGTCATTCCAGGTTGGCGCGGACAGTCGGAACGACTTGCCGTGGCAAGCCGTTCCCGGTTGATGCAGCAAGTCATTCCCGGTCTGCAGGTGCTGATCGGGCACCTCTCCCCATATATAAACCCTCTGTATACACCGCTGCTTTCTCTCTCTTGCTGTACTCCCCCTGTCAATAGGACACGCAATACAAGCGCTTCACCTTTGGCTATTCGTCTCCGTGTACTCTCCATCTTCTCCGTAAGCACTCCAGCCGGGCCTTACAGAAAGGAGCGAGAGAAAGAACGAGAAGGGGCATACTGCATATCGGTAGACTAAAAGGGAGAATAAGAGGGAGAATAAGAGAAAGTATGCTATGGGACATCGAAAATACTATTTGTGTAAGCCTAAGGACTAAGATTTCGGCCCGGGAGAAGCACTTTTAAAATATTTCCGTTATGATGAAATGAAATACTTTTAATTTCTAAAAATATTCTTTTAACTTCAAAGTTAACAAAATTCAATAAACTTGAGTTAAGTTTGATAAACTTTTTGAAACGAGTTTCAAGTTTGCTTGATCCTAAAATTTTTATTGAAAAATTCGTAGGAGAAAGCAAGTAATTCTGGCTTCAAAAAAGTTTACTAAACACTAAAAAAACAAGTCACTCAACTTTATTAAATGGACACAGTCTAACCATTTTAAGTATCGACCCAATTAAACAGTGAAATGTGTATGTAGTGTCGTGGACGAAAGCTCAACACGAAATGTGAAACACAACTGAAAATCGTAGAACTTTTTGGAACTGCAAGAAAGGGGCGTTTCAATTCAGCAGAAACGGAGAAAATGTAAAATAGTCGAGTTGCTATTGGTAGGAGATTTATCGTGGATGCTTTGTGGGCGGGGAATGGTAACAGTTCTATGCCTGACCAACTGATGTTGTCCTGAAAAGTGTAGGTCTTAATATATGGCCAATATACTGGTGTACCCGAACAAAAGGAAGAAAAAAAAAACATGCTGGAAGCATGGCGCACATAAAGAAATTATAATGAAATGCTTCAAGCTGTTTGTGACGTAGTGGTAGGACTATAGATAGTCTGCACCGCTAATTGGGAAAAAATGTAAAAACTTTTTTTTTTTATATTTTTGCGTTTTTGTTTGCTAATAAAGTAAGATATTTGACAAATGTTATTGCACGTTATGACGGTAGCCCTATTTTGAATTTAAATTGATGATTTAAATCGCTACGTGAATTCTTGTTGAGGTGCGAGTCACGCGATATTCCATTATGTATATATGATCTTTGATATGACTATAATAGTCTTAAAGTTTATATATTTTATACCAAGACACTTCGCGAATATTTAAGCAAATATCAAACTTGGTAGGCCCTACAAAATAAATATAAGATATTTGAGTTTTTTAACAAACATTCAATTAATTTGTTTGACGATAAAATACGACACGAAAAAGAAATAGGGAAGAACTATTGCCAAGTCTATTGTAATAAATTCACGCTCAAATTGTATTAAAGATCTGGGAGGTTTCCTATACTAATAGGCCTGTATGTTCGGGCATATCCTGCTATGGTTATCACATGGTCAAATATATACATAGGCCTACATGCTATTTGTGTCTGCTGATGCCAATATTATAATTATAATATTGAAAATAAATATATTTTCAATTATATTTAGTTGAATTAATATTTCCGATGCATAATTTTGGGACATTGTTGAGGGGTGGGTGGGTAAATGTACTGATTGGTACTGGTGATGGTGCTAGCTATAGTCTATATAGATATATAGGCTATAGTAGATATCTTATCGGTGATGGCCGCCTTTTTTTCGAATTTTTCCGATTTGTTACGTATCAAACCGTCGAACTATTTTTTCAAATATGAAAACAATGGGCGAAAACGAAACTGTTGGTGCACAGGTGCTCGTCGCTATCGCTTTTTTTATGTGTTGCTAGGGCTTTTCTTCTTTTTATAAAGGTGCTGGTTCTTCTCTCATGAGATCTCACAAGAGACTGTAAAAGAGCTTTCCAGCACGTCAATAATAATGAAAATAAAAAGGCCAATGTACCAATCCATTCAATCCAGCCTTATGGCCTATTGTTTTAGGTTGGCGATATTTCCGAGAAGTTAAAAGTGCGCGAGTGTTTTCTCTCCTGAGGTTTTACCTCTTGGGACAGCAGCAAAAAGATATTTTTAAAAACTTTACATGAATTAAATTCCCATGAGTGCAGAACTCCCTGCTGCGCAGAATACCCGCCCTTGGACCTTTACACTAAACAACCTTGTTGTGCCACTTTCTGTATACTTTAGTGTATCCAGGGGAAAACGAACTGAGGAAACCATACTCTTGCATGGGCTAGTGTTGGAATAAGCAAATGGAAGAAAAATGCAAAGCGTTTTCTAGAGCAAAGCTTAAATCATTTCATTCATTGAAAAACGTTAATTATAGCTGTACAAATCTATATCTCAAACAAAACGCACAAATTGGCTTGTTAGCTTTATTGGGTTTTAGAGCGCCGTGCCGATGTCAGCATGAGTTCGATTCTCTTACTAGCCGAAATCTCGAGCGCCAAATCTCTTGTTATTGTTATAAAAAGATTTAATTATTTTGAATATTTCCCCCCTAGGTGAACGTTTAAGTTTTCGTATTGTATTTAAGACAGGCCTAGTACTGAATTAAATCACTATTTCATCAATCGTTTAGATTGCGCAATGGTCTAAATATATATAATATTCGCAATGCGACCGATTTGAATTTCCTGTTATTCCAGATGCTCATGTGTGACTTGTTTGCTTCCGAATCAGTGAAAACACAATTTACATTAAATTATATAAATTTATTTTATTTCGGATATAGAAAATTGCTTATAAGGAATCGCAAAGATAGGCATAATATTTAACACGGTGCTTCGTCCATCTGTAACATTAACGGCAATAACCCATTTTGGCATAATATAACAAACAATAAATTTGCTGCTGCGGATGATGGTGCTTAGGGTGCTTATCGTCTCTCACGTTGATCATTCAATTTTCACGATTGTCGGATCGGAGATTGGAGATCGCTGTTCAATTTCCTCTTCTTCTTGTAAGTTTTTGGGGTGGACAACCGAACCGAGTAGGCCTATTATAAAATGCCCCAAATATTAGCTGGCGTGGTTTAACTGTTTTCGTCTTGCTTTGGGTATTATATATCGCGCTAGAATAGCATCCTATCGAGTTTCTTTTTGCTAATTGGCTGACAGAGGTTAAATTTTTCCTGCTACGCGCATCACATTGCAAGACAGTATAAGTATAAGACTTAAAAAAAAGGAAGGGGGGAGCATTCAAATATGTTTACCACATTAATATCTTCAATAGGCCTAATCCAAGGGTAATAATAATTTGATGAAAAAATGGCTCACGATGTAGGCTACTCACGACTGAGCGGATGATTGATAGAAATGAACGAACGATGGGAACCAATAGGCCTATATGCTGCTGGAAACTTTGTTCAAGATAAACCTTTTTTTTTTTAATTCCAATGAAATAGCTCATATAGATTTCTGCCAGCATCTGGTTTTAACTCACAACAAACCTAATAAAAGTCGAAAAAACAACAACAATGTAATTTTAGAATCTTGGATACGCGTGCGCGGCTGCTGGATCTGGATGGCCGCTGAACCAGTATAACTTTGTATATAAAGTAGGCCTATAGCCTATATTTATTATATCTTGGAGGTGGCAGCGCACCAGCAGCAGCACCAGACATTGTGAGCAGCAACGACGATCCCTTGTCTTATTATAATACATGGACAAAGGAATAAATAAAACTACACCCTCAGTTACAATGCGGCAATAACACGATCAAAATTTCGTAAAAAATATAACTATAGCTAATAATTGAGAAAAAGAAACTATTTTGAAAGCACGACTTTGTCCACTGACAACATCATGCAGCCATCTGCCATCTATTTAGCTCATATATAGTCCATCAGACCATTATATAATATCGTCGTCGAATGAATCATTTAGGCTGTATAATGTACATCCGCGGCTTATTTAGGACCAACGACACGGACCAACTTCAAATCTTCAACGGCAGTTGAAAAATGTTAATCCACAGAGACACGGGCAAACTACAATTCAATAGTTCTTGATGTACTTCAGCTTCTTCCACATGAAACACGTACTCCGGAAACGGCACGGGGAAACACGATCGGTGGCTTGATCCGTCAGAAAAGCGAAAAGTCGCCCGTTTCGTCACTAATTCCGTCACTGTCCTCGTCAGCACTGCCGACGGCTTCGCGAAGTTTCCAACACGGGCGGAGATCGCTGCTCAATTTCCTCTTCTTCTTGGCCGTTTTATGAGTCAGCTGGACGACCGAGTAATGCTCCAAAAAGGCTGGAGCTTTAATTGTTTTCGTCTTACTTCGAGTATATCGCGCTGAAACAGCATCTGGTCGTGTTTCTCCTGCCAGTTGGCTGGCAGGGGTTGGTTTATGGCCTGTGGGCATCACATTACAATTTACAGTTAGACTTTTATTTGTTTTTAAGAAGTAGCCTTCAAACATGTTGATACCACGATATCTTCAAGAATCCAAGAGTATTTGGTGAAAAAAGGCTCTCGGCTGGGCGGAAGACTGGAAATGGACGAACCGAATGGTCGTTGTTGATGAATTGCTCGTCCAATTGCGGATTGAAATTCTGTTCCTAATAAAAGCAAAATTTCTTTTAGCTTTATGTTTGAAATTATTTTTCTAATTTTATCAAATACCGACACCAGACGATGTTTGGTGGAGCCTTCTTGGGCATCCTTCATGTCGAATGTTATCGGTTCCATCTGGAGAAATCTGAAAAAAAGAAAGAAAATGTTTTTGCTCATCAGCAGATTCCAATACTGAATTTCAAACCTCGAAATGGTTATGTGGTAGCTGGCGACATTTTCCACAGCCCACAAGAGTGGCGTTTCCTCGTTGTTGCGTTAGATGCAATTCTTGACGTGGAAAAAATCGAAAAAAGCTTCTCCATACTCTACAGAAACAAGGAGAAATTCAGATTCATTGTAAATAATAAAAAATGTTCCAGCGGTTCAATATACTGACCCAAATCAAGTATCTGTGAATTAAGGGCGTAGGTATAGTTGACGGCTCCGAGATTGTCGTGGAGTATGACGACGCAAAGAGAAGGTTGCCCTTTCTTGGACAGATGTCGATGGGTATAAATTTTGGTGGAGGAAGCTTTTATTTCAGCTGTCGGAGAAACTGTTAAAGAATATTCTGGAAAATAGCTAGTGAACAAAATAAAATACTTTTAAGGCCCAGTCGGAGCGAGGCTGAAGGAGGCCGTGGGATTATTCTGGTGGTGAAACTGGCGCAGAGGAAGAAAAACAACGGCGTCTTTTGCATGATGACGGACATCGATCCCTCGCCAACCAGCACGCAATACGAGCAAAATACTCGATTAATTATTTAACAAGAAATCACTTTGAGTTCTTGAAAGAAAAACTATTTAGAAAATAAAAAAGTTTTACCTGGAACATGAACTATTTTCGCATACCAGACAATCTCCTGTGGAACCACAGATAGCCTATTAAAATTGATGGAAGAAATTATTCTATTAAACAATTATTTTCAAAAAAAATGAAGCGCTTACGTGAATATCGGTCCTCGCCAATGCTGTAACTCGTTGTCAGAAGTTTATTCTGCAGAAGAAAAAAAAACCAACAGTCAGCACTCATAATTAATTGGGAAAAAGAGAATAGACTATCACCTTGCATTCGCGATTGCATAAACTTCCAGAGAAGAGCGGATGTTCCATACATACGGGCCCATAATTTCCAGATGACAACCGAGACAGAAGTAATCCATGTCCAAAGTTTCGGCCTTGATCCTGTCCACCACAACTGTTGGTTGAGTTTTCACGCAAAAATAAAAGATACAATTTGTTAGACGAAGATTTACCAATGACATAATCCCGCGGACCGTAAGTGAGATCATCTTCTCCGGAATGGTTTTTCTTCTTTTCCTTCTTGTTGTTGGTGCCCTGAAACACTGACAGGCTCTTTTTTCTTTTTAGCGATCCTCTTCAACTTGGTGTTGGTGTCTTTGATCCGGTGGTCGATGCTGGAACGTTGCAGCCATTCCGGGAACTCGTCCAAGACCAGCACTGGAATTATTTTAAAGACATACATATATGTTGTTAATAAAGGTTGACGTAGGCCTATTCCTAGAAAAATAATTAAGATCTCAACTGTTGTTGCTCTTTGACGACGCCAAGAGTTTGATAGCCCACGTCTTCAATTTGTCAGCCGTGCCTTTAACTAATTTCTTCTGATCTCTGTTAAAGGCGACTGCCTGTGGATTTAAAAAAAATAATAAAAACGTTTGATGTCAAGAATTGGCAATAAAAATTTGTAGTCGTTTAAAACCCGCAGGGCTTCCAAGACTCCTCTTTCATAGAGACTGCTGCAAGCTTGATTTAACAGACTGGCCAATGGGTCAACATCTGACACGGCTTGATGGCCGCCGAACCCAAAATATCCAGTAACTAGTCGGTTTTATCGGAGGTGGCAGCCCACAGTCATTGTGAGTAACAACGATTCCTTTATGGTGGTTATCGACAAATGTGAATAAATAAAATAACACGAATAACATTATAAAAATGGCAAGACGATCAGAATTTCTCAAATGATAATTAAAAATTCCGAAAAACAAAACAAAAAAAAAAAAAAACAATTTAATAGGCCCCTATAAAAGCGTGACTTTACCAGCCATCTAACTTAGTCCAGATGATTGTCCCCAGTCGAATGCAAAGGAGTTCCAGCATTTAAATTTTATCCACCCTGATCGGTCATTGTTACAGCGCCATAATATTTGTCATATCGGTTCATTATATTCTTAATAATAAATAAAAGTGGGCTCTATCCCTTAATTATATACTTGAACCAACAACCACTCGATCCATCACAATTTCTTAAATTAATAGTAAACCTTGAGTCCATGACCTTCTCATTATATTACCCTAAAACACGAATATAAACGACAAGGACTCAGAATTATTATAGGCTACACACGCTTGCCTTATGATTGGGATATATGAACAATTAGTATAATCTAAGCTATAATGTATATGGACAGTTATGTTGCAATTATAGTAGCCTCATGCATACATACATTTTTTATCTATACGTTATCAGTCTTTACGCGTCAGCCTTTGTTGCAACACAACAGAGGCAAACAGTGATTTGACTTTTATTAGTTGGTGCATTCATGTCGACATAATTGGTCACACAAAGAAAACTTTAAAATGTCATAAAAATAAAAAACCCGGGGGATTTTTTATTTTTGAATATCTTATTGATGAATTAGACAATTTGAAATTTTAAAAAAATCATATCGCTCACACGATACAAAGTTAGATTCGATTTCTCTATAGCTTCTTGTCCTATGTATAAATACGATACAACCACCAATGCAAAATAACAAAACCTATTCGATCTTTCGTCGATACAGTGGCTAAGTTGTACAACACCGAGACACTCGCGTCTTCTTCTGCGCTTTTTTGTTAAGCGTCACAAGTGGCCAACATCCGAATCACTTGCCGCAAACGAAAGACGACACTAATCTTCGTTTAGAATACGTATGAAATTTTGCATTATAATTTTTTTTAATAATTATTATATAGGCTACATTTCTTTTATGTTTGGTTTTGTTTTTAGGAAACTTTGAAAACTCGTTTTGAGGAGTTTGTTGGCGCCGTTGAGATTCAATTTGACCAACTGAAAGAGGAAATTCGACAGTTAAAAACGAAGGTCAGCGACAGCGAAAAAGATTTACATAATACGGGTGATGTCGCCTCATCTAAAGGTGGAATTCCAAGATCTTGTCATGAAGCCCGATTGGCTGACCCTTCATTGTCCACCGGCGTTTACTGGATCGATCCCGACGGCCAAGGTGTTGGAGACGACCCCATCCAAGTAAATTGCGACATGTCCTCAGGTATACGTTTGTGTTGATTGTTTCGTATACCGATAAAACTTTTTACTTACATTATTGCCTTCCATTTCTTAAATTCGACAGGAACGACAATTATTGGACACAACACCGAAGTAGCGACTAACGTTAGCCATTGCACGGAACCCGGGTGTTATACGACGAGACCAATCGTGTACGAAGCCTCACCAAAACAGATCGCAGCGGTAACCAAAATAAAGATAATTTTTGTGATCGAAATTATTTTATTTAGCAATCAATCTCATAAAATTACAGTACGAGTGCTACTCAGCTCCACTGCAGTTTGATGGCATCGAATATTCCTGGTGGAACGACCGGAACGGTAACGAGCAATATTACTGGCACGGTAACGATAACTCCACGCATATGTGTTCGTGCGGAATTGCAAAAATGTGTGTCGATCCTAGCAAAAACTGCAACTGTGACGCGATCGTTCCCGTTGACTTAGTCGACGAAGGTAATATTATGGAAAACAAAACAGAATTTATTTTATTGAACGCGTTTCAAATATTTTTTGGATTTTAAACAGGTGAGATAACTGCGAAGGAAAGTTTGCCCATTACACGTTTGAATTTTGGAAGAACGACCCCTGCAGCGTCGAGTGGGATTCACACTTTAGGAAAATTGAAATGCTCCGGCCAGAAGTTGGTCGACGGAATGCCAACCTCTTGCGTGGAATTGTGGCAGGTCGGTCATGTCCTTAACGGCTTATACTTGATCAAGGGCGCGTCTCAAGTAGAAACGGTTTACTGTGATTTTACCAAAGCTTCAACCGACGCAGGTTTGTTCAGACTTGAATTGAACTTAATCAGCCTGAAATAATTTCAATGGTTTTACGCAATAGGATTTGAAACGTGGATTGGTTTCGCTGATGTTAAATCATCATCTGTCTATTTTTATGTACAGAAGAATACGGTTTTCTCAACTATTAACTCTGTCATTCCATTCGAAATCACAAGAACTAATGTGGGGAATGCCATGAACCCTTCGACTGGAATATTCACAGCACCTAGACCGGGGAAATATTTTTCGGTTATTCTGGTATTGCTAATAACATTGAAGGGTCCCATGCTGCACGCGTTGATTTACTGTTGAAAGGTGTTAGAATGGGACAAGCATGTAGTGTAACCAGTCTCGATACATTTGCACTCCAATCCACTTTGGAGCTTAAAGAAGGAGACCAAATAACACTGTTCTTGGTAGTCGGAGGAATTTACGACAGCGCCGCTTACTATACAAATTTTGTCGGCTGGTTGGTTGAAGAAGATAATGTGTTCAATGTGAAGTGACAGACACAGCATATGCCGAAAATCCAATTGTGACGCGGAAATATAGTATAGCCTACATGTTTCGTGCGTTTCCGCTGCTAGGGTAAATTGAGTAGAAATTTGGCCGTCAATTAATTTTTAAATAGTTGCTTTAACTGATATTATTCGATTGAAAAATAATACATCAATAAATCAAGTGTTTCCGGTGGTAAATAGTTCTGATGATTTTTTAAGTTTGGGTAAAATATTGGGTCACAGTAGCCTAACCCACGGCAGTAAATGTAAAGTCGTGGTTCAACGGAATTAAGTTTCAATAAACTCTGAGATAATAAGAGTTCATTATTTATTTAATAAAATATATAAACCAATTGTGAATAAGGAACATCACGAAAGCGGCCATATTACGATCCCCAGCAGCTAAAAAAATAAGATATGATAATATATGAGATGATCACGCGCCACGACAATTAAAGTATATGCATCACCCACAATCGCAAGCGTCCACGATGAATTATTTCTCAGCAATTAAGTAAGCCATTTCAGCGTCCCGAGCGTGCCTAATAAAGTCGATTATCTTCATGCACTCCAAAGACAGACAAACTTTTGGCATATTTGGGTGGCGGACTCCTAATTTCTTATAATACAAAGTACAGGCTATGTAAGGTATTATTCTGTGATCTTTGAACATCATTGAACTGGAAATATAAGTATACATCACACTAAAAAAAAAACTGTAGCCGGTCTATAACCCACTATCAATTTATTCCGTTTAAGTGGCCAATAAACTCATTGCCGCGCATTGCCGTTTTTTTTTTCGGTAATAAAAATACCGGGATATATCATTTTCGAACCTGTTTTGCGGGGATTTTTCGTTAGATAATCGCGGGAACAATTTTTAATATTGTACAAAGAGCTTTCAGTAAACAAAGTCAAACAACATTTTTCAGTTGTTGGCGTGCTGAGTTCCCATTTTTCCTGGCCGATAAAGTTAGTTAGTTACCGTTAGTTACCGTTTCAAAAATTGTAACCATATGCCATCTATTCGTATGCCATATAGAAATATCGATGTGTATATAGTTATCTATAACAATAAATCATCAAATCTTTCATTTTTGCTTGTTCATCATGCGCATCGTTTTCGTTATCAACATTTTTCAGTCAGCATAGCCTAAATACCCATTTCTTTTTATACTTATAATTGTTTATTGCCTCATTCTGTATCCGTAAAAGAACGACTATAATTATGCTCAAACATCCGCACCACGGCAGCCTCATTCATCCGAAACATTGCTGTGATTGCTGTCCGCGTTGTCATTGTTGCAGCGCATTATAATTATTTATCATGTCGTTTCATCGCTATTCGTCATGGGCGCTTGTATACTCTTTTATATGAAACCGCTCGATCTAAGTAGGCTATATCCCAATTTCTTAAATTAATAGTATGGGCTAAACCATGCATAACCCGCAATTGCTCTTAAAAAACAAAACCAAAAAAAGACAACGATTCAAAATTATTCCACATGATTTGTTTCGTGGGTCGGATATATGTGAACAACTATAGCGATTCAGTTTTATAATCTAGCCTAGTATCTTTTGCTGGACAGTTATCTTGCAATTATATAGTGTTCATACATGTACAATTCTTTTGTGGGCTATAATATGCTTATTAAGTTGTTATTAACAATTATTAACTCAGGACAGTCAGGGCCCTATATAGACTTACAGACTAGAGGACCAGCTCATAAAAACTGCACTGTACTGATCACCCACGGCAACGTGAAATCCCGGCGCAAACCGGCATGGCAATATCATAAAATAAACAATCTTGTTTGATGTGTTTTTTAAAATATCTTATCGATAAATTGGGATATTTTTGAATGTTTTCTTTGTTTACATGATTGGCCAACAGATAAAGTCCGGCTGCTCTCTATTTAAGTCTCTAAAAAGGAAACCACTGTAACAAAGTAAAAAAGAGAACCCATTCGATATTTTGTGAAGAAAATGGCCAGCAGCCAGTCATCGTATCAGAGAAAGACACTTGTCTTATTCTGTGCTTTTTTTGTAACCGTGGCAAGCGCCCAACATCCAAGTTACTTGCCATCAACTAAAGACGACACTAATCTCCGTTTAGACTACGTATGAAACTGCTGAATACAAACATTTTAGTAATTATAATATACACGAATATACATCAGATTTTTTGTTGGCAGGAAACTTTGAAAACTCGATTCGAGGACTTTGTTGGTGCCGTTGAGATTCAATTTGACCGACTGAAAGAGGAAATTCGACAGTTAAAAACGAAGGTCAGCGACAGCGAAAAAGATTTACATACGGGTGATTTCGCCTCATCTAAAGCTGGAATTCCAAGATCTTGTCATGAAGCCCGATTGGCTGACCCTTCATTGTCCACCGGCGTTTACTGGATCGATCCCGACGGCCAAGGTGTTGGAGACGATCCCATTCAAGTAAATTGCGACATGTCTTCAGGTATAAAATATATAGCCTATTAGGCTATTACCTATATAATTGCTGACCGTTTTATATTTATCTTGATATTTATGGTACACAATTTTCACTATAAGCTGCGTTTTCTATATTCGACAGGAATGACAATTATTGGACACGACACCGAAGCATCGACAAACGTCGGCCATTGCACAGATCCCGGCTGTTATACGAAACCAATCGTGTACCAAGCATCATTAAAACAGATCACAGCCCTTACACAACTTTCATCAGATTGTCGCCAGTCAATTAAGGTTCTTTTCAAAAAATAATTCGTCGATCATAATATTTTATTCGTCAATTAAATTTTATGCCGGTATACAGTACGAGTGCTACTCAGCTCCTCTGCAGTTTGATGGCGTCGAATATTCCTGGTGGAACGACCGGAACGGTAACGAGCAATATTACTGGAACGGGAGCGATAACTCCACACATATGTGTTCGTGCGGAATTTCAAAGACCTGTGCCGATCCGAACGAAAACTGCAACTGTGACGCCGCCGTTCCCGTCAATTTAATCGACGAAGGTATGCTGAAAAAAGAAAAATTAGGCCAAAATTGATCCTGTTTGAAATCTGTTTTACTCTTGGATTTACCATATAAACAGGAGAGATAACTTCGAAAGAAAGTTTGCCCATCACACGTTTGAATTTCGGGAGAACGACCCCTGAAGCGTCGAGTGGTATTCACACTTTAGGAAAATTGAAATGCTCCGGCCAGAAGTTGGTCGACGGAATGCCAACCTCTTGCGTGGAATTGTGGCAGATCGGTCATGTCCTCAACGGCTTGTACTTGATCAAGGGCGCGTCTCAAGTAGAAACGGTTTACTGTGATTTTAGCAAAACTTCAACCGACGCAGGTTTGTTCAGACTTGAATTTAATTGAATCAGCATGAAATAATATCAAAGGTTTTACGCAATATAGGATTTGAAACTTGGATCGGCTTTGCTGATGTCAAATCTTCATCTGCATATTTCTATGTACAGAGGAATACGGTTTACTCAACTATTAACTCTGTCATTCCATTCGAAATCACAAGAACTAATGTGGGAAATGCCATAAACCCTTCGACTGGAATATTCATAGCACCGAGACCAGGGAAATATTTTTTTGGTTTTTCTGGTGTTGCTGATGTCACTCAAGGAACCAATGCTGCACGCGTTGATTTACAGTTGAATGGTGTTAAGATTGCACAAGGATATAGTCATACCACCCTTGATACATTTGCACTCCAATCCACTTTGGAGCTTAAAGGAGACCAAATAAGACTGTTCTTGGCAGCCGGAGCTATTGTTGACGGAACTGGTTTGCAACACACTACTTTTGTTGGTTGGTTAGTCGAAGAAGATGATGTGTTCAATGTATAGAATGACCGCTGACGCAGAAGACCAAAAATCATATTTTGATTTGGCATTTGGAAATATGTTTCGTGTCTCTATGGTAAATTGAGTCGAAAGTTTGTGTCAAATTGCCAAATATCTTATTTACTTAAAAAAATTATGCAATAAATCATGTGTTTCTGATGGTAAATTATTCTAATATCGTCTGATATTTTTGTCATTATTGCAATGAGCTAAGCAAGTCATAGCGAGGTATAATGCAAAACTGTATAATTGAGATTGTCCGTATACTAGCGTTGCAGCTTAACCCTCCTGCGCCCTCCTGGAACTTGCAAACTCTAAGTTGTTGCTGGATGCTGGGCTGGATGACGACTGAAAAAAGTTTTATATCTTTTATGAAAAGAGAAGAGTTTTATAATAGCTAATTCTCCTCACCCTGGATTGGAATAAATACACCCGTTGCGAATGCTTTTGTATAGGACGGACAGAAAACAATTCGATTCAAAACAAAAACGAGAAAGAAAGAAAAACAAATAGCGACGTTATTTAGATAGAAATATTGAATTTCTACAGAAATTTATCATTGAAGATGGCCGGATTGACTACACAATTGTCAATTGATGGGTAAACAATAACTGCACACAAATGAATTTTGTTCTTAAAGTCGACGATTCTCATGATTCGATATTAAATCAATCGACATATAAACGTATACACGTTCTAGGCTTCTAGCCCATTTCATCGACACGGATGTCGCTATGGCGTGTGCAATACTAATAATCAAAGTTCAAATTAATCTTCAAAAAAACAAACAAAGAGCTCAAACGCGGACCAGAATTACCAGCGAAGTGGCGAACCAAGCGTCTGAAAGCCACAACTAGTCTTTTGCGTCAGCGGTTTTGGGTTTTGCGTATTCTCAGTCTCACATTCTGTCTGCTAGGATTTGATTGTCAAACAAGTCAGTGTTTTTTTTTTTTTTAAATCGTCAATTTATTATTTGTTGTAGACTTGTAGACTTGTAAGTCACATTTTGACAGTTCGGGCCAACGTTTTGACATTCAGGCCCGGGCCTGCTCATAAAACTCAATTAACTCATCAAACAACTGGATGTCCGTTGTTTGGCCAATGCCTCAACTTTTTTCTTTGTTTACTAATACCCATTGAGTATTGGGGTCTCAATCCAAGTAAGTTTTATAATACTGATTGAACACTTTTTAAAGCAATAAATAATTTCAAATAAATTCTACATTCTAACAGCCAATGAAAAATGCAGATTGGCGGAGATATAGGACCGGTCGAAATAGGCCCCGACGAAATAGGCCCGGCAAATAGGACCGGACGAAATAGGACCCTACGAAATAGGCCCACTTTTAAAATATTTTTAAAGCGGTCCTATTTCTCCGTCAAAGTGGGCCTATTTCTCCCAATTATTTCTAAGTTCCATAAGGTACTCTGAAATATTAAAAAATAAATTCGACCTACTCTACATGAGTGAGAAGGCGGAATAATTTACGAGAGATCCGCCACCGTATATATTCATTGCCGTAGCTCAAACCACGATGATTGATTTCACACATTGCCGTTTCGTTTTTCACATGTTAGGCAGCTGATTCCCGTCTTTATTTTTTGATGAACGTATTCCCCTTTATCTTAACTGTAAAATTCATTTTTTACAAACGTCGTTTTCACTTATTAACTATCGCTAATTTTAAAAAAATGAACAAATTTCCGTGTTTTCTTCGCCATTTATTTGTTCCGTAGCTCGATCCCCCCTTCAGCGGCTCAGCCTTGAACGCGTCTCTCCCCTTTCAGCGGCTCAGCCTTGAACGCGTCTCCCCCCTCTACCTATGCCAGTACTCAGGTGAAGTAAGAAATGAACATGTTTGATGAAATAAATCTTACGGATTGATTTCAAACATATCCATAACAATTTCATGTTTTTTTTTAAGCAACAAACGCATATCACTTTTAAGTTTCTTGTTTTATGGGGCTGACGCGAGGTGCTGCTCAAGCCGGCCAGAAGGGTGGTCGAGCGGGGGAGGCTGCACGCACTCATGGGAGAGGGGTGAGTGAAGGGGGGTTTACCTGGGCCATACCATACACACCCATGTTTTCCCTTCTCCATATATGTTAAAGGATGGACTAGTAGTTAGCAACTCGGGCTATGAATCTCAAGCGCCGGTGTTCGAATCTCGGCCATGTCGATAAAGATTTTTATTTACAAAATATTTTAGAAAATTAATAGCTCAACAGCATAAAGCGGTGTGGAACTATCCTGGCGAAATTGATGGTTTTTTCTTTTTTTAATTGATTTAATATACAGCACGAAAAGGAAATTTCTATTATAGTTGAATACCAAATGTGGTTTTGAAGATTTCCATCTATCGGTGATAGTAGCGTCACTAGCGTGGTTCAATAGCGTCATGAAGATGGCGTCATCTGCACATCGTCAACTTCAGCGTTTAATTTACAAATAAGAAATAGAAATCTTATAAAAAAATTAAAATAGCTTCAAGATGTGTACATTTTATTTTTAATCATTTTAAAATTTGAATTGCAATTTTCGTTACATTTGATCTGTAAGAATTCGATTCTGAATCATTCTCATTTCAAATCGATTCACACACATAGCAGACGCTAACACATCAAGCGTCATCAATAGCGTGGTCTATGGTGCAATGCTATCACTGGAGTAAGGCGTTTATCTTCTATTCGGGTATGTTAGAGAACTCTTATCATGTTATTTTCAATCTTTAGTTTCTAATATTGTAATTATCAACTTGTGTGGATAGGTAGCGTCATGATTGGCCTACCCTGATGGCGTCATGATCGCTGCTGATTGCCTTTCAAATAGGTTTTCAGCATTCTGCTTACACCTTTGGCATAGAGTCACATATTTCACAATCCAACATCAATTGGTACCAACAGCAGCCCTTCTCTCCATCATCCAGAAGGGTCTGAGATCAGTGTTGGAGATGTGTGTGACAATTTTAATATGATGAAATTTATCTACCACCAAATTTTTACTCTTATGTTTTTGTTTTTCAGGATGGTTCGGAACAACCCATGGAAAGCTTATCACTCATTGATGCTGTGATGCCTGATGTTGTTGCAAGTCGTCAACAGCAAACCCAGAACAAACAGAAACCACAAGTGGTAAAGACAGAACCACCAAATTCCAATGGAGATGAACCCATGCATTCCAATCGTAAGATAGTCACTACTTTTTTTTGATCCCCTGAACTGCTTACTTATTTTCCCTTCAACTATTTAATGAAGGCTGGGAAGAGGAAACAGGACTAGAGATACCTGCCAGCAAATCTACTGTACTTCGTGGCCATGAATCTGAAGTTTTCATCTGTCTGCGCCTGAACCCAACAACATTCAGAAGGGTGGAACTGAAGTTCCGAGCAACAAAGATGTCACCTCACTTGACTGGTATGTAAGTTGTGCTATGTAATGCTATGTGTAATGTAATGTGTATGTAAGCAAGTGCTTTTGACGGAAGTGTAAGTTTGGTTTTACTATTTCATTCGATTTGTTTTAATTTTATTTCATTTCAAGGTATTTGCTGGGATAACTGAACAGAAGTTTTAAAGAAAGACTGAAACAATTGACAAGGCAAAAGATTGGGAACCTGAATGCTATTCAGGTAACTAGTGCCAATACATTTTATATATCAATAAAAATAAGATAATGTGTTCTAAAATTCTTCGTCACGAAAATGTAATTAAGTATCTCTACATTAATATTTTTTGTTTCTGATTTTCTTCTTTTTATCTGAACAGAGTGCAGGCGAGAAGCTTAAAGCTGCACTTGAACATACAGTGACGTCCTTAAGATTGTTAAGAAGCATTGTAGAAGAAATTCGTACTAAAGAAGATACTATACAAAAACTTCAAACGCATATCGAATCTATGCCACTTTCAGTACTAACAAGGTAATAAACTTTTGTTATCCACTTGAGTAACGAGATAGTTGTATCTCTTTCTTTTTAGAACATTTTATACTCAAAGAATACTGAGTATCGTAGCCAACGTCAAAAAACAAAATGAAGAAATGCATCTGGTGCTTGAAGATGTAAAAAGTGTGCAGCGTGAAATCAATTCAATACAGGGAAAAGTTGAGCGTACGTTTACCGTTACGGATGTAATTATTTTTCGGGTATCTATTACTACTATCAAAATGCTGATATTATTAATTAAAAAATGTTGTTACCTTTTTCTTTTTTTATTAGATGGCCAAATCGGATGAGACTGCCCGGCGTATTTACAAGTATTTGATTTCATTGCAAACTGATTGCTCTGACATCCAAAAATTAGTGAAAGAATCTGGCAACTTGTCACGAGAGATAAAGGATTTAGAAGATCAAGTATGTTTCGCTAATTTTTGTTTGTTTGTTTGCATTATTGTCAAATAATGTCAAATAATGATGCTGTTTGTTTCGTAATCAGCAAAGTGCAAAATCAATCATGCAAAGTGACCTCGAACAGATACGGACGGAAAATCAGATTTTAGAAGAACGAGTCGGTACTAAAATTTAATTATTCATCTTAGTTTATTTCCAGTCAGCCTCACTTTGTTCAAATTAAATTTTTCTCACTTCAACTATCTCATTCAGAGGCCATTAAGTGGATTGTACATTATACAACGCTACTATAATGCATTGATTGTAACCTTATACTTCGTTTAAACAAGAGGCTACCAAAAAATTAATTCGTTACGATGCAAGTTACTAACGACGATAAGTTAAGCTATTAAATAAGCCATAAATCAGGTTTCCTTCGTATTACGTTGGAATTGTTGAATTAAATGATTAATTGTTCCATGAATGCATTCTGCATTGACAACATTTTCTCCTTTGCTTCAACTAGAAATCCTGAGAAAAAAGTGTAAAAATTAAGTAAAGAAATTACACGTTTCAGTAAAAATATTAACAGACCTTTCATAAAATCGATAAGATCGGGATCTGCAACTAACAATTCCTTCTGAAGGTCATCAATCTGTGATTTCCATTCTCGAACTTCTGTTGCCAGTGTCTCAAGACTCAGCCTGCTCGCTTCTTTTACAGAAGCCAGTTGGACGGTGATATCTAGAAGAGATGGGTCTTGTCAATTGTTTCTGTCTTTCTTTAAAACTTCTGTTCAGTTATCCCAGCAAATACCTTGAAATGAAATAAAATTAAAACAAATCGAATGAAATAGTAAAACCAAACTTACACTTCCGTCAAAAGCACTTGCTTACATACACATTACATTACACATAGCATTACATAGCACAACTTACATACCAGTCAAGTGAGGTGACATCTTTGTTGCTCGGAACTTCAGTTCCACCCTTCTGAATGTTGTTGGGTTCAGGCGCAGACAGATGAAAACTTCAGATTCATGGCCACGAAGTACAGTAGATTTGCTGGCAGGTATCTCTAGTCCTGTTTCCTCTTCCCAGCCTTCATTAAATAGTTGAAGGGAAAATAAGTAAGCAGTTCAGGGGATCAAAAAAAAGTAGTGACTATCTTACGATTGGAATGCATGGGTTCATCTCCATTGGAATTTGGTGGTTCTGTCTTTACCACTTGTGGTTTCTGTTTGTTCTGGGTTTGCTGTTGACGACTTGCAACAACATCAGGCATCACAGCATCAATGAGTGATAAGCTTTCCATGGGTTGTTCCGAACCATCCTGAAAAACAAAAACATAAGAGTAAAAATTTGGTGGTAGATAAATTTCATCATATTAAAATTGTCACACACATCTCCAACACTGATCTCAGACCCTTCTGGATGATGGAGAGAAGGGCTGCTGTTGGTACCAATTGATGTTGGATTGTGAAATATGTGACTCTATGCCAAAGGTGTAAGCAGAATGCTGAAAACCTATTTGAAAGGCAATCAGCAGCGATCATGACGCCATCAGGGTAGGCCAATCATGACGCTACCTATCCACACAAGTTGATAATTACAATATTAGAAACTAAAGATTGAAAATAACATGATAAGAGTTCTCTAACATACCCGAATAGAAGATAAACGCCTTACTCCAGTGATAGCATTGCACCATAGACCACGCTATTGATGACGCTTGATGTGTTAGCGTCTGCTATGTGTGTGAATCGATTTGAAATGAGAATGATTCAGAATCGAATTCTTACAGATCAAATGTAACGAAAATTGCAATTCAAATTTTAAAATGATTAAAAATAAAATGTACACATCTTGAAGCTATTTTAATTTTTTTATAAGATTTCTATTTCTTATTTGTAAATTAAACGCTGAAGTTGACGATGTGCAGATGACGCCATCTTCATGACGCTATTGAACCACGCTAGTGACGCTACTATCACCGATAGATGGAAATCTTCAAAACCACATTTGGTATTCAACTATAATAGAAATTTCCTTTTCGTGCTGTATATTAAATCAATTAAAAAAAGAAAAAACCATCAATTTCGCCAGGATAGTTCCACACCGCTTTATGCTGTTGAGCTATTAATTTTCTAAAATATTTTGTAAATAAAAATCTTTATCGACATGGCCGAGATTCGAACACCGGCGCTTGAGATTCATAGCCCGAGTTGCTAACTACTAGTCCATCCTTTAACATATATGGAGAAGGGAAAACATGGGTGTGTATGGTATGGCCCAGGTAAACCCCCCTTCACTCACCCCTCTCCCATGAGTGCGTGCAGCCTCCCCCGCTCGACCACCCTTCTGGCCGGCTTGAGCAGCACCTCGCGTCAGCCCCATAAAACAAGAAACTTAAAAGTGATATGCGTTTGTTGCTTAAAAAAAAACATGAAATTGTTATGGATATGTTTGAAATCAATCCGTAAGATTTATTTCATCAAACATGTTCATTTCTTACTTCACCTGAGTACTGGCATAGGTAGAGGGGGGAGACGCGTTCAAGGCTGAGCCGCTGAAAGGGGAGAGACGCGTTCAAGGCTGAGCCGCTGAAGGGGGGATCGAGCTACGGAACAAATAAATGGCGAAGAAAACACGGAAATTTGTTCATTTTTTTAAAATTAGCGATAGTTAATAAGTGAAAACGACGTTTGTAAAAAATGAATTTTACAGTTAAGATAAAGGGGAATACGTTCATCAAAAAATAAAGACGGGAATCAGCTGCCTAACATGTGAAAAACGAAACGGCAATGTGTGAAATCAATCATCGTGGTTTGAGCTACGGCAATGAATATATACGGTGGCGGATCTCTCGTAAATTATTCCGCCTTCTCACTCATGTAGAGTAGGTCGAATTTATTTTTTTAATATTTCAGAGTACCTTATGGAACTTAGAAATAATTGGGAGAAATAGGCCCACTTTGACGGAGAAATAGGACCGCTTTAAAAATATTTTAAAAGTGGGCCTATTTCGTAGGGTCCTATTTCGTCCGGTCCTATTTGCCGGGCCTATTTCGTCGGGGCCTATTTCGACCGGTCCTATATCTCCGGCTTCCAAAATGCAGCATGGAGGTTGATCAACCTGTTGTTCAAGATTGAAGAAAACAAGAGCCTTACAAACCTGCCCCACAAGCTGTTGATCTTACTCTGTCACTCCTGACAAATGTGGTGTTTTGAAAGAAATCAAGCAGGCAGGAACTGGCAATGTGCAGCTCAGTCTACTACACAGGCTGTTTGACGAAACATGGAACTTGATTCTACGGACAGAGGGGAGAAATTAAAATTAAACCTTGGCAAAGGTACTTGGCATAAGTTATTATGGAATGTGATGAATTTGTGGTTGAATTTTATGAAAATATTTTGTGTGGAAATCTCTACAGGCAGGGTAATAATGCCGTGGAACCTTACTGGTGCGTAGCTATACTATTGAAGTGTGTGGGGAGGTGATGGCAGTCTTGTATAAATTGTAAATCTAATAATCAGTCTGCAGTGAGAATGGAAATCCACCAAAAATTCCTCTTAAATGCCACAACATTGCTGGTGTTTGAGGTATGATTGCATCCATCCATACTGTTCATTTTTATGTAAATTCTGTACTAATTGATATTTGTGTTTTTGTTTATGTTGGAAGTTAGAAGATCTCACCAAAGCAAGTGGTGGAGAGAATTTTAAATCAAACCTTGAAAGTTGGCAGTGGTTATTCAAGTCCTAATGAAGAATGCACTTTGTTGAAGGTATACTCTCTTAATAGAAATATTTAATGTTAAAATTTTATAGTAGTTATACCTTTTCCTCCCTCCATCATTGTAGTTTCACTGGTCGGTCGACACGGGGACAGACACAGTATATTTGATCAACGGTATTTAAGCTTCAATCTTCGAGAGGTTTAGAGCACAACATTCCCGACGGTGTTGAACATGCTCTGTTGAAATTCAAGAAGCAAGAGAGGAGCTTGATTAAATTGACACCAGCTCTGCCAGTAACGAGCAACTCGGTGTTCCAGTACACAACGCCAACCTCGAATGCAAGATTGAACTCAAGAGCGTTGAGAAGGCCAAAGAGAGTTGGAGCATGGACACCGAAGAGAAGCTGGACCAGGTTAAACTCTGCAAGGAAAAAGGAACCAATCATTTCAAAAGGCCTAATACGCGGCCAACAAACAGTACTCAAAAATCGTCCTCTCCTCGAGTTTGAAAAAAGTAATTTTTGCTTTTCACATCAATTTGAATTCATTTCATTAAAACATCTCATTTCCACTTTAGCTCTTAGGATGAGAAAGCTACAGAGCGGGAACAACTTATGCTAGCAACATACTCAATCAGTCCATTTGCTGTTTAAAGTGAAGCGATTTCTGTGCAACTCGTGATCATTGCCAAAAGGCGCTCGAAATGGACCCGAAAAATGAAAAAGGTTTATTCCTCATTGGCCAAGTAACGTGCAATTTGAGAGCACCTTTTTTTGATTTATTACTCACAGATTTTGTCTCTCCATTTGTAGGCACTTGTGGGCATCTATACGAGCCGGAGGAAGCCAAGAAACATTTCGAGGCGGTTCTCCAATTTGATTCGAACATCAAGGCGGCCACCAATCAAATGGTGATCTTCAAACGCAAGATTTTCGAGCAACGCGAAACGGACAAGAAATTGTACTCTAGCATTTTCAACAATCGTAATTATATGAACGACAGGTAAACAAAAAGATTGAAGGAAAATGGCTTTACGGTTGGTGGGACGAGTCGACGAAAGGGGTCTAGCTATACGCTGATCTGAGTCAAATCGAACGAGATAAACAATAAGCTGTGGAACATTTAAAGGTCGATCGTAGGAAAATTAATGCAGATTTTTTCAAGTGCTACTGGCAGGAAAGAGGAAACCCAATATCGTATCAGTCGACGGGAAGCCGCTGAATGTGAATGAAAATGAGGGCTTTAGAAAATAGTTAAATAGCCTCGACAGAAGCATCAAATGGCAATCAGATGATCTTCGTTAAAGGTTTTCGCGATGCTTTTGCACTATTTAAATTTTTTAAATTTAATTTTGTATCTCATCTTTTCAAATAAAAATTCTGGATTTGGCGGGTAAATTTAATAATTGAAAATGGAGATTCTATCGCAGTTAACGAACCGAAACCTACCCACTAATGAAAAACTTTTTAGGAAATGCTGCCTCGGTTGAAGCTGTCTCAACCACCGTCCTATATTTGACTTCTGATATGTAAATTAATATCACGCTATAATGTCATAATGAAGGCATGGCGATGGAAGCCAATTTCGTGTATTATTCAGCTTAAAATAACAAAACAAAACAAAATTAATTTAACTCAATCCTCAGTATAAGTGTAAATTTTTTCCCTCTTGCGAGATGGTTTTCTATGGCCTTTCAAAGTGGTGTTTAAGCTTTAAGTCTACCAATCCGATCACTTACTAAGTTTTAACTCCTCGGTCAGTGTCATCTGTAAACGATCCTTCACTTTAACTTTAGTTTTGATTTTTTTAAATTCTATATTCACAGCTTACATCACCAGCAGTCATGCTTTCTAAGAAGTGATTGATAGAAGCTAGATGACTAGAGATGGTATTTGACAACACTGTTACACAGATAAGTTAATGGAAATATAGGCGTCGGATAATATCCTTCGCAATCTTATCATTAAGTTTCGTCGTTGAATGCCCTTTTTTTTATATAATAGAAAAAGGAACAGCAATGCCCATCGTTTTTTATTCACAATCTTCATTCAACAAATCAATCATAATATGACACAAGGCTATTCAACGTTATTGTGACCTTACCCTTGCTTGAACTTTATTTTCTCAGTATCGCTTGACCTCTATTTTGTACATCTTATCAATCCGATCCCTTGCTGCGCGCGCGAGTTTCCCGATAGGAGTGGTCCAACAATTGGAAAATAGTTTTCTCAAGTCTATATTTTGATTTTCCGATTTTTCCTTTATCCTTTATGGTAAAATTTATTGCACTCCGGAGCGCTCTAGTGTCAAAAGAGGCTAATGCATTCCGGAGATCTCTAGCGTCTATTGTGGCTGTTGCACTCTCACAAGTAGCAGTGAGAGAAAACCGCCTCCCGAAAAAGTAATAATGTGATAGTAGAGAGGGCTGTAACCGACTAACCGCGACTAACCGTACGTTCACCAGTGAACTTTCCAAGTTGGAAGGACAGATCAATTTGGACATCATCGTGCAGACAGGAACCAAATGTTCATAATCAATGTCAAGGAATCAAGGAAATCATCACTGGTCTGTTGTATTTTTATCATATTTCACCACAGAGTAAAACATTTCTTTATTTTTATTTTAGACTTGCTGAGGACAATTATTAGAGACCCTGAAAAGCCCAACACGTTAGAAGACCTGTTGGTTATTACAGATGAATCTGTTCAAGTAAAACCATTTGAGGAAAATGGTTACTTGGTTAGAATAGATTTCAATCCTGCAGTTCCTCATTGTTCACTTGCCAGCCTTATTGGCCTCTGCCTGAGAGGCAAGATTTAGAAAAATGTGATGGAAAGGATCAGATTGGACATAGTTATTGCAGAGGGCACAGAAGAAGAGAGTAAGCCCTAATACCATATTTAAATGTTCAAAAAAGCTTTCATAAAATATTCTTTTACTTTATTCCCATCCAGTTAATAAACAAATCAACGATAAGGAAAGAGTCGCCGCCGCCTTAGAGAATCCCAACTTAAAAGAAATGTTCGATAGTTGCATAAAAGATGAAGAAGAAAAATTTTGTTAAGAAAAAAAAATAAAAGACAATAAATTTCCTCAGAGTATTTTGTATTCCATTCCATGAGATCAACTCACAAGTATGAAAGTCACTGCAAAGGCACTGCAGAGACAATTTCATCGCACATATACACCCTGGATTGATTTTAGTGGAAGACTAAAACAATTACCTAAAAGCTCTCTGGTATATTTATAAATTTTGCAAGTGTTATCTCTGGTAAGAAGAAAAGCATAACCAAAAGCGACAAGCAAGTTTGTTTCGTGTGTGAAAGACTTGTAAACTTAAAAAAAGATCAAAATTTTTCAAAAACGAGACAAGTTAAGTGAATAACACAAGGGAAGTGGGGCGGGAGGCAGTAAGTAATTTCAGGCGGGTCGAGGAGAGAGGGACTTTTTAAACTTCGGACAGGACCGCAGGAGTTCTGGGAATAACATCCATAATCACTTTGACAGGGTCGTTGTTGTTTTCCTCGGGCTCGATCTTGGACGCAGGCTGCTGCTTCTCCAAGTCCGTGGCAGTGCAAATGGAACGAGTGCGGGGTGCTCGACGGCCGCTACCGCGTCAGACGGGCTTGGCTGGCTGCGCAAGGTGTTGATTCAGCAGCTTGATGACTTCCTCCACGTCGGCTTCATTCTTGCCTTTGATGTTCTCTTTGATGACCTCGACCACACCGTCATCTTTCTTGTCCTGCAAAAGAAATTTCAATTATCCGGTTAAGAATTGAAAATAAGAAAACAAACTCACCTTGAATGTTTCCGTAAGGCCTGCATAGGTGATGCCCGACTCGACGAGCATATGGCGGAGGAATCCAGCACGCAGGCGAGGCTTGATACCTTGACCAAACATGTCAGCGAATACAGGTCTCCATTGAGCCTCCTTAGTCAATTCTTCTTTGATCTTCTTGACTTGGTCGAGCAAATGATCGCAACTGATGAGGTTCCCCTTAAGTACCCTAGTGTTGATGCGGCCGCCATGCACCTTGCGAAGGATCTTGTGAAGTGCTTGAGCACGTTGAACAGCGCTCTCCAAAGGTGTGTCGACTCCAAGGTGGTGATCAGCCAAAGCTTTAAGGACCATGCGATGTTCATTCTTCAAATCATGCACCTGTTTTCGATTGAAACGTTAGAAAATCTAACCAGTTCACGTGTTACTATTTTAGTTGTTACCTATTGACGGAGCAGATCCCAGCCATTAACACATCCAAGCAAAATCTTGTTGACATCATCAAGAAGACGGTAACGTTCCAAAGCCTAAAACAAACTGAAAGTTAGAAACGAGTCTAATAATAGAAACGAAATGGCGATATACCTGGAAGAGCTGAAGGATCTTGGAGTGGCGTGGTTCAAAGAAGACTAAGACAATTTTCCTGTCGGTGAAATTATCTTTTTGGAGCTTGATGAGCCAAGAGGCGAAATCGTTGCAGGCAGCCACCTCTCTCTTGGACTTGAGCATTCTGCTGTTTCGGATCTCCTTGAGCATGCGGTAACGACCCGTGTCAACGATGCGAAGATTGTAGTTGCGAATTACATTCAGCGGTAGCTTGCCATACGGCATGACGTACTCGTTGAAATCGTGCCCTTCTGCTTTCTCTTCCTGTGCCACGTAGAATGATCCATGAAGTGCTCTTTGAAATCGTGCCCTCCTGCTTTCTCTTCCTGTGCCACGCAGAATGATCCCAGGTTGACCATCTCGTCGATGAGGCGTCGACCAGTAACGGTGGCTTCCCACATGACCACAGCAATGCTGTCATCGTGTTCAGGCATTGGCTGTGCTGGCTGAGTGGTGATCACAGCAGGGGGAGCATCAGATTCAACCTTGGCCTCTGGAGTTGGTGGCTGAATTACCACCTCTATGATGGTCTCCTTGGTGGAAGATGAGGTCTGTTGTTCTTCACTGTTGTTGGTCATTTCTGTAATTTTATTCTGCAACACAAAAATCAATAATCAAACAGCATTCAACAACAGTGTAGTGGTTAAAAACAAAATGCGAGCAAAGAGAATACTTAGACTGTGCTGGCTGAGTGGTGATCACAGCGGGGGGAGCATCACATTCAACCTTGGCCTCTGTTGTTGGTGGTTGAATGACCACCTCTATGATGGTCTCCTTGGTGGAAGATGAGGTCTGTTGTTCTTCACTGTTGTTGGTCATTTCTGTAATTTTATTCTGCATCTGTAACACAAAACACTATCGATAATCAAACAGCATTCAACAACAGTGTAGAGGTTAAAAACAAAATGCGAGCAAAGAGAATACTTAGACTGTGCTGGCTGAGTGGTGATCACAGCAGGGGGAGCATCAGATTCAACCTTGGCCTCTGGAGTTGGTGGCTGAATTACCACCTCTATGATGGTCTCCTTGGTGGAAGATGAGGTCTGTTGTTCTTCACTGTTGTTGGTCATTTCTGTAATTTTATTCTGCAACACAAAAATCAATAATCAAACAGCATTCAACAAAAGTGTAGTGGTTAAAAACAAAATGCGAGCAAAGAGAATACTTAAGACTGTGCGGGCTGAGTGGTGATCACAGCGGGGGGAGCATCACATTCAACCTTGGCCTCTGTTGTTGGTGGTTGAATGACCACCTCTATGATGGTCTCCTTGGTGGAAGATGAGGTCTGTTGTTCTTCACTGTTGTTGGTCATTTCTGTAATTTTATTCTGCATCTGTAACACAAAACACTATCGATAATCAAACAGCATTCAACAACAGTGTAGAGGTTAAAAACAAAATGCGAGCAAAGAGAATACTTAGACTGTGCGGTGTCCACCAGTTTCGGCACTTTTTTTCGGCACTTCGTTTTCGTCGTTTTCGGCACCCCATGCAAACCACACTTCCTCGATTATGAAAAAATATTGTCCATTTCGGCACCAAATTTGACCGTTTCGGCACCAATTTCGATCGTTTCGGCACCAACTTCAACCGTTTCGGCACCCAATGCACACCACACGTCCTCGAACATGAAAAACTATTGTTTGTTTCCGCACCAAATCCTCTCCAACTTTTTGACCACGTCCACCACGTCCACCACGTCCTACATGTCCATTTCCCCCACGTACTAACTTCCCTGAATCCTCGCCAAGCTCAAAATCGGCAAGCCGACTTGGCTGCTTTCTAACTCTGGTTGGTCTTTCCATTGCACTTAAGAAAAATCGACGGTTACACAAAAGCACGACGTACAAGAACAAAGTGCGAAAAATTAGAGAAACTAAAGATAATTTACACGACACCTGGTGGAATACAAATTTTGTGACGATGCCGAAACGGAAACTAAAACTGTAACGGAATCCGAAAACTAACATCCCGAGTCATCGCTAGTCTAACCAACTTTATCAGATTGAAATGTCTAGTTAGTTGAGTGGTTTAAAGCATCAGCACTCCAATTTGGGTTGTGGTACTAGACTATACGCAGAATAAGAAAAGGAAAAGAGTTTCAAAATGTGGTGTTAAAATTTTAGTTGGTGACAAAATTTTATTAAAATCCAATAAATAAATCTAATAATAAATACAATAAATACAATAGTGCCGAAACGGAAAAACATAGTGCCGAAACGGAAAAATATAGTGCCGAAACGGAAAAACACACACGCCTGGCAACCCTCCCCAAAACATGACGCCTGGAACTAAATCTGGCGGCGGTGCCGAAAAAGACAAACACAGTGCCGAAAACGACAAAAACAGTGCCGAAAACGACGAAATCAAAGTGCCGAAACAGGTGGCAACCGACTGTGCTGGCTGAGTGGTGATCACAGCGGGGGGAGCATCACATTCAACCTTGGCCTCTGTTGTTGGTGGTTGAATGACCACCTCTATGATGGTCTCCTTGGTGGAAGATGAGGTCTGTTGTTCTTCACTGTTGTTGGTCATTTCTGTAATTTTATTCTGCATCTGTAACACAAAACACTATAGATAATCAAACAGCATTCAACAACAGTGTAGAGGTTAAAAACAAAATGCGAGCAAAGAGAATACTTAGACTGTGCTGGCTGAGTGGTGATCACAGCGGGGGGAGCATCACATTCAACCTTGGCCTCTGTTGTTGGTGGTTGAATTACCACCTCTATGATGGTCTCCTCGGTGGAAGATGAGGTCTGTTGTTCTTCACTGTTGTTGGTCATTTCTGTAATTTTATTCTGCATCTGTAACACAAAACACTATCGATAATCAAACAGCATTCAACAACAGTGTAGAGGTTAAAAACAAAATGCGAGCAAAGAGAATACTTAGACTGTGCTGGCTGAGTGGTGATCACAGCGGGGGGAACATCACATTCAACCTTGGCCTCTGTGGTTGGTGGTTGAATTACCACCTCTATGATGGTCTCCTTGGTGGAAGATGAGGTCTGTTGTTCTTCACTGCTGTTGGTCATTTCTGTAATTTTATTCTGCAACACAAAAATCAATAATCAAACAGCATTCAACAACAGTGTAGTGGTTAAAAACAAAATGCGAGCAAAGAGAATACTTAGACTGTGCTGGCTGAGTGGTGATCACAGCGGGGGGAGCATCACATTCAACCTTGGCCTCTGTTGTTGGTGGTTGAATTACCACCTCTATGATGGTCTCCTCGGTGGAAGATGAGGTCTGTTGTTCTTCACTGTTGTTGGTCATTTCTGTAATTTTATTCTGCATCACAAAACACTATCGATAATCAAACAGCATTCAACAACAGTGTAGTGGTTAAAAACAAAATGCGAGCAAAGAGAATACTAAGGAACTTTCAACTACAGGAACTCTTCAAGAACAGTTCCCCTTTTCTTTAACCAATGTGGTATTGAATTAGTTAATTAATTCTACCATTGATGTGTGGCCGCTGGTTGATGGAAGTGATACCATTACTTTCGAATGAAGACTGCAAATGAAGACCGAGTTGACTAGATAATAGGCTGTGTTTATATAGCACGGCCTTATAGCAATGCGTCAGAACTCAGAACCATCTAACGGCAGTTTAATAAAACACGAAAACACAAATTCGAGTTTATAATTATGATTTCGTCGCAATATAAAAATCTAAATGCGACGGCTCCATGTAAAACCTTGTCTTGCACAACATGATCATAATTTTCTAATTAATAAACTCTAAGAAAAAAATCGTATAAGACATTAATGAAATAAACAACTTTCCTATCTCTCTGAGAGGAACAACGCCATCTGTTGGTGTGGGTTGGGTTGGGTTGGGTCAGGAAACAGGTCTTTGGCGATAGAATCCCTATCGGGAAATTTTTGCCTTCCTAGAACTTTATTTATATTTTTTTAACACGTAGAATATCAATTCCCTTGGCGGCAATAAACTTGGCTGACCTCATTGGATTCATTTAAATAGTTGATTGGTTTCCGATCGCCGGCACCCCGGCTGTAGCATTCAAAGACGTTGACGTGACCAGTCGCATTTAAATTGAGACGAAAACGGTCCTCTCGTTAAAAGCCTAGTTTTTTTTTGCCAGTGATAAGACAACGAACAAGCCGGCAGACACCAGATGCATGCTAATTCTAGATGCATTCAATTCAACCAAATCTTGCCACCCTTGATGCCTTTAGCTACGATCGTGCGAAAGAACTGCATCCGATTCCAACCCCTTCCAGTTGAAAGCACTAATATAAATTAGTCGAACCTTTCAGCTGGAAGACTAGGATAAGGACGACTCTTTCACACGGTGTCAGCGATCGGGAGCAATGGAATATCCAATTGTAGTGGAGTAAAGTTATCAGAAAAGATAGGCTTACCTGAAACTAATTGAAGTTAAAATTTTTCTCATGAACTTTGTTCATTTGTAAGATATTAGTCACTGATCAAAACCCTCCCGAGAAATATTAGCACTATAAATGAAAAAAGATATATAAAAAAATTATAAAACAATAACTTATTATACCTCTGGCGGACAGCCTCTCCGTAAAATGATAAAATACATACGATCTACAACTCCAACTTTTTCTACTAATCTCTAAAATTTAATAATAAGCTAGCGCACAAGACTAGAGGATTCATTTTCTATTTTTACCCCAGTAATTCTATGTTATTTAGCTTATTATAGAGCGCATTTTCAATTGTGGTTACCGAAAAATTCCGCCGCGTTTAGGCGTATTTGGTATCTTCGCTATGCAAGATACGCCAAGCTTATGCGGCGGATTTGCCCGTAACTACAGTTCACAATTGCGGTCGAAATTTTGCTAAATAACTTACTATTATTGGATTAGACAGTACCTACCTTAAGTTTGGGAACGCGGGCGCGCGCGCGGGAGAGAATCTTATGGAGTTTGGCTTTTTTCTGGACGATCCGAAAAATCCAATTTTCGTCGGATCGCGATGAATTTTTTTTGGCCGTAGTCATTATAGGTAGCAATAAGCTGATTTTTTTTCAGATTTTTCCTATCAAGGGGATGGTAGGTTTAAAATGGATCCCTAAGTTTGGGAACACGCTATAGTGCTCCATGCAAATTAGGGTACTTTGAAGAGGAATAACTAATGAACGGGTAGAGCTAGGAAGACGCGGAAAACTCTGAAATGAAGAGCTTTGCAAGTTCAATAGAAGTCTTAATTTTCAGATTTTTCTCGTCATATTTAATCTAGTCAATTGTGAATTGAAAAAGATTTTTATTTTATTGCCCGTGTTTGTCCTTTTCTTTCCCCCCATTTCCACCCCGCGCGCCTTTTTTTCTGATAAACAGAGAAATCGCGCGCTTATGAGGGGGCGACAACCCGGCGTGGGTGGAATGGATGGGGAAGAAAGGGACTAGAACGGGCCATAAATAAAAAAACCGTTTTCAATTTCCAATTGACTAGATTAAATATTAAGCAAAAAATCTGAAAATGAAGAATGTTGTTCGGCTATTGAACCTCTTCATTTTAGAGTTTTCCGCGTCTTCTTAGTTCTACCCGTTCTTTACTTATTCCTCTTCAAAGTACCTTAATTTGCATGGAGCTAAGCAAAACTATACTGACAATTTGATGATTCATGTAGAACTTTTGAAACATATGGTACCATATGGTAACCGTTCAATAGTTAATAGCCAAAAACTAGACCTTCGGAAAAGAAGTCGCTCTCGTTGGTTCCTCCTTGGCGAAGAGATGTTGTCCTAATTGTGTTATCTTTCAATTTCAGAATTTCAGGGGCGTACCAATTATCGGGTCGTACTTTGGGATCAGTCGTCGAGAAATTTCCTTTTTCCTTGCCCGGCTTACTAAGTCCACAGTCGGTCCATTTCAACAAGACTCCTCTAGTCGGATTTACAAAAACGAGGATGCTTTTGGCTTGGAATCCTGTGGCTTGGAATCAATGTGGCTTGGAATCCCAGTAGGCTATAGCAATTTTTTTTTCATGGATGTGTGAAGATTCTTTGGCCAACTGAAGTAACACTTCTTTGTCTGAGGGCATGGTTCTATTATATTTTTTTGCGTCCTTCAAAAGTAAATGATTCATTGACGCCTCACAAAATTCCAGCGCATTATATCTAATAATTTCACATTGCAGAGAAAAATGTAATACTATTTTCATCATATATACGTCAACTTGAAATATTTGTACTTGAAATTGTCGTCGGTTCGAATGTAGAAAAGTTTGACGACATTCATATGATCAATTTATTGCATAACCTCTTCTTCTTGCTTGTTGTTATGTGTGTGTTCCTTTTAAATTCGGTTAACGGCCACCATTTTCCCCTTATAGGTTCTCAGACGACGAATTCAACTGCGCTTCTCCTTTCGGCGAGCCCAGGAAGCTTTGCCTTACTTGGCGGTAGGGGCGGTCCTGAAGGGGGAGAACTACTGGGAAATGAGGAGTTTGTGTGTGAATCTGTTTGTTTGTCAGTCCGTGTGAGCGCACGCTGTGATTGGTCCACGGGCGACTACCTGCGAAAGGGTCGACATCGCCCGGGGCTACGACTGACCTCGCTCGGCGACTTGACCAAAATGCCGCCTAAAAGCTCTAACAAAGGCGATCGCTCGCGGGCAAGGGATCCACGGGCAAGGGGGAACGGCACGGGCAAGGGAATTTGCATAACGGGCCTTTTACACTAGCCCAACTAAAGACCGGCCCTGGACGGGCATAAAGTTACTAGTCCCTTGTTTATAAAACGAAAAGGGGGAAAAGGGGGAGGAGCTTGTTTGTGTATCTGTTTGTTTGTCTGTAGGTGTGAGCGCACGCTGTGATTGGCTGACGGGCGACTACCTGCGAAAGGGTCGCCATCGCCCGGGGTTACGATTAACCTCGCTCGGTGACTTGAACAAAATGCCGCCTAAAAGCTTCAACAAAAGAGATTGCTCGCGGGCAAGGGATCCACGGGCAAGGGGAAACGGCACGGGCAAGGGAATTTGCATAACGGGCTTTTTACACTAGGCCAACTAACGACCGACCCTGGACGGGCATAAAGTTACTAGTCCCTTACTAATAAAACGCAAGGGCCCAAAATGGGGAGGAGTTTTGTGTGTATCTGTCTGTTTGATTTTATGTGTCGTTGCGCACACGCTGTCATTGGTCGACCGTTTTCTACCTGCGAAAAGGGTCAAAACACCCGAGGCTACGTCTGACCTCGCTCGAAAAAACGACAAAAAGACTAAAAGGTCGACATCATCCGGGGGGGGGGGGGGCCGGGGCTACAATCGTACAGGGGGACCGAGAGTTGACAAACACACACACCTCGGGCAATGTGGGAGAAGGGTGGGGTAGAATTTTTCCATTGGCAATTTCAATGTCCTATATTAAATTTTTTGGCGAATGCTGGGTTTGAACCATGGCTTCGAATACACGACGAAGATGATTGCGCGGCCAACATTCCCTTATCGAGTACGCTAATCACTACACTATGAACGGATATGGAATAGTGAGTTGGATTCTCAACCAACTCTTGCTGTTGTTGCATTTTGAGGATATCGCTCGCGAGCAAGGGATCCATCACGGGCAAGGGAAAAAATAACGGGCAAGGGAATTTGCATAAGTGGCCTATAATTTACACTAGCCCAACTAAGGACCAGCCCTGGACGGGAATAAAGTTACTATTGTTGAAATAAAAACAAATATAGAATAATGAACTTGTGAAACGTATCAAACTGTCATCAAACAGTAATCAAAATGTATTACAGTGTTTCCTATAAATTCTGAGCGCTACGACCGGGGATGAAACCGCAAACGGCGCCCGAACTATGCATTTCAACAAAGCCTCTATGATTTTTTTTGATGCAACAGGTTCCATCATTATAGGTAAAATGAGTGCATGCCCGGTTGGCGATGCATACTCCTCCGCATTGTTCACCTCTACTGGGCATACATTTGATGTCGTGGCCATTGAAATCGCAGTTAAAGTCCCAGCGAACCAAACCGCCGTCACCAAATTTCCAGTCACGAGCGGACACGGTTGTCATCGACACGGCCACAATGAACAAAACAATCGACAAGATGGACGAAACCTTCATCCTGTTTCAATCAATCAATCAAAAAAATTTTAAAATAGGATAACAATGATAGCCTAATATTAATATGAGAAGGAATTGTACAGCTCAATTTGATTTATATAGTTGATGTAATTTATATTGATGCATACTTACATTTTATAACTCGACAGGAGATGATTAGAAACAGTTGAACAAGTGCTGAGATGTTTCTTGGTTGAACATTCGGATGGAAATGACTCCCTTTTATATGTGGGCTGATTCGTTTTAGCATCTCCTATAGGGCTCTTTCGGATATGTTTTCTTTTGCCGTTTTATCTGGCGACGCCAGCATAGTGCACCTTGGTAGCGCGAGATCGGGGAGAAGAGGGAGAATGGGGGAGAAGAGTAAACGTGGGTCCCCTTTTTTTCGTACGCCCTCCTCCCTCCCATTCGTCCCATTCTCCCTCTTTTCCCCGTTCCCCCGTTCTCCTTCTCTGGCTGTGTGTGTGTCTATGTCTAGTCGTAAAAGGCGTACATAGCCAGAGGGCATCACATGTTCCCATTCTCTCTCTCTCTTGAGGAATTCTTCTTCTTCTTCTGGAAAAATGATCGGGGTCATCCGAGCCGCAGAAAGGGCGCAGAAAGGGCTCTTCAGATTTCTAAAGTTGTGCAAATAAAGCGAGAATTCTTTGCTTCGGGTTTCCAAAACTTTCTTCATTTTTTCTGGAAATACGCAAGGGGTTGGCAACTCCAGATTTGGGTGTACGAAGATTCAGGATTCTACTCCCACAATTCAAATTGAATCGATTCGAATCAAATGCAATTCGGGTGGGATCGCTAAACTTGACACTTTATTCAACGTCGTGGCGTTTTCTGGCGTCGGTTCCGGGTTCCGTACCTTTTATACTTAATTGCTCTCATCCAAGTCCCGAGTACAAATGTACACAGACAGCAAAGATTGGTTGTGGTTTTGTTTGAAATCACGACATGCAGGCCCAGATGAAGGTTATAGGACATGAATTTCTGTTGAAACCAAATAACCAGATTTTCAATCTTGTTGTTGCCTATTGTAAAGCAGTTCTGACACAATCGGTCAAATAACTATATCTGCTGATGACTATAGGTTATCTTACTTTATAACACAATAAGCTTGCTCTTATTATCACATATATTAATTTATATTCTTTCGAGCAGCAACAAAATAAGTTGGAATTTGCCGTTGAAGAATCTCATTTTCTTTCGACTCCCACTAAGTTGTAGAAGCTTATTCGCACGCATCAGCAGCGAGCTCCAAATGTATACCCGATTGCGGATGAACTCACCTGCCAGTTGCCTTCCCTCACCTGAACAGATGCCAAGTTGGAGAATTGTTGTTCATGTCAATAACAGAGTTGTTTTTCTTCTTTTTGCGTCTCCACTATATTCAATGATTTGCTATCAAACAAGCTATCAAGTTTGGCATCTATTCCACATTTTTGAAAATTGACGGGGAAATCCAGTTGCGATTTCGTTGCACAACATTTCTAAACATAAACCAGCGATTTCCAGAACTTTAAAATCCCCTTGCTCCCAGAATAAGAAACCCGAATTTCAATCAAAACAATGTTCCCATTTTGATTGTTATAGGAAACTTGTTTTTATTGCGTTTCACTTGATAATATGATACCTATAACCCAAACTCTTATATTAGGCTTACTTACCTTCCTTTCTATCGAAAACATGCACAGGCGCCCACCTCCCAACAAAATGTTTGACGCCGTTCCTGACATAAGCAAGCGGAAAGTATCAGGTTTTCCCCTGTGCTTGCATATTCCACCCGTTAGCTTCGATTTTACTTTAGAAACATAATTTAAAGCAGGATATCCAGTTCAATATCTCATATCAAAATCTGAATGTCTATATACTTTTGCGGGGCACTCAAATAATAACACATTGTTCCCTGTGACCAGTTTACCTTGGCCATCCATTAATAATCGAACAAGAATTCCGAAAAGTGTATACCCTACTAACACAGCGATGTACCATGGATATGACTGCAGCGTACTCCCAAGGATAAGGGAGATACAAACAGCACATCCATGGAATGCTTCATGTTGATCCTTATTGCCCCTTCCCCACACGTACCATTTGTATGTCCCTTGAATATACCGGTTTGTATATACCCAGTATCCTTAAATAACATCCATCTTTGGATAGGATTTCTGTTAGAAAATAAAAGATAAAAGTCTCACCCCAGAATTAAACTACTGACCTTCAATTCCGTAGCTCATATCTCTGACCACTTAACCACCTGTTCTTCCATTTTAGGGACAAAGGTTTGGGAGTAATGAAAATTGAGATATTTTTTAGCTTTTTCGTCCACTGTGTACCTAATATGGTTATACTGTGATACACATTCTGTGTATGTACCAAATGGTATCACAACAAAATTATACCCCCGGGTATATTACTTTGACGTACAATCAGTATATTAATGAAAATACACTGGTGGATCTACGATGAATATTCTTCATTTGATCCCATCCTAGATCCGAATAAATTTATACCTACGCTATACTACCGCCCCCCAATTGCGACCTGGATCTATTCATCCCATATTTACCTACATCTTACATTAAGTGGATGGGCCGTGTTAGTAGGGCAGCCAGCCGGCCGATCTCTCTCTCTGCTTATTCTTTCCTATATACGAAGTTATTGGTGTATTAGACTAGTCTATAAAAAGAAAACGAACGCCAGCGACTAGTCACTTTATTTTTCCCTGAGGAATTTTATTTCTACGTAGGTACTTACAGTAGCTACCGAAAGTTTGTCTAACAGCGTCAGCTTATTTCTAGTTCGGGTTTGCTGCTGCGCAACCGCTCAATATGTTTTGGAATTTGAAACAATCTCATGTGCTTCCCAGCAGACTTCAATAAACTGCTGAAAGAGTTTTTGAAAGACTTATTGAACATGTTGAAATAAAAACAAGTATAGAATAATGAACTTGTGAAACGTATCAAACTTTTATTTTGCAGTAAAGTTATATTTCAAATTTCAACAAAACAAATTGTTCCTTGAAAGAAGCAACAAATTGCAAAGTCCCTACAACATTGAAGCCACTAGAAATAGTCATCAAAATGTATTACAGTGTTTCCTATAAATTCTGAGCGCTACGACCGGGGATGAAACCGCAAATGTCGCCAAAACTATCCCTTTCATGAAAGCCTCCATCATTTGTTTTGATGTTCCATCCTTATGGGTAAAATGAGTGCATGCACGGTTGGCGATGCAAATTCCTCCGCAATTTTCGCTTTTACTGGGCTCAAATTTGATGTCGTGGCCATTGAAATCGCAGTTAAAGTCCCAGCGAACCAAACCGCCGTCACCAAATTTCCAGTCACGAGCGGACACGGTTGTCATCGACACGGCCACAATGAACAAAACAATCGACAAGATGGACGAAACCTTCATCCTGTTTCAATCAATCAATCAAAAAAATTTTAAAATAGGATAACAATGATAGCCTAATATTAATATGAGAAGGAATTGTACAGCTCAATTTGATTTATATAGTTGATGTAATTTATATTGATGCATACTTACATTTTATAACTCGACAGGAGATGATTAGAAACAGTTGAACAAGTGCTGAGATGTTTCTTGGTTGAACATTCGGATCCCTACTAACACAGCGATGTACCATGGATATGACTGCAGCGTACTCCCAAGGATAAGGGAGATACAAACAGCATATCCATGGAATGCTTCATGTTGATCCTTATTTCCCCTTCCCCGCACGTACCATTTGTATGTCCCTTGAATATACCGGTTTGTGTATACTCAGTATCCTTAAATAACATCCATCTTTGGATATGATTTCTGTTAGATATTAAAATATAAAAGTCTACCCCGAGACTTGAACTACTAACCTTCAATTCCGTAGCTCACCTCTCTAACCATTTGACCAACAGTTCATACATTTGAGGAACAAATGTTTGTAGGTAGTGGAAATAGAGATATTCTTTAGCTTTTTCGTCCACTGTGTACCTTATATGATTATACTGTGATGCACATTCTGTGTATGTACCAAATGGTATCACAACAAAATCATTCCCCCGGGTATGTTACTTTGACGTACAATCAGTATATTAATGAATATACGCTGGTGGATCTACGGTGAATATTCTTTATTTCATCCCATCCTAGATCCGAATAAATTTATACCTACGCTATACTACCGCCCCCCAATTGCGACCTGGATGTATTCATCCCATATTAACCTACATCTTACATAAAGTGGATGGGCCGTGTTAGTAGGGATGGAAATGACTCCCTTTTATATGTGGGCTGATTCGTTTTAGCATCTCCCTACTAACACGGCCCATCCTCTTTATGTAAGATGTAGATAAATATGGGATGGATAGATCCAGGGCGCAATTGTGGGGCGGTAGTATAGCGTAGGTATAAATTTATTCGGATCTAGGATGGGATCAAATAAAGAATATTCATCGTAGATCCACCAGCGTATATTCATTAACATACTGATTGTACATCAAAGTAATATACTCGGGGGTATGATTTTGTTGTGATACCATTTGGTACATACACAGAATGTGCATCACAGTATAACCATATTAGGTACACAGTGGACGAAAAAGCTAAAAAATATCTCAATTTGCGTTACTCCCAAACGTTTGTTCCTAAATTGTACGAAAAGTTAGTCAAATGGTTAGAGAGGTGAGCTACGGAATTGAAGGTCAGTAGTTCAAGTCTCGGGGTAGACTTTAATCTTTTAATTTCTGACAGAAATCATATCCAAAGATGGATGTTATTTAAGGATACTGTGTATACACAAACCGGTATATTCAAGGGACATACAAATGGTACGTGCGGGGAAGGGGAAATAAGGATAAACATGAAGCATTCCATGGATATGCTGTTTGTATCTCCCTTATCCTTGGGAGTACGTTTCATTCATATCCATGGTACATCGCTGTGTTAGTAGTGCTCCTATATGGCTCTTTCGGATCTGTTTTCTTTTGCCGTTTTATCTGGCAACGCCAGCATAGTGCACCTTGGTAGCACGAGAATGGAGAGAAGAGGTAGAATGGGGGAGAAGAGGAAACGTGGGTCTCCTCTCTAAATTATTTGGAGTTGAAATTTGGGCGTATTTCCTGGCAATACGATTTGTAAAAGCAAGTTCAAGAATTTCTTCCGCGAACTTTTGATTTAAGATAATTTGGGGTAAGTTGGGAATATGGCCTTGTGTCAGGTGTTGAGTCTTTGGAGACTGGGATCCCCCCTTTTAATTATAATAATAATACCCTGTGCGTGTGAGCACTGTTCTTTCCCTTTTTCCGTCATGCAAGCTCATTGCTACTTGAGTTTGTTTGTTATTCTTTTCGCTGTTTCGCTTTTCCCTTTAGCATTAAATGGATTCCCGATTTGGTTGGTTTTCGTGAGCGCTTGTAAAGAATCCTCCAGTCAAGAGGAACACAGTGGCGCTATCCTACTTTCATGTAACTGCTAAACGGTACCCAGTCTACTAACAAATAAATTGAAACTACTTCTATATTCTTCTACCTTTTTTTACTTGCCTTACTAATTATATTAGAAACCCCTATCCGGTGTTCAGCTTACTTCTGCTTTTATTACCCACTCCTTACTTAAAAAGTTTTGCCCACTCAATTTATGACATTGACATCAGGGGTTTCTCCATACTAACAGTTGTATTCTACTGAAATGGTCAACCTTACTTTACTTCTATCTAAATTAGACCATTTCGAATATGTCTTTTTTGGAAAGAAGCTTTCATTATTCCGGGAATTGAACCTGGACCTTCTATGTGGAAGTCTAGAGCGATACAGGCAAACACAGTGTTATATATATATGCTATTATTCTAACGAATACTACTTATTCCTTGTAAGTTGTAACCTACTAAACCGCAATGATGTGAAAACATACTACTTACAGTTTTGTTTGTTACTAACCTACAATTGATGACTTTTTTCCATCAAACTGCTAGCCATTCCTACTGAACTTTTGGAACTAGTGATCAAAGGTACTGAATTTTTCACACCACTTATAACAAAAGTACTAAATTTTTGTAAACTACTAGCTATAACCTACATTGCTTTTATTATTGATTACTTTTTAAAGTCAAACTACTAACCCTACCTGAACATACTGCATTTTTCAGACTACTAACTAAATCTTTACAAACTGCTGGACCAACCTACTGAACAGAACTATGCCTACTAATAGTTTCACTAGGAATAACGTAAAAAGTAGGCAAATGAATGGTTAGTAGAGAAGTTGTACTTAAGCAAGTACAGTAAAATACTGAATTGCGTTTCAGTACCATACTGAAGGGTACTGAAACTGTAAGGGGTGTGTAGGTACTGGAAATCGGTAAAATAAGCAGTTTAACGCGGCTGTGAAGAAGCGTGGCTGAATTGCAATCTTTTAGCGGGAGTTTTTCCTCGCGTCGAATAATTGTCAAAAAAAATATCGGGTGACGGCAAGGAGTGGATGGTAGTGCAAGAAAAAGGGAATTTGATTGACGGTAAATGGTTCCATTTTTTTTGAATGAAGGAGAAATTATATGTGTGGGAGCAGCGTTTTATCGCGATTTGCTGCTATTTGACGGAATGAATATAGTTTTTGTCTGAACTGGTCTCATAGTTCCTCACTTTATTTTCTTCTTTCGTAAATGGCACAAAAAGTGTTTCTATAATGGCTAATAACCCGTGCCCGAAAAATTAATTTTAAACCCATCCTCATAGGGGACAAGATGAGGAGAAAGAAAAAATGTTTGCACGAAAATGATTCGTTTCCTTTTGCTACTTCTGTGGTGGGGACGCAACGATTACCATTTTAACGACATCTGTTCTTCTGCCTTGGTGTTTTGCATTCAACAACTGCTTTTATTTCTGCTATTTGTGGCGGTTGAATTCCCGTTTCGTATTTTTGGAAAGAAGTCTTGACCCAAAAATTGAGTTTTTTCTTATTTTTGTTTTGATCGCGACGGCCATGAATCGTTGTATATCAGTTTTTCTTCTGTGTTTTTGATTTTTTTTCTTTTATACAATGAACCGCTGCAGTGACCCCGTACCCAAGCAATTCAAGGTGCGAACACCCGCTGGTCACACTTTCCAAGGGTCCCTAAACTGCCAGCGCCTTCATTGTTGGTGTAACCGTTGTCTGATACACACAGTCTGGTTGGAGTCCAAAAATTTTTTTTTTCTTTTGTCTTCACCCACATATTCCATTGACGTTTGCTGACAGCCAAATTTAGGAGAACGCATAGGATGGCAATTATCATCCCTTTTCCTTTGTGAAATATCCCAGTAATTTTACTTTATTCCTCCTGTCTCTGACTTTTGATACCATCCTGGTCGCTGTGATTGTTGACAGCGCCAACCTAGCATCACAGTGGTCAGAAACAGTACGCGAAGAAAAAGAAACTCTCGTTTTTCATCTTTATTCCCCTCCTATTTACTTTGAAGTGTTTCCCAACCCCATAATACCCCCGCCCCCCCCAAAAAAAATAACAGAGACGTGAGTCAACCACTGGACCACGAATTAAGCGAGGTGTTTACGTTTTTCCATCCATTGGTTCCATGACTGACTGGATCTAATACGTTATACTGAATGTAAATCTCGTAAACAAAATAGTAGGAGAAGTTGGTCTCATCCCCTTTTCCTTTTTACTATTGTTCCATCCTTTCCTTTAAGCTGTCTGTCGTTTCAAACTCATTTTACTGTAAAGTAGGGGCATTACAATGTTTTCTCCCCTTATTTTGTTTTGTAATATTGCAGCAGGAGCACATCTTTTCCCTTCCCTTCCCGGCAACCCGTTGATTAAATCCTGGCATACCTTCTTTATCGTTAATTTAATTTTTGTTCCCGGACGAATATCCTACTTCAATCCGTCTTGTTAATTAGTTGTAAAACTGGAGCTGTGGTTGTCGTGTCGGGGAATCCCTTGACAACAGGATAACATGTACTTGACGTATTCTTAGGGTATACTTAATACATCCCCCGAGAGAGAAAAAAATGGCTCGGGTGGATTGGAGACATGTCATTTTTCATTTCACTGTGGGCTTCCTCCTTCCCTGAAGAGTCCCTTACCCCATTAAATCCCAATTTACCCTCGTTCCCTTTCGATTGTACCTTGTTATTGCCTCCGTGGAGCGTGTGCCCGCCATGACGAGGAAATTTAGCGATACAATACTTTTTGTTACGTCCCCTTATTCCTCCCCCAAAAAATAAAACTCACAAAAACAAATTCGTACAGGGTAATTGTTTTGGTGACAAATGATGACGAACGGATTTTTCGTAATGAGAGAAAAAAAAATATATAACTTCACAAATCAGTCGTAAATTTAATCCGTCTGTCTGAACGACCATACCAAGGTCGGTGGGGCGTGTCTCTATCTTACTTTCGGTTTTTCGTCACAATACTAGAAAAACAATCCGACTGTGGCATATACTCTGATATATGCCGTGTTTATTCAGCTATTTTTACGTTTCTCTGCCCGTTTCCACAAACACCGATTCGCCTCTAACAAATTTTGATGGGAAAGAGAGAGAGTGCTTGTTTACCGTCACCATTTCTGTTGTTTCCCTTTTGTTTTTCTTTTCAGTTCGTCCACGACGAACATCGATTCGCCACTAAATAAATGTGTGGTTGTGTGCTCTATCCAACGGATTTTTAACATGTGCTGCGGGAGATCAATTCCTCCTTATTTCCTGTCAGTAGCATTTCCTTATCTTTTTCCGTGTTGCACTCTGTCATTCAACGGTTTTTTATTCATTATCCGTCGCCCAGCGTGCACTGGATCGCTTTTACCACTTTATCGAGGCGGCGATTTTACGAGCGTATTTCCCACATTTCGTTTTATCTTTTTCCCCCAAAAAATATCTTCGAATCAGTGATAGAGAGGGAGAGGAAGTAGAGAGAAGAGAGACAAAACAATATAGGCGTAGGCCTATGTTGTAAAAAAAACAGAGCTTTTTTTGACGGGATAAGATACGAAATGGTTGAAGAGAGAAAAAAAACGTTTGAGTAGCAAAGAGAGACAAGGGAAAAAGAAAGGACGACAAATGCAAAAGGTATGCATAACGGTAAGTATGGTGCTATTCTCTCATTTTTTTTTTTCTTTGAAGTCGTTTTTTTTTTTTTTTTTTAACTCGCGACGGGGCCCTTGTAGTCGTTGCATTGAGTGAGGGAGAGAAGAAAAAAAATTTAAAGAAGAGATGGAACGCGATGGAGAAAAAAAAATTCGTTGCACACAGGAAGTGAGAAGGGGGAAAAAAATATCTTGAACGAGAGAGAGAAAAAAAATAGTCAACTATATACAGCTTCCCATTTAAATTGATGAAACTATTTGCCCAAAAACATTCTTCAAATGGGTGTAAAGAAAAACCATCTTTGCCTATAGTATAGTTTTTAAATTTAGGCTCTGGTCCGCATTTTGTTTTTTTCCATTCCTACCAAAATATTTTCGAATTTGCACTGTTGCACTAAAAAGTAATCACCGTACATTTTAAGTCGTTGACACATCAGTAGGTTATTTGCACGCGCTGCTAATAGTCCGTTTTGCTCCGCGAGCAGCATTAAAGTATATCTGCGCACTTGTAGATTACCGCAATATATCTTTTTTATTTCTTTTTCTAATACGTTATCACTGACCATGGCTTGATTTTCCATGTATTGATGATGCTGTAGTAGGAGTGGTTGGCCGTCGTTCATCTTCCGTTTTATAGGAATATTGGGGTGGCCAAATATCCATTTTTGATTTTTCTCTTGATTGCAATCGCTCAATGAAGGCTGTAGGCCTTCTTTTGCTGTAAGACAACCTTCGCGGTCGTCGACCATACCAGTAATTTCTAACGTCTCGCTATTCCAGCGAAAATTAAATTTTTGTCTACATTGTGATGATTTTACATGAAAATAAGTGGGTTTTGGCTTGTCCGTCGGGATTTTTTCTTTTCTTATGGGAGAACGGTAGCGAGAATAGTTGATAGCGCATATAACTTCGCTGGCGCTATACAATTAGCATGCACTAAACCATGTTCTTTATTATTTATAGCAATTTTGTTACCTATTAAAATGAATTCATGTGGTTTTTGACCATCACACGGCGCATTTTGCATATTAATATCTAGACAAATTTGGGTTTCCATATTGTAAATATGGGACCAATTTTGTGCGATTATATGGAGGTATGCGGCGTCAAGATTTTTTAGTTTACGTAGTGGTCGTTTGCAAATATTTTCTAAATTTTCATGATAAAAGAATTCTAGCTGAGCCGTATTATCTACTAATTTAAATGAACTTGTGTCGACTTTTGAGACTAAACCTTTCCCATTTTTAAGTTCTTTCAAACGGCATTGGTCAGATATGTTTGATGCATCCCACACAATGATTGAGTTGTGATGTCGCACAAAAGACACATCTGAGTTATTTGTTAGAATGCCATATGGGGAACTAATAGGACAATTTAAGCAATCTTTTCTTAGCGTTATTCTCTGTAGCAGGAAGTTAATTATACCGTATTCTTTGGTCTGCATCCAAGCTCCCTCACCCACTGGTGAAGCTGTAAATGCAAAAGAATCTTGCGCGCCTTCCATTCCGTTTTCGAAACATCTATGGTACTGTACCATTTCCCAACATTCTTTTTTCGCCAGATTTGGAGGTCCCGTTTCGTTCTAATTTCGGCTGGAAGCTGTAGATCAATTGAATTTTGGGTAGCTTCTTCAGGAACTGAATCAGAGTCTGGGTGTTCTCTAGAAGTATCTTCCGAAATGTGTCGAAGGATTCGAGTAGGAAATCGAACATGAATTCGATTGGATGAAGTAAGAACTCAGAAAAGTCCGGTAAGGTTTTAAAAAAAGATGGCGGGTTGTTTCCAATAGAGGGCGGAGGATTCACGTTAACTGAAAACTATAAGAGATGTTTGCCTCGGTAGCGGCGGCGGTCCCAGAGGGGTCGATGGATCCAACCAGTACAATTTGGGGGAGGGGGGAGGTAAACTGGTTCGCTGCCACCATATGAAAGACTTCTCCCGTCTCCCGACCTGCTGTCCTAAAGGCTTGACCGCGTGATCAATACTTTCGGCCGGCAGGTATGAGGTTGGGTTCGAAGGCTTCATGTGATGTTAGCTATTATAGAAGGCACAACCATTTCGGAACTTAATGCCGGTACATGTTACGACAGAGGGGCGGCGGAGTCAAGATGGGGCGGTGAAAAAGGCGATCTAGCGGGCGGTGGTGGTTATGGTTGGCGCCAGATGAGAGTGAAGCGGCGGTCGGGACTGGGTGAAGTGGTGGTCGGGACTGGATGATGAAGGCGAAGCGTTCACTACAATCTGGATCTGTGTTAGCGGAAGCGGAATGCACGGCACGGTTTCCCTCAACACTAAAAGTTTTTTTTTTTCACTAATGGTACAATCACAAACACAAAACTATTTGAGCGACGAGCGCTACAGCCACCCGTGCAGTACGCGTATCGAAAAGGGACTGGATCATCGGCCAAAACGACCAGCTATTTATTTAAAGTCGCAAGGTCAGATGTTTTTAATCGCCGCCGAGGGAATTGATATTCTGCGTGCTACATATTTTGTTATCAAAGTTCATGGAAGGTCAAAATGTTGGTGTACAATGGACAAGGTTAGCGATAAGAAAGTTCAACGGAGGGCAAGTCATAAAAAGAGGGTGTGAACAATTAGGGTTTGAGGCTTTAAGCGAAACAAGGTGTGAATACTCCGGTCCCAGGGGAACCGGTCAAGACTCAGTCATCTGGCCTTGCCATATGTTAAGAAGGGTAAACCGATACAATTTATTCATTTGGACACACTACAACTTAAATTTAAATGCATTAAATATTAATGTTCAATCTTCGCGACGCTTGCGGTCGATGGATCCACACGGTAGTTTTTTTTTCAAATTAATGTTTCCCTAATTTTATAAAACATGATAAAACAAGCGAGTGGTTATGGTAACCAACAGCCTAACATTATGGTATCCGAACATGAGTTCAAAGCTCTTTTAGCAAGCAAAACTTTTAATGCACATAATAAAAATGTATTCATTAAACGATCAGAAAATTTATTGTCGAAGTATGTATCGTAATTTGTATTCATAATTTAACTAGCTCACAAAGAGCGCCATTTAATTCTCATCACCAATGAATAATGAAAGATTTCACAAGGCCAGTATTATTCGGTTGAATGACTCGTGCATGTCAACCATCAAGTGCGCATTGCGATTTGGTAATCTCAGAAAATATAACATTTGGAATGCCAGATCGAGCTGATGCTTCTAATATGGCCGGAAATTTATTTTCCTCGCGACTCTAAAAAGAAAATGTTATATATTTGTCGCAATAAACAGCAAAATTCCAATTTCGTGAAACGGTTCCAATCTTATTTAACCAATGCAGACAAGCTTTTCGATTAATTATAAACACCATATTCTATTTAATTTGTGTCGCTTTTTAATCACCGCGTTACTTATACTTAATTCTCAATTAAAATAATGGACATAAGAGTCCAAGTAATAACTTGGCACAGCTAGAATATTGGAGTGTAGTTTAGAAAAAGAAACATTTGTATTTCTTGATGAATCCTCATTCCAATATACCAAGGTACATTACCAGAACAACATAAATTTTAATTCCCGATTGCATAATCTCAAAAGAAAATTCAACTTTCCGAACAACCCATCAAGAGAGAATCAACAATTTGTCAAGGACGGGTCGAAGTGAAAGCAGCTTGCTGGATGTCACACAGCCAAGTGGAGTGATCCCGTTTCGCCGTGCTCCATCCATCTGTGGTCATCACCTCGTTCGGGAAACTGCGAAGAAAGTTCAGTGCGTTCCGCTTCAAGTAATCTGCGCAATGGCCATCGGCAAGAATGAGCAACTCGATGCAATTGTCTGCCGAGATTTCGTTGACCAAATACTTTTCGCAGGCCGTCATCAGACTCCCGAGAAGATATTTCCCGGCAGCCGCCAAAAGTCCAGTCGTCAGCGTCTTCATTTTGATGACAGGTATCCGGCCCGTGTAGACGAAACGGAGCAGTTCTTGAAACACTTCCGGGTCCACGTCGTTGATTTTCACTTGGTGAGATAAGTTCTCGGCGGTTTCGTGATCGAACATGGCGGCGAAGACGGGACTTCTGGCAGATAGAATGGCCTTGTGGGCCTCAAACTTGCAGCCGCGAATGGTGAAAGTGACGTCACTGAATTTCATGGTTTGATGCAATCCGCCTAGATGTTGGATCAACTCGTCGTCGTTGAATAGGGGCTGATCGCGAAAGTTCTCCGTCCGGCCCGTTAGCGCCGCCTTGGCCACCCAAGTTTCGATTTCGCAGTAGATGGCCAGATGGGCGTTGTCAATCAGCAAATCCTCCTGTCTGTTGTTGGACATATCAACCAGATGAAAAGTGTTTAGAGTGCAAGGCAATTCAGTGCCTCTCGGCCAATTGAGTTCCTTCTGCGAGACTTTCTCGCGCATTTTGTTGACGATTGCAAATTTGACTCGAACTGGGATTAGAATTCGGGATAAACTGGCACCGGCGGGAGTGGCCGAAGAGAGCTTGACGACCACACCCGATTGTTGATTGGAGGCGAAAAGAGCTTGCAACATCCATTTGCAATTTGGAATTTCTTGAGCTGAGAATGGCTCCGATATTACAACTCCTTGTCGATTCAACTCGTAGCGCAGAACGTGGTGAATGGTCCACTCGAAATCCACTTTGACCAACTGAGACATGGAATGGCACCAGTTGCTTGCAATCGGCCGGGAAAAACCAACAGGTAACGTGTCTTCGGCCTGCTGATCAGTCTGTGACGTAGCGGCACCAGCAGCTTCGTTATTTGATTCTTGACTGGCACTCATTTCTTTTAAAACTGATAGAAAACTTAAATTGATTCGAATAAGCCTTCCTTTCACAGAGAAAGACAAATACTGACTGTGCCCTCGCTCCTCTGGCCCTCTTGCACTGTGAGCATGATAGGAGAAGGATGGGGTAGAAAATGGGGGGTTGAACTCACAAGGGAATATTGCGCGAAATAGCTGAAGGAACTTGCTGGAACTTGGCATACAAACGTTTTTCAGACGTTATGGCTTCGGGCAATTCTGTAAAGGCATTCAAAGTGGAATAAACAATTTAGAATTAAGATGATGTCATTAAACAATCTAAAAATTTGACAACTTATCTTTGGTAGTCAAAGTCAGTGTAAGTCCAACAATGTAACGCGTCAAAACTATTTTGTCTGCACTCTTTGATGTAGTTAAATGGAGTAGGTGTGTCACTAGAAATCCCGCGATAAGTGGTTTGATATCCTTAGAATATCGGACGAACTAAAATGCTTAACTTGACATGACCTTGATCGACCTTGATTAAGCAACCAAACGAAGTCTCAAAGTATATTTTAGAAGCCAGTCGGCCAACAGCTTTCAGCCTTTCACGTTGTTGACAGACATGGCTGATTTGTATTCATTATCACTCAGCTTTGCCAACATTTCAAAAACTGTTTTGTGTGTCGTTTTAAAGGTGCCACAGATCATTAGTTTGGTGAACAGCAAAAGCACGACTGGATTGAGTCTATCCGGCACTCTACTTGAATTGACTTCGTAAGTATTTTAATTCTATTCGTACACGTACACGTTTGACTCGGCCATTTGTATTATCATAGATTTACTATTGGGCTCTGCTACAATGTATTCAGCGGTTACGCACTTTCGTCCTATTTGGAGTATCCGATTCTTGTTGGGCAAGTTCTTCTTCTGTTGGCCCTTTTACTCCATTACAGTCGACGAATCGGTCCGAAATGGTTGGCCGCATTTGGAGTTTATTCAGCCGTCGTCTACGCCTTGTCCACAGGCATGTTTCCTGGCGCTCTGCTAGTCACGTTGATGGTGAAATATTTGTTTTGTTTTCTTGTCGAGAGATTAGATGATTAATTCAAAGATTGAATATTATAGAGTCTCTGCACGCCGTTATCTGCGGCGAGTAGACTGGTCCAAATTCGAACTATGCACTTCTCTCAAAACTCGGAGTCTGTCAGTGTTTTGACTTGGTCAATCGCCGTCTACACGTGCGTCAGTAAGCGTCGTTACACTTCTCTCAGTCTGAATAGAATTTAGGTTTTTGTTTTTCTATTTTCTCAGTGCGGATTTTTATTACTTTGGATCGCGGTTTCGACGCTCCGCTGTTGGCCAACTATTCAGTTAGTTTGATTCTTAATTTGGCCGTGATAACTTTGGCGTTGAAACTGAGACGGCCGTCGAAGAAAGACGAGAAAATCGAGTGACATTAAATTTGATGGCCAACAAATTCTATTTTACGCGTGACGTAATTATTTATCCGACGTTAATTATGATTAGTCCAGTGCAGATTGAGTACCGCCGATAGAGACAAAAAGGACATAGCTATAATAATAAATTGTTTAACTAACTAACTAGAAAGAGACTGTTGTGTTTAAATTCTTGCTCGTTTGAATATGGCATATGTCCTTTTGAGTTGTCTGCACGTTTCTCAGAGTTTGTTCATCCTCGTCTATATTCGATCGTACAGAAGCTTCTCTTTTCTAATTTGACATTTACCTGCCACTGCTGGTTAAATTGTAGTGGAAGCTCCTCGGCATCTGATATGGGATGACCTTAAAAGGGGCATCAACGTCAAACAACTTGTCAAGTCAAACGAGTGATGTGTTAACTGTCAGGGTGATTGAGAACTCCGTCGTTTTTTTTTAAATAAACGAACGTTTTCCTATTTTCTATTCTTATTTGGAATGTTTAACTGGAAGGCAAGCGTCTGTGCGCCTCTAAAGATCCTGTCACACGCATTCCTAATGCATCCGCCATGCTATCCCTGCATTTGTTTCCCAAATAACACAGTATACCTGATTCCTTTCTAATAATGGTCAGTCACACACAGTCAACAGGACGTATACATTTTTCAGTGGTGAATTTAGTGCCTTTTTAGTGGAATAAAACGTAAATCGTCATGAAAACATCGGTAATATTTTTTTAATGAAACCTCTCAATAATAATGTTTAACACAAAAGTTAATCTTTCACTTTTTCTTACAGGTGTTGGCCTTTTTCATCATGGTGTGGATGATGAAGCAGTCTCAAACGTATCCAACGCAACCGACAATGCGTCAGCCACAGTTCAAAATTACCGACGACGAATTCAATTGGTACAAGCCGGTTGCAGTTATCCTGAAACCAGCGTCGAAAAGAGATTTGCAACAGCGACTGCTTCAGGTTAACGTCGATGAATTCCTGTTAGCGTCTTATCCACCATCTCTACTTCCACCTTGGCCATTTGTCCAAGATTATTCGGCTTTATTCCGCCGCTGGATTAATTACCAATCGAGTGACAGATTAAGGGATGTGTACAGAAGATACGAGTTAGCTGGTGATGTCGAGCGTAGATTAACATCTCTGGCCAGGATGGGACTCGTTGCCATTCCGAAGGTGACGAAAATCAATCGCCAAAGAAGTGGAAATAACCGAAATCAGGAACAACCGATGCCAGAACAAAGTAAGTTTATTTTTTTTAAATATTACATTAACTAGCGTGTGTGTACTCATGTGCAAAGACTGGCGTGATTTTTCGTCTAGACGTGCGTTCCCGAACAGCCAATCCTTACGATTTCTTTTCAGGGAAAAAGGGTAAAGACAAACTGCCACCTCCGTGGTTGTATGAACTCGTCGGACCTCCTGGACCAGCTGGTACTATTATCTGTCGCTATTACTGGTATTTAATCATAATTCATTTTATTCATTTATTCTTGCGATTCTTTGGTGTGTAGGAAAAGACGGTGTCAATGGGAAGGATGGTAGAGACGGAATTCCCGGAGCAATTGGTCCGCCCGGACCTCAAGGTTTAATGGGTGTGAATTGTTTCATAGGTTTTTTCAATATTTATTTCGCTTGAGAATTTTCTTCATTTGGTTATTTATATAGGTCCCCCTGGGCAAAATGGAATGAATGGCTCACCGGGTTCTCAAGGCCCTCCCGGAATACCTGGTGCTCAAGGAGTTCAAGGGTCGCAAGGCCCACAAGGTCCGACAAGTTTAAACTGTTAAATTGTTATTCCACTTAACAAAAATGCGTCAAATGTAATTTCCAAATAGGGAGCGACGGAAAGGATGGTTCCGATGGAACGCACGGGAAGGATGGGACTCCTGGTGCTGCTGGTACGGCGAGTTTGTCAACAAATTTGAAATTTAATTGTCAAAATTGAAATGAAAAATGCCTGATTAGGAAAAATTGTTTTAATTAACTGCATTTCAAAGGGCCTTCTGGTACACCAGGACAGAATGCAAAAGACGGAAGAGATGGATCAGCTGGACCACCCGGTGCACCAGGTATATAATAATACTCCGAAACTATATTTATTAAATGACACAGATATTTGGTTTCTTGAAAGGTCAACCAGGAACTGCCGGACAAAATGGGAAGGATGGTGTTGACGGGAAAGATGGTCAAGACGGAGCTCCGGGTGCACCAGGTATATAAAATGTGTTTTGTTTGTTTTTTATTTTAAAATTTTATTTTAACTTTTTTTTTATTTTGGGGAAATTGCTCGCTTCTGTTAAGTCTTAGTTAATTCTGTATGATTATCCTTCATACTCTTATAGGTCCTCCTGGAAAAGACGGCCAAGATGGAAGGCCCGGAACGTATGGCCAAGATGGTCAAGATGGATCGGTAGGAGCAGCCGGGCCTAGCGGAGTAGCTGGATTATCAGGTGCCGCTGGCGTTAGTGGGCCAGGTAAAATAAATATTTGCAAACTATATGCTTTAGTGTTTGGTTAATAAAATTGACGACGAGTTTATGTTTTCATTATTCTAATAGCCGGAGTACCAGGAATTCCCGGAACGCCAGGGACCCCTGGTGTTCAGTGGCCATCAAGTTCAATCGGCTAACGGACGATTTCAAATACATTTATTCTAATTTATACGACATAGAATTCAATTTTGCTCAAAGTAAAATAGCTAAATACTCTGCTGGCACTAATACATATGTAATATCTTTATAACTGAACATTTGTCACTACATCCTCTTTAATGCACCCGTATTTTTGGTGATATAGTGTTTTGCAAGTTCGTTGATTCCTAAAATCCATTCCCTCTATAAGACTCGCGTTAGTCCCATCCGGCGCAATAAAATCTGCCTCACAGGAATCAAAACCGCACAGAAACTGAATGGATTGGGAAAATGAAACGTAATTTCTGCCCTGAGGGAAATAATAGGGAATTCAAATTTCTTTTTTTATTTCGTTTTCCGTTCGTAAGGGGTTGAGGTAAAAGTCGAGGGGTGCGTCCGCCCAAGCCCCCAGGTACTCTCGAGGTCTCACCCTGAATTTATTGACTTTGGCCACACCAGTCAGTATAGTGAGATGTATAGTCAGCACCATATAATACTTGAATATCGGTAATCATTAGTTTAAATTCGGTGCTCGTAGATGTTTCAGTGAAGTAAATTTATGCCTTGGGTCATACTTTTCATTGTATTTCTTCTCGTTTTCGGCGGGAATTTGAAAGATGATAATGCTGTTGGCGTTTGGGCAGAAATGTTTGAAAAGGCTTTAAGCTTTGACTTTCGATGTTTTCTCTTATTTCCCTAGCAACTAATTTTCTTTGAAGGGAGGACCAGGTGTAGCCGATATTGGAGTCACTAGCTGTGGCCTCGTCAACCGGTAACGTTAACGTCAAAGGGGTTATAAATATAAAGCCGCTGGTAATTTTGTACAGAAATATATGCTGGATAGCCAAATCAGCCTCGCCATCTTCCCTTGACAAAAGCTGATGTTTCATCGCAAGAGATGGCCAACCGTGTGTAAAATTTCACGGAATCTTTTTTGCTGACGACTGGATGGAGTCCAACACGATAGACATTCTCCGTCCATCCGGCGTGGATAATTTGGTACTATACAAAAGCCTTTACACATGCTATGAATAATGGTGGGATGGTTATATTGCCCTGTGGTTACAGCTCAATTATGGTGCAATGAAATTTTAATTGTTAATCAAAATTTGCCAAGTTTGTTAACCTTTTTGCGCCATACAGGGTGATTCGGTTGCGGTCTGTGGCGGCGATGCCGTGAACGGCTTAGTGTTGGGAACCAAATTTGAAACAGTTTTTTCTGGTAACCAATCTCTCCACCTTGTTTATAGCAAAGCTGGTGGGATAGGTTTCTTGAAACACTAATACGTGTTGGGCAGTCACATTTCTAATCCGCTCTCTCAACCTATTGGAAAGGTAAATTATATTTATCACGCAGGTTTTTTAGAAACACGTTGATTCTTAATTCAAAAACCGCAGGTGATTGGGTGATGCTGTGTCAGTTAGCGGAGTGTTCATCGTCGATAATCTCCAGCACGATACCTCAAAGTCCAAAGGCCACCTAATAATATGACCAAATTCCATTTTCTTTCTTTACTGTCAACGATACGATTGACCTAACCACAGGTGCGGTATTGGTAATTTAAGTTCCTGAAATAAATTGCTGAAATAAAAAAATAAAAATTATTTGAATAACAGAGGAAGTTCACTTATACGCCAATAACTAGAAGATCGTCCCAATAGCTGGAGAGGAATGGTTTGAAGATGCGATTCCATCGGCGGATATTTTCTCAAGTAAGCAGCAATCACAATGGTGCCAGACGAATCGACGGCTGATAGATTGCAAAGAAGTTAATGTCACTTGCACGTCTATTGTATATCTGCTGCTGTCTTTTTTCGACCGACTGCAGGCTGTCGCGGATTCGGATCGGAAATTCCCAATGATCCAGCAAAAATATATGTCGCTTCCTTCAGTAACATGCTAGCTTCTATCGAGGCTTCTATTTATATAAAACTCATTGAATTTGATTCTGATGAGCTTACAGTGAATTAACAAGACACGACAAAACGAAAACGTCTGAAATTTTTTGGAGTAAATATGATGGCTAGCGCGTAGCGGGAAATGTATTTTAATTCTTTACACCTTTTATTTGACAAATAAACAAGGCACGACGACGACTTAATTGACAGCGCGAGAAATTATTTTAGGCGTGATATGAATTGGATCCTCTTATCCTCGTAGAATAAATATCGCAGTAGCTAAGATGTTAGCGTGTTGACGACGCTGTCGAATGGCCGTATTCATACTGGGATCCAATCTGATATAAGAGATAATAAAATTTATAGTAACACAGTCCCAGCTCCGTTCTAATATATCGAAATTGTTGGCAACGGCGTTCAGCCTATGGCTTTCTGTGGAAATCATTCAGTTCTGTACGACAGCTTGCATTCAATCTGGGTGTAATCGCTGCGTATGCACTGGTACAACTATTAACTTAGCATCGGTTATTTTTTATTGAGTCTAAGAAAAATACAACATGAAAGACGAATGGCGACTCACTGATAGACGCCACTACATAAGCCCTTTCCGTGTCCCTTGTCAGTGGGCCTATAGCCTATTAGGTAGGCCTAGCACAAACTCAACTTTAATAGATTTATAGCAGTTAAACTCATATAGCTATCAGTAGCTATGAAATATTAACCAACCACCACAAGTTCGATATTAAAAAAGACAAAAGTTTTTGAGAGTTTCGCCAAATTGTATTGAGTCAATAAGAAGCGCATATCATAGGAATGCAACACGTCATCGACCAATCATAAAGGTCTTATAGGTTACAGGTATATCCCTGTATACCAACAACATAATTTGGGTAGATGTTATGGGTTTTGAGATGAACAACAAACGTTATCGAACATTAAGAATCCAAAAATGATCAAGGCAAAAATCCCCCCAAATTAGGACCGTATACGTTAGGATTTCCGAATAACTGGTTGACAACAGTTCCCTGCTGACCACCTCCTCCGCCTTATTGGAACTTGGATCACCATAACGTTCCGAAGCCCGAAAAACCGTAGCCCTCGTCATGTTGTGCGGCCACATCTAAATCGGCAGAGTTATCGACGACGGATTCCTGAACGGCGATTGCTGCTGCTTGGATTTCTTCAATAGAGCGGCGCTTGCGTCCCCAATCTCCGCCACCGTAATGTCCGCCTCCGTTATGACCGCCTCCGCCGTGGTGACTGCTTCCGCCGTGGTGACCGCCTCCGCCGTAGTGACTGCTTCCGCCGTAGTGACCACCTCCGCTGTTGTGACTGCTTCCGCCATGATGACCTCCATGGCCTCCGCCGTTTGTCCCATGATGATCTGCGGCCACGTCTAAATCAGCAGAGGCATCGACGACGGATTCCGCAACGGCGATTGCTGCTTGGATTTCTTCAATAGAGCGGCGTTTGCGTCCATATTCCCCGCCTCCGTAATGTCCGCCTCCGCCGTGGTTACTACCTCCGCCGTGGTGACTGCTGCCTCCGCCGTGGTGACCGCCTCCGCCTCCGCCGTAGTGACCACCTCCGCCGTGGTGACTGCTTCCGCCATGGTGACCTCCATGGCCTCCGCCGTGGCTCTCATGATGATCTGCGGCCACATCTAAATCGGCGACAATTGGCCTTAAGATTTGGGCGGCGGCCAGCGCTGTCCAGCACGCTAATATAATCTGTTGATTCAAAGAGAGAAAACAATATTCAATAACCAAAATTTCAAACTATATATGAGTTCTGAAGCCATCACATAAATAATAATTAGAACCGTTCAAATGTTGGCTGCTGATGCTCTCTTTCAAAAGTCATAATCAAAAGCTTACCACGACTTTCATGATGGCTCGGTTTTCAGCTGTTATGCTGATGATCTTCTTATGTTGCTGTGAATGTTGCGATGATGAGACTGCTGGTGTTGGGTCTCTTGTTCCGCGTCTTTTATACAAAATTAGCCACGCCCTCCGTGAATGCCAAATATTATGCTCCATCCCTGCAGCAAGTGCAAAAATTTAGCAAGAGCTGCAAAAAAGTCATTTAGAAAGTCGATGGAAACAAGGTGATGGTTGATGGGGAGAAAATAAGAAAGGCAAATTTGCAATGGCAAAATGCAAATTTTTTGCGCGTGTGGAGCCCCACTCGTTCTGGAAAATGAAATCGTTGACTATGAGGCCTCTAGCTGAGCTAGTATAGAAGACTTTTAAACAACAGCGCTTTCACCAGGTTTTCCAGGGTTTTCCCCACTTTTTCCAGCAGTCATATTTTCGCATCGCTGTATGTCATACTCGGGCGGGGACACGCATATGAACTCATTGATTTTAACGCTTTAAAAAACTTACAAGTTCATTTTTTTTTATTTGAACATGTCTAATTAGTAATTATAGTCTTTCAAAAACTCTTTTTCAGTTTATTGCGATCTGGGAAGCCCATGAGATCGTTTCCATACGGTTGGCAACACGGAAAAACCCACGAACTAGAAATACTGACTGGTCAGGCTAAAATAAGGGCAACAAAAATTATGGTGAAAATGATATCAATTCAGTCGAATTCGATCCGCCTTAAGTTGCAGCTTATTCGTTATTTCGCAGCACGAAACGGCTTCCACAAAGTATATCCGAGGGCGGAGCTCAACGTCGGGGGCTCTCTCTCTAGTGTCGACAACCACGCTATAATTTAACTTAAATGAATCACGGACAAACGGAACAGCATGCAGAAATCATTAATGAAATGTTTAACGCTAATTCAGTCTAATTCATACAACATCGCAATATTTGCATGCTGGCCTCAGCTGAACATATGGGGCTTCCAAGTTGGAAAATTGTTGTCGTCAATAACAGAGTTATTTTTTCTTCTTTTAATTTTGCAATTTAACTTAATATTCAACAATTCACTATCAAACAAGACATCAAGGATTTTGCATCTATAATTCCCACGCTTTTTGTAATTTTATGGGAAAATCCAGTGCTGGTGATTTCATTGCACAACCTTTCTAATTCAGCGATTTCTAGAATTTCTGGAAATTCCCTGACCCTAAGAAGAAACCAGAATTTCAATTTAAAGCAATGTTCTCATTTTAATTATAGGAACTTGTTTTATTGTGTATGATGATATACATATGATCATATGATATATATACGAAAACTGCGCATTCGGCCACTTGAACTACAACAACTTATAAGGCTTCAGAAATTTCAGAATTATTATGCCTATATATTTCTCTTTAATTTTAGACGAGTTTTTCTGTTTCTGCATGTCTTTCTACGACTACATAAGCGACATTTTTTAAATGCAAATCAAATTTCTTTAAACCTGTTGGTGAAATAAAAATACTCAAACAACTAGATTCGTATCACCATTTATAGTGTCGAAATCGTTTTATTGAACCCAAACGAGCATTTGGATGCCACACTCAATTTGTATTTCCTCTTTTTCTATTCTGGGTCGGTCCTCCTCTGTGTCCCCCGCCATGGCAATTCGCGGCATTAGCGAATATTATTAGCGAATCTATTAGCCATAAGCCATCTTTAAAAATCGAAAGGAAAAATTAAAAATAAAATTGACAGTAGTGGTTCGGCGGATGCTGTTTAGCCTTTGTTAATTTTAATGGCGCCACTTGTCCGACCACTGTTTAGCCCTATTTCCCCCTTTCCCCTGTCATGGACTACTTAAGCTAGAGGACGGGTCTCTTCGACAAATCCTATGTCGGCTACCATTTTTTTTTTGTTACTTTAATGAATCGAGCTTCAAAAATGAGCTAGAGTCTATTAAATTATCCCTATGCGGGAATTATTTAATTTCGGTGATATTTTAATTAGAAATTGACGTAGGTGTTCGTTAGTTGTCGCCGCCTAGCGGTGATTGTTGGTTTACCACTCTATGATTCTCTGGTTTTGTTTTGGTTTGGTTTAATTAGGTGCGTCTGCTATCTGTGATTCTCTGGTGATTCTCTGGATTCTGTTTGTTTCTAAAGACCATAGTTTAGAATTCTTAGCGCTAGGTGGAGACAACCAACGAACACCTCTCCCGTCCCCTCAAAATTTAACCGCAAATATCTTTTAATTTAATATCTTCACAAGAAAGGTGCTTTGGAGACTTAGAATAGCTTTTTAAATCTCTATCGATTGACCCTTCTTTAAAAAATATGATTAAAAATCCACCCGACAAGCTATAACACGGCGGGATAGGACGAGAGACCCGTCCTCTAGCTTAAGTAGTCCATGCCCCTGTCAATCAAAGTCATCTTCTTTGTGATATCGTCCTTTCCAATTTTTCTGAACTGAAGTGACTCTTGCCCTGACAGATAATTACTTGTATTCGCGTTTTGAGTATTGTGACCAAATTGTTCTGACGTGCAGTCTCAGACGTCGTCGACACATGCAATTTGTGACAAGGTGGCAATTCCCACACCTCCTCCCAGGTTGTGTGTGTGTTGTGTTGTATATGTGCATGAGTGTGTCCAGGACGGACCACTCTTATTTTCCATTTCCCCATCGAAGACTGGTCTCCAGGTATTTTTACTTCTCGTGCTTTACTTGAATTGTTAGTGACTTCCTTTTACTCGAATAGGATTGATGATGATGGATGACTGATTATGTGTCGATGCTCTGATTCTGACAGTGACTTGATGTTACACGACAGACATTGAATGTTTTAAATACAGTCCACTACTACTTGTCCAGACCGAGTTATCAAGTAGGAAATCAGCTACCTTCGCTCGGTAACCGTGGTAGCAAGGAAGGGCTGTTTTAATAATTTTTTTTTTCAAAAAAAATATGATAAAAAAGAATATGACCTGCCAGGATGACGTTGAGGTTTTGTTGAGAATAAATTCATATCTGTATTTGCTTTCGCTTCTTATTTTTTATTAGACCTTCCTTATCCTCATCCATATCAAAATACAAAATTAAGATTCATATAGCAAATTGAGTGGTGTGAATGCGGTTTGATCCTTGGAGGACGGCGTGTTAATTCAAGCCTAAATCACTGAGCCACTATGTAATACAATTGAAAAAACAAACATTAGTAGCAGACATTGGTATATCTTCTCAGCCAATACTGTTTTAGGATATGATCGACTTCCGGAAATAGTAAGGACCGGATATGCGGCCATGGTATAATGGATATAGCATCTAGCGTTGTATGAAATTGTCTCGTGTTCGATTCCCACTTCCACCACATTGCCCTCCATTATTGTCCCTCATATCGCCCTGTATAAAATAACTATGCATGTTCTAACACTTACTACTTAACCCTAACTCTAATCGACTAATAACTAACACCAACTACTTAACCCTAACTCCCAACTACTAATACTAACTTCTAATAACTAACAATAACTGAACTAACACTTTAACACTAACTATATACTAACAATTGATATACGCGGCAAATCATAAAAAACATGAGATAAATTCGTTGGGGCAAGTCAGATCAATTATCATTGTAAGACGTGGGACAATCTTGTACGCCGCAGTACTCCAATGTTGGCTACTGCTGTAATAGACCGGTATGAGAGATGACGAACCCTGAACGACAAAACCTTTTTTATTTTTATTTTTGAACGACATTAATGAAACCTTTAACTAACTCGGCATAGGAGATGCGCTAATAGGTTTATTAATGATGATAACGACGCTTAAGGCTGACGTTGAAGTCCCATTACATAAATTTCTCGAGTTTTCATTGAATAATTTCTCCTCTGGCTTTCATCTAATAGAAAATAAGAAGTAGGAAAAAATCGCCACAAAAGCACTGCGAGAGCGAGAGAATAAAACTCCGGCCGTGTATAAGAATGTATAGAGGAAAAGACGAACAGGATACATATCTCGAACACTTCCCCTATGTAGATATTCTCATTTGGCTTTTTTGGGGAGAGATAAGGAGGGGGGTTACATATACCTGTGGACCGTCCAAATCGACGTCGATTTGTCCAGTTTCTTCAACGGCTGTGGCAAAGGCCACCATAAACACGCTAGTGCGCGCGATCTGATCGGATTTTGCTGGGCAGAGACAAAAAGCAGAAACAAAATTAAATTAAAGAAATAGTTATCATCACAAAGAATGCATAAACAGTAAATGAAAAGAATTATTTGGGTTTTACCATTTATGACTGCTGCTGATTCTTATAGAACTTGCTGAGTAGCTCAAGTGATTGATATGCTGCCGATGGAAGGTTTGCCCTTGTCTTTTATACAGATTCATCTTCACCGCTATGCTGATGGCGTTCAATTATATTAAAAGTAACTTGATGCCATCACAACCTTAAGGTTGTGATATGGCCCGGATATCGGCCCCCGACAATTTCGAAAAACGAACGAAAGTTCGGCAAACTTGAAAAAAAACAAAAACAGATCCACTTAGTTCTTAAAAAAGGGCCTCCTGAGCAAGATTCCCTTTGATTTTGTATTAGGGCGAACAGAAAAATATTCGACTCAAAACAAAATCGAGGAAGAATATTGAAACCCATTAAGTGTGGTACTATCATTATTCGGATAGAAACGTTGGATTCCTATAGTAATAAATTACCGATGAAGATGGCCTGACTATTCAACACGGATGTCGTAATGAACTAATGAACTAATGACGTGTGCAATAATCAAGGTTCAAATTCTTTCTCAAAATGGAGCTCAAACGCGGCACGACATTACCAGCGAACCAAGCGGCTGAAAGCCACAACTAGTTTTTTGCGTCAGAATAATGGTCAGATTGGTTTTACGCAGATTTATTACGTATATCTAGCTCACTGTTCTGTGACTGACTGTCTGCTAGGATCTGATTGTCATTGTCAATGCTGGTCAATGTGTTGCCGTCACGATTTGACAGTTTGGGCCCAATTTTTGACGTTTTGACACTCACGCCCGGGCCTGCTCATCGAACGTCATCGATCAACTGGGGTCCTAATCCAAGTAAGTTTTATGAATTATGATACTTATTAAATACTTTTAAACCAATTATAATAAGCATTTTAAAATGAAATTCTGTGATGAAACCAACTAAATGATAACAATACATAACAGCCAATCAACAAAGCAGCATGAAAGTTGGTCAACCCATTGTTCAAGTTCTACGAAGACAGAGCCTTAAGCCTACACATTTGCCCCAGCAGCTGTTGATCTCACTTCCAACAAAAGAAGGTGGCGTTTTGATAGAAATCAAACAGTTGGGAACTGGCAAGGAGCAGCTTAGTCCAGTCAGTCCACGCAGGCTTTTTGACGAATGGCATGAAGCTTGATTTTCCCAAGGTACCTTTTAATGGAATGTGATGAATGTGTGGTTGTTTTTTTATTGACATTTTAAATGTAATTCTCTACAGGTAGTGTAAAAAAGACATGCAAGACCTTACTGGAGTAAATACCATTGAAGTGTGCAGTCTTGTCTTGTTAATCCAGTTATGCTTTCGGTGAAAATGGAAGTCCACCTAAAAATTCCTCTTAAATGCCACATTGCTGATGTTTGAGGTATGGTTAGATCCACACTGTTCATTTTTATACAAAATTCTGTAATTCATATTTGTCTTTAGGTTGGAAGATAGAAGATCTCACCAAAGCATGGAGGAGCATGATGGAGGAATTATAAATCAAACCTTAAAGTTATTCAAATCCTATAATGAAAAGGTGCTTGTTGCTGAAGGTATGCTTCCTCGACTGAAGTATTTAAAGTGAAAATTAAACAATAATTTCCTTTTTCTCCCTTTTAATTGTTCTAGTTTCACTGATCGGTCGACACGGAGACACGGTATTTGATCAACTTGAGTTAAGCTTCAACCTTGGAGAAGATTTAGAACACAACATTCCCGACGGTGTTGAATAGGCTCTGTTGAAATTCAAGAAGCAAGGGAAGTTGACACCTGCATACGGTTTCGGCTCTGCCGGTAACGAGAAACAAGGTGTTTTACCCAACGTCAACTTCGAATACGAGGTTGAACTCACCAGCTTTGAAAAGGCCAAAGAGAGCTGGAGCATGGACGCCGAAGAAAAAGCTGGAACAGGCTAAACTCTGCAAAGAAAAAGGAATCAATCATTTTAAAACTGCCAAATACGCTCTGACCAACAAACAGTACTCCAAGATTGTCACCCTCCTCGAGTTTGAAAAAAGTAAGTTTTGCTTTCCGCAACAATTTGATTTCATTTTGTAAAAAAATTAAACATTTCGTTTCTATTTCAGCTCTTAAAGACGAGAAAGCTACGGAGCGAGAACAGCTCATGCTGGCAGCATACCTCAATCAGGCCATGTGCTGTTTAAAGTTAAATGATTTCTGTGCAACTCGTGATCATTGCCACAAGGCACTCGAGATGGACCCGAAAAATGAAAAGGGTTTATTCCGCATGGGCCAGGTAACATACAAGTTGACCAGCAATTTGATTTGATTATTTACTCACAGATTTGTCTCTCCATAGGCACTTTTGGGCATTCACGAGCCGGAGGATGCCAAGAAACATTTCGAGGCGATTCTCCAATTCGATTCGAACAACAAGGCGGCCACCAATCAAGTGGTGATCTGCAACGCCAAGATTCGGGAGCTACGCGAAAAGGACAAGAAATTGTACTCTAGCATTTTCAACAAGATGGCCGAAAACAATCGACAGGTAAGCGAAAAGAATGGAGGCAAATGGCTTTACGGTTGGTGGGACGAGTCGACGAAGGGTGTCCAGCTGGACGTTGATCTGGCTCAAATCGAACGAGATAAACAAGAAGCTGTGGAACAGTTGAAGGCCGAACGTAGGAAGAGCCAAGCAGATTTCTTCAAGCGTTACGGTGGCAGAAAACCCAACATTGTGTCAGTCAACGAGAAGCCGCTAAATTTGAATGAAGATGAGGGTGAAAAAGATGATGATAAAAGCTCTTCCAACCACCAAAATGCGGAGTGGACAGAAACACCATCAGTCATCCAACGATCTTCGTAAATGTTTTCGCGACTCTTTTCTGCACGATTTCGATTGCGGAATGAAAACACCCACCCTCCCGTCGAATGCGAATCCTTATAACTTTACATGGAACATTTATACTTATAGAATGTCATTTGTCTGCCATTTTTGTGTTAAGGGCCGCAACTAACTGGGTTTTGTTTTATTTATTCTATTTGCAGAAAGCCTTGTGGAACAAGGCGATATAAATGCCGGAACCAACGCAGTGGGACAATGAAGACTCGGAGAACACGACCGCCGTGGAATTGAAAGATCCTTTGGACTCTGTGCCATGTACAGAGTCGGAATACTCCGAAGGGTCGGATGAAAACTAATCTTGATTATCGTCATTGTGATTCTCGACCCATTTTTTTTTTTAAATTTAATTACCGAGAATTGATTGTGTTTTTCTTTCATGCCTGTTCTCTCTGTTGTTATAAAACAACAATTTCTAAACCAACACAGACTAAGGTCATATTCAATTGATTGTGTAATTATCGACTGCTGCCCTCAATCGTAAAACATATCTCATCTTTATCAAATAAAAATGGTGAATTTGACGGGTAAATTTTAATCTTAGTTGACGAAACCAAATCCTCCCTGAGTGATAAAGAAAATGCTGTCTCGGTTGAAGCTGTTCTACCCATCTTCTTTGAGACCTCTGATATGCAGATGATACCACGCCATATAGGAGACATGAAAATTGAAGTTAACATAGCTATCAGTAGAAAATGACGATAGAAAAATAACTTATTTAATCCTCTGTTTGATTTTACATATTGTTCCTTTCTAGATAGTTCCCATACTTCCCAATGGCTTATTAATGATTTAAGTTGTGGGTATTTATGTCAGCGTCATCTGTCAACTTCTAAATACATAATAATCAAACGCATTAACTGTCACTTGGTTTATTTATTCTGAATTCACATCCCATAAAAAATTACCAAAAGAAACGGACCTTCACTTTTATATTAATTATGACTTTCTAGAACATTGCGTACAGCATTAACAATGAAGGTAGAAAAAGTTTGACAACATTTACATGAAGTTAATAGACGCCGGACATGCTTCGCTATCTTGGCATTCATGCATGAGTTAGTTTCCTACCATGGCGCCGTTGCTCAACTTTCTATTTTATTCCCAATCTTGTTTTAATGAAACATTCACCATGTAAAGATAATGCAGAGTTTCTATAAGAATAGATTAATACAGTAATTAATGCGCGAAGTAAATAGAAACAATACAACTTGAATGGATGATGCAAATTGATGCAAATATAAGTAATACGAGAAATTTATCAACTGCTATTGTGGCTTTACCCGGCTTTACCCTCGTTTGAACTTTATTTTCCGTTATTTCCTAAGTATTGCTTGACCTCCCTTTTTGTATGCTGCATTTATGACCTTCCTAGAACTTTCAATATTTTTGGTACACGCAGAATTTCAATTCCCTTGGCGGAAATAAACTTAGTTGACCTGGTTGAATTCCTATAAATAGATGGTCAGTTTCCGATCGCAGGCAGTTGCATTTAAGGACGCGAGGGGACCAGTCGCACCTACAGAGCTTTGGAAAGTTACAAAAATTTTGCAGAGGCAAAAGTCATGCGACTTATCGACAAATGCGCACCGTAGCGGGGGTTGGCGGTACTTTACTGCCAGTTTTGTCTGACAGAGATACGCGTTTGACGTTTTTGATTGGTTTGCTAGTCACGTGTTCTGGTAGACCTATTAAAAACGCCAAAACTCTGTCAAACAAATTTAGTAACTTACAGCAAAGTACCGCCATTCCTCGCTACGGTGTGCATTAGTCGATAAGTCGCACGACTTTTGCCTCTGCTGAATCATTTAAACTTTCAAAGGCTCTAAACAGAGACGAAAACAGTCTTCTCGTTATGCCTAGCTTAAGCCAACGTTATAACAACGAACAACAAGCCGACACACAACTATATGTCATTGCACTCAACCTCAGCCATATCTCGTCACCCTTATTGCCTCTAGCTGTAATCGTGCGTAAGAACTCATCCGACTCTAACCCCTACCGGTTGAAAACAGTAGACATTAGTCGAACCTTTCAACTGGGAGAGTGGAAGAAGGGTGAGTCCTTTATACGGTTGCAGCGATGGGATATCGTGTGGTCGATGAAATAAAGGATAATCTAACGTTGGATAACTCCCGTGATGGAATTGGCTTGTCGAAGTTGGTATGGCAGTTCCACACCGAGCACAACCTTCCTTCCCACAACATGATGAATGTCGAAAGATTCTTATGCAATGTTTGGTCCGACGCTATTGGGACACAACATTGATAACGATGTAAATTACTAAGCAGATAGACCGAGTGGCTTCTACACTCAACACAAACGCAAGACTTCTCTAGCATGAAACTGGCAAATACATTGCAGATTAATAAAATAAAAACAAGAAAAACCCAAGAGAATTTAAGGTGGAATACCTTTACAGGAGATGAAGCAACAAGAGGGGCTAGTTGAATGTTGTATTGTTACAGATAGATTACAGTAGTAACAGCAAAGGGAGAGTGAAACGAAAAATTTTCTTCGCCTCTGACTTGTCGTCAGATGGCGCATGTTGAAAAATCAAAAATAGAAATTGAAAGTTAAAAAAAAAATTTCTTCGCCTCTTACTTGTCGTCAGAGGCGCTTTTTTTATAAGCTCATAAATTCCTTATTTTTATTCCTTATTTCTTCCTTCTATTATTTGGCTCTTTCTTTACTCATTTTTTTTGTCGACAACAGTTCCTGGCAGAATTTTACGTATCAAATTCTAACATTCGTTTGTTTGTTTTTCCTTTTATTGTTTTTTTTACCAAAAAAAAAATATGCGTTTGGGGCAATAATACAATTTAAAAAAGTCAACAAGATTGATGGGATGATGTGATTACTTTTTGGTCTGGGTGTTCGAAGGGCCCGGCTGGATTTCCGCTTCCAGATCGCTCCCGTCGGCTTCAGGACAGTCTTTGATTTCATGGCCCCGTTGACGACAAGAATAACAAAGACGCCTTTCACTACCGAATTGTGGCGCTGAATCGTTCCGTCGCGGGCGTTTCGGCTCCAGTTATGCAGCGTCACCTTCTTGTAGTTGTGGAAGTGGTGATGGAGATCGACGACGTAGCGGGTCAACATCTAGGATCTGGTCAAATATTTCTTTCGCCGTTGCCAAATTCTCCCACTCGATCGCATGGTCAAGTTTGTGCCGGAGTCGTATGGTGTGGTTGTCTTGCACTCGCGGGTCTTGACGGTTCAGGGCCACTTTATGGCTCTCTCCCGGTTGAATTACAATTCCCGCCGCCATGGTGTATTTCTGGTAGAATTTCCGGATGTGTGGTTGTCGGCAGGCTTCGTCCGATAACTCCGTCGGCATCTGGATCGTTATCCCCCGGTTCCTCAAGGTTCGGAGCCGTGACGACTGGTCCTGAACCTCTTGAAACTTGGGGATATTAACACCGCCGTCGGGGAAGAAAAGGCTCCCGATGAACTCTGTAAGGCCGGCCTCCTTGCGAGCCGTCCATTCTTTCGCGTGCTGGATGGTCCAAGCGATTGGTGCAACTCCCGAGAAGTCGTTGGCACGCGCTTCCCAGAAGTGGCAACGGTCGCAGATGAAGATATTTTTCGTCCTTTGTCCAAGTCGTCCTCTTCAGAAGAGGGTTGCGAATCGTCTACTTGAATGGCGTCAGTTGGTTGGGGCAATTTTGGTCGTCTTTGAAATTGTTTAGGCGATAATTTACTAAAAATTGACCCTATACTTCTCAAAAAGCCTGGTGTTCCTAATTTCTCCTTAGGAGTGTCGAAAGTTACTCCTTCCATTCGGTCATCAACCTTTTCTGATTGTTTGGTTAAAATCATTAACCAGATTTTAAAAGTCTACTCATAAAAATTTACTGTGAAACGCTCGGCGGTCGTTATTATTAATGAAATTGTAGACAGAGTCGGCTGAAGACCAAAAAAACTGCCATGAATGATTGTAAAAAATGTTAGCGGTAGAGTTGGCTGAATACCAACAAGACTGCTATGTTTTAATAAAATAATAAACAGGCAGAGTTGGCCGAAGACCAACAGAACTGCTATACGAAATGTGTGTTTTGCTCATTATTCCCGTTTCTTAATTATTGGAGGGTTTGTTTTATATTTTTTGCTTTCTTTTTGACATAATCAATAAGAAGGATTTTTGATTGACTCGTTTGAATTTTTTCTGAAAGCCAGAAAAATACTCGTGATCAATCCCTTATCGACTGCCAAGATCCACGCCGTGTTCCTGGTACGATCGCTAAACCTTCGACAGCCGCTTCGAATGACGTAAGACTCGTATCTTACTCATTCGGTACCCACCACACGAGGGTTCTGGGACCAAAAATACATGAACGTCGATGACTGTGGTTTTTACATCCAATAATAAATTATTGGAGTCCGCACCTGACGTGATGGTACACAGTTGCGAACATATATGAAAAATAAAGACACACGAGTTCGGATAGATCGCTGCCACCAATGTAATAACTTACGCTTCGTGATTGCGTAAATTACTAGCATAAGAATTGAGATAAGGTTAAATGAACACTTGTATTTACCTCATTTTCTAATACACTAAGAATGAAAGAGGGAAGATAGGCTGGAAGAGTTTCAAGCACGGATGATGATAAGACTTCTCGGTAAGTTCGTCCAGAGAGAGAGTTTCGGATAGAGTAGAATCAAGTAGTGCAGAGAAAGAACAGTTTAGAAGGAACTGGCGGAACTGAACTGCCGGACTGACTCTTCTTTTTACTTGCTAGTTCTCTTTATTACATTTTGAAATGTTGAAGAATGGGGCGCATTTTTAGTAGCGTCAGCTTTTGGCCTTGGCTGACTCATAAACAAAGGGGAATTTTTAGAAAGGCATAAGGTTTAAATTGTTGTGGAAGTTATGGGTCTAGTTTGTGTCGGTTACTCTTGGCCTTTACTCTTTTCAATAGCAAGGGTGACTATAGAAAGTCAAGTGTCCCTTTTTACATGCTGTGAGCCTGGCGGAATCCTTACATCACTCCCCCTCCTCTTTTGTTGCGTCCCGCAACAATTAATCTTTGCTTCCGAATTTTTTGAACATCAATTGAATGTGATTCCTTGCTTACGACTAGGGACACGATGTTATGGATACAATTTCCCATGACTGATGAATTCAGCAAATACATTTCAATTTTGACCGCTTCATTCCTTTTATTTTGGAAACATCAATGAGCGAACACAAAAAAATGTGAATTCGTTTGAGGGGGTAGGAAAAAATAATAATAGAGGAGTGTTTCACTCCTCTATATTTGGGGGTATGGTTCCGGAAGTGCTTGGGCTGGGGTTGCTTTTTTCGACGACGGAATTGTCTAAATTAGCGATCCGTTGCCGCTTCGGCTCCGGTTCTTCAGCGTCACCTCCGTTGGCTTCGTTTTGTCTCGAACGTTTCGGCTCCGGCTCTTCTTTTTCACAATTTTTCTGTTCCGTTACGGCTTCCGTTGGTTGTCTTTCGTCAGGTTGTCCTCCCCAGTTGTCGAGGTCTTCCTCGCAGTTTTCACAGAAGAAGACGTATGGAGAGTCTTCTTCCCTTTCTTCCTCTTCTCCATTTTGAATCCAATAGAAGATTCTTCTATTGGTTTCCTGGATGCAGTAACTTGTTTCCTTTGCTCTCCCTTCGGTACATACAGGACACTTCGTCCACATGAAGGGAGCCATTCTAACTTGATTTAAGGATAGTGGAACGGTGGACAATTGTCGACTGACTACTCGATTATTTTAGTCGCCTTATATAGTTGTTTTTCTGGGGGGGACGCCTCTTTTTCGAAGCGTTGTTTGTATAAAAAGTAGAAAGTTTATTCGTCCATCAAGACGTCTTTGAACTTATCAGGACGGCGTGTCACTCTTTTTGACCTTTTTTCTTTCTGGTTGAGTTCAACTTTATTATTTTGCTCTGATTCGAGTTGGGCGACACACGGTTGAGTTCCAATTTCTGCGGGTTTTATTACTTTTTGCCTGAACTGGTTTGGCCTTTTTCTTTCTTCAAGAGTATTGCCATCAATAAAAGTTTCTGGTTCTTGACCTGCGACATCGCTCTGTCTATTTTTATTTAAGCCCGTTATTTTTTCGTTATTTTTATTACTTATTTTATCGTTATTTTCCACCTCTTTGTCTTCTTCTTCATCTTCTTTTTCCAATTCTTCTTCTTCCGATTCTTCTTCTTCCGTTTTGCGATCCCGTTGTCTTTGGCGACTCGTTTTGCCTCGCTACCCTCGCCCACATGTAATGTGACGAATTCAGTAGTTTCTCTGACATCTCGTCTAAAGTGAACAAAACTCGGGGTGGGATTGGCGTGTCCATCCATTTGTGCGAGTCACGCATGGAGCACATCCCTTCTTCCCACATCCCATGAAATGGGGTGTTGGACCGCATACGGTTGTCGAATTCACGTTGTGCTTTTGATGAAGACATTTCTCGAAAATCGATTGAACGTTTCCGTTTACTCTGTCCTGCTGGACGTAAGAAAAAGGATTGGCTATTAGTAAAAAATGTTTGCTCTTTTAAGCTTTTTTACCAACGCGGATCGGGATGGGAAATGGTGTATGTTGACCTCCTGATTTCTTCTCCAATATTTTGTTGCCTAGATCTGCTTTCCACCCGTCGGACAAAACCCAAATCTAGATTATTTTTCTTTTTTCCTTTTTGTTTTTACGAGTTTGCGAGTCTGGGTTTTTTTCCGATATCCAGTATTTTCAAATTTATATATTTTATTTGTTGATTTTTTTTTGAATGTTTTTTAGTTTTACTTATTTTTTTTGTTTGAACACGGTCACGTTGTGTAAGAAAAAGTCGACAAGGCTGCAAGGCTGACAGGAATGTCATGTCAGTATTGCAGTTGGCAAATTCGGAGCTGGGGTAGCGGGTGTAGAGTTCTTTTCTTGTCTACCATGTATTCATATACAGCACACACAAATATACGAGTACACAATAGAAAGTATGAGAAGGGTGATCTTACTTCTGGAGCTGGAGCTTGAAGGAGAGCTGAGAGAACTCTGACTTACTGCTACAGATTGGGGAGTATTTATACGGATTGCGCACGGTATGATCATGGGTCTGATGAGTGACAAGCACGGGTGTGTAACATAATTATAATCGTGAATGACAGATAACTAATGAGCTCGACTCTTGCTGGCAATCTTCCCGCTGTCAGTTCGCGCTCCGTCCCCGGGCTATTTTGGCTCATTACATTCCTTCCCCTTTTCTGAGGGAAAGAATTAGTCCCCTAATTGTTGATTTAGGCATATTCCATTACCAAAGGATAATTGTATAAATTGAAAGCATAACTTTGAAAAATAATGAAAGAGAAGTTAGAAAAAGAACAATGGATCAGATCATTGAAAAAGAGTGTCCCACAAAAAGATAAATGTTGCAAGACATTAATAGAGAAAATAGATATAAAACCAGCCAAAGGGCTGAGGGAAGTAAAAGAAACAAAGCAACAAATAAAAAAATACGGAATTAAAAAATAATAGAATAAAAGGTCTACTTAAGGCCTACAATTAAAAAAAAAAAAATTTTTTAATTTTTGCTTACTCGTAATAAAAGTCGAGTAAATCGACGCACTGGAATACACAATCAGGAAAATTCCCCACGTCAACATCAGGAAAAATCGCCTGAGCGAAAAACAAGTGAAGAAAAAAGGCACGTCGACGGGGACACAAAGGAAGCCACTGAGTTACCGCCTCAGACATCGACGGAACAGCAAAAGCACTTATTACGAGACGCAGAGTTTTTTTTACTCTGTCCAAATTTTGAACAACGGCCTCAAATTTTAGTTGGTGACTCATCTTGCCAAAAGAAGCGGAGACACTAAAAAAAATATTGGCGAAGCAATGATATCGACAATTTTCTTCTGGTTTTTGTTTCAGTTTGTTGAAATTTTTCCCTTTATTGATTTTGTTTCCTTTCCTTTTTTTTTATTATTTTGTTTGAAACATGGGAAATATGGAAGAAATCGGGACTTAACGCATCACATATACCCCCTACGAATTCGACTCGGACGGCTGTCAGGACCTGTCACTCCCAGTCGCCGCGGGGGGGGGGGGGAGGGGAACAATCCTAAACAAATATTTGTTCTCCCTATATATATGTTTTCTATATATCTTGTTATTAGGG